>NC_084665.1:58071210-58374240 GCF_028389875.1 Rhea pennata
TCTCTGAGGGAAGGATATACTTGGAAAGTTGACACTACCCAGAACAAAATACTTGAATTTGAGTTCGATATGCCATTTCCTATAAATTTTCTCCCACACTTTTTACTGACAGTTACCCCAAGATGACAGATAAGCATGTTGAGCTTGCTCCTAGCATCACCTTTGGAAATGTAAGGAATTAATGGGATAGCAACAATTACCATGGATGCAGGAGGGATGAATAAGCCCCAATATTTTACCTTTAATGAATTAATTCTCATACCTGCTTCCTTGTCAGTGGGTTGCTGTGGTAACTCCATCTTCTACTAAAATTCAGATCCTTCAGTATGGTAACAGCATTCATTCAGCAACAGAAACTGTATACCACCTTGGAAGAGGAAATGAAGGCATTACACCCAGTGAGACTGTATGATTTAAATATTTTGGGGAGCTGTATAGACAACCTGCAGCTACCAAACCAAGTGTGTTACAAGCTGCTCAAAAATCAGATGAGCTGTTCTACAAACCCTTCAAAAGGAGCGAACGACATCATTGTCCTCCCAACATCACAGTGGGGCAAAGAGTGTGGTATACCTGTGCAAAACGGTTCCCTAGAGTACCATTTGACTCCTGGTACTCTCGTTTGCTCCCTTTAATTTCTGACATTTGCAAAATTAAAAACACACACAACAATCTCTCCCATTAAGACAGGATCCCATCAAATACATTAGTATCTCTATGAATGGATTCTTACCTCTTGCATCTCTATTTCATTTTTTTCCAATATTGGAAGACAAACAGTAGGAAGCCAGAAAAAACAGACAAGAGAATACATTGTTTAATCCTATATTCAGGATGACAAAGTAAGCCTACAGGGCCATATCTAAACATTTACAGATACAAGTCTGGATGCACAAAAGCAATTAGGCTTGCATGCTTGGAAAAGCATATTTGAGGATAGTTTTTCCAGTTTGTAATTCCTGTGAAATTACTGCAGTACCTAGATGGAAAGAAGGAAGAGAAAAGGGGGGGCACCCCACTGCACACCCCAACAGAACAGCCATACCTTATATAGTATGTCTGAAATGGAAATGTTCCAAGTAACCATTTACTCATGTACATAAACATGAATCTTAAATTTAGCAGCATTTCACCTTTTGACCTGGAATTTCACATTGCAACATTCAGCTTGACTTGAGCCTGAGCAGTTGCAGAAATGCTTTCAGCCACTCCTATTGCAAAATTAAAGAAAGCGTTGCCAGGATCTAGAAACAAAAGTCTTTCTTAGGACTTTTCAAATGTGATCAACGTTTGAACCATTTGGTTTGTGGCTCCCTTCTTGTAGATAATGTTCACAGAATTTGTCTGCTGCACCTCAGTGGCACAAGCCCCATTGGTGGCCAGAGCACTATGCCAGGGGACACCACTCTGTACAAAAACAGCAAAACTCAGATCCCCGAAGCGCATCACCTGGTGAAGACTTAAGATTTTTAGCATGTGGAGAGACATGCACAGAATTAATTACACATCAGATTTTAAAAGGTTCTCCCAAGCTTTATAAGGCTAAATGCCAAACTGTAAAAATCAAGCCCATACTTTAATTTCTGCCTGTTCTGTTTAAACCCCATCATGTATATAGATGGCAACCAGAATTTATGAAACTATACCTAATGATACGAACAGGTATGTATCAGTATTTCTGTGTTCTTAGGCCACATTATCAGATTGTTAACAAATTTACACTTGGGGTTTTCTTCATGTTTAAGTGGACCTTGAAGTCGTGCCAGAAGCTTGCAGTTGTTATCTGGTAACTGAGCATCAATTGTTTGTTCGCAAGCAGTCACCAAAGACCGCTTGGCTTCACATGCTGGCAACAGCTGTGAATAAAGTCAAGGCTTGTGTAACTGCTGCATGGACTCCTGCAACATAATCAGTGCATTAAGGAAACAGCAATGAAAAAACATAAGTGAGCTAAATGTAATCTATTACTGTGAAGTGAGTTAAGTTGGGTTTTCTTTTCATACAGTTAAACAATTACTGTATTTACCTACTGTTCTTCATATTGTAGCTATGTAATTACATGGTATAGTTACTAACAAATGGAACACTGTTGTACATTATCAAAAGAAGCCTAAATTATTGAAAAAATGTATATGAAGTAGGAATTTTTTCAAGATCTGTTTTTGTCGAACATGGTCCTCACTGAAGTAAACAGGATTTGTAATTGGGAGGTGGGGAGGGGAAGCAAAAAAAAACCAAACAGTTTTTTGCTATGATGTCTTCTGTCTCTTCCTTTAGATGTCTGTACAATGTTACAAAACCTGTCTCTAGTGTGCTAGCATTCAGGTAGCTCAGATAAATTTATTCAAAAGAATTAAAAAAAATGAAGATAAGTGAGGGTATCAGCATAGAGTTAGCAGGTTATAAGTCTGAATTTATTCTATTAAAACTATTTAGAATGATTGTTAAGTATTTATATGAATGATACATCATTCATTCAGATCTAGCACAGATGCTGCCACTAAATACATTATTTACTTAGAATCACTCAGGATGACCTCTGGAGGTCACCTCGTCCCACTATGTGCTCAAAGTTTTACTTATTAGTAAGCAGGAGTTATACAAATTTGTACTTCCTTGAGGAGTAAAGCTGCATACTGTAGGGCCACTTCCCAGCTGCAAAACAGAGGAATATCTCACTCATGTGAAAGAGTGCTAAAAACACAAAGACTTGCTGCAAAGTTTTGATTGCCAGAATCAGCATAAGCAAATAATCTAACAATTCAACTTGACTACAGAAATGTTACAATTACTTCCCTACCACCTCTTAGATGGACATTATTAAAAAAAAAAGCATGTCAGTTGTGTTAAATGGATTATCATAGTCTGGGAGAATAGGAGGGGTCAAAATGACATCCTGCAGATTTTAAGAGCACTGACCCAATTCTTCTTTCAAGCCATCCCAGAGCCAGACACAAAAGAGTCTAAACACTCAAAGACCCAGGTGTTTTAAGTTTTTCTAACACAACTAATGTCTGACAGGTGCAGATATTTCCTACCTCCACTCACATCTCCATCCCTACCTGCAGCTCCTGAAGCTTTGCATAGTGCTAACAGAAAGGTTAATTTGCTCTTCGCAAGACTCTCGCTAAATCTCATGGACTTATCCAAATGCTGATGTTTCAGTTGTGAGCTGCCTACTCTCAGAGCCAGGGCTACTTCTAACTCTCCTGTATCACTTGAGCAGCAGCACACGTGCTCCATGATGTGCCCAGAATTCACCCCTTTATTACAGTTCAAGTAATTTTACCCCTTAGAGCTTTCATCTAGTCTAGGAAGAAGACATTTGTTCCTGCTCCTTCTTCAGCTACTTCCCCCTCCCTGCTTCCAGGAATGAGATTAGGGGGGGAGTTAGAAGAAGGAGGCCAGGAACAGAGCTGGCTGATCACAGCTATGGGATCGGCAGCTCCTGGGTGCCTGAGCTCTTTTGTTCCTCTTCTCAGATGAGCATGGCAAGGAAGGCAGTAGTGGGAGAGGTCTCTGCACTTCAGTCTCATGCCAGCCCTTGCTCTTTTTTCTCTAATATTGTTCCTGGCTGAAAATATGCTTCTTGTTATCGGACTTCTACGTTATTCTCCATTTCTAAAATAACCCAAGTTCTCCTATTGCATAGGGCTTCTTTCTTTATTTGCCAAAGGCCTTGAACTCACCTCCTCGCCTTCCTCGGAAGTTTTCCCAGAAGTTTCCAGCTTTTCAAACAATCCAAGACTCAACTTACAATTGCAACAGGCCCATCACCAGCAATACTATTTTCTCTTTACTGCTGCAAGGTCTGCAGTCTTCCCTCTTCTTGCCACACAGCATCTTCTTGGCCAGCTGCTGCTGCCCATCAGCAAGGGACCAGCCATTACCAGAGCTAAGCTGTCCGAGGACCCTTTGTTGGTGCTGGAGCAGCTCACAATCAATGAATCCTGCCTGAGCCAATCCCACAGCTGTTAGCATGGGGCCTGGAGGAAGATTGTCAGCAGGATGCCCAACTGTCTCTTGTGGGCCAGATGTGGTCTGCAGGCCACCAGCTGCAGACCCACATTGTAAAAGGAGGCATTCTCCCAGTAGCTGTGCAGAGGCAGATGTTTCTGTCTCCTGGCTGTTTGTTAGTTCGTTAGTCAATTAGCTGTGGAGCTAGAAAAGCCTTTGACTGTTCCTTCTGGCAAAAGCAGAGAGGGTAGTTTAGACCGTAACTTCCAACTGCTCAGACTAATGCAGATGATCTTCCTGGAAGCAGGTGAGAAAAGGCTTGTAGAAAGTACTCCATCACTGTGGGTAAACAGACAGTAGTGCCTTACATAGCTGAAACTCAATCTGTTTTTGAACCAGTTTTGCTGCTCTCTCAGTCATCACAACACCGACTAAGAAAACGAGGCCTTGAGCCACAAATGCTGCTTAATTTTTCCTAGAGGTGAACTACCCCTCATCCCAGCTGAGCATGCAAACACCATGAAACAGGCATAATCCTGTCTAGTGTAGTTGTAATGACAAACATCCACAAACACCTTGTTCCTAGTTGTTTCTTGTTCAGGACCTGGTATAATCAGCACACTTTGAAAGATGCTTATGGATATGGTGTTACAGATAGTGAAAAACCCAGTGATCACCCCTGTTGCCAGAAGAGCACTGGGAGAGTTTGGATGCTGGCACAGAGTTTTGTGGTTAGGCAGTAGGTGAGTGGGGAAGAGGGAGGAGGTTGAGGGATCTGACTGCTGTCCAAATGTCAGATTTAGTCACCTCACGTAAGACATGGCTGCAATCTGTATGATCTCTGAAATATTACAGACACTTGTTTAGTGTCTGGAAGTCTGGATGAAGTTTGAAGAATAGACATCAAGTCTTAAAAACCTAACATCAAGCCTTAAACTAAAATGACCTGACATATCTGTGTACAATGTAGAAGGCAAAGGATTAGTTTATGAAAGTGTTCACATGAAAGGACCTATGCATGGCTCTGTTTGCAGAAATTAATGGCTAAATAAAAATTGCAAATCCATATTTGTGTGGCTACCTGGTTTGCAAACATAATGGGTATTTTTATTTAAAAATCACTTGCATCCTGTTGGATAAATCAGCTGTGTCCAATCACAAGATGCGATAAACATTTCATAACATGAGCACATTTACGGGAGGAAAAAAAGTTCAATTACTTGTAGTTGTGTACTTAATCATGCTGAGTATTCCCTTGGCATTGGAAAGTATCTGTGCTTAATGCCTGGTCTTATTCAGTAGGCAAAACACCTCTCCTTGAGAGTTGCATCATTTAATTTCCTTTGGATAATTGCTACTGACTAGACTAATAGCTGGCAAAGGTTAAGTCATTGGTTGTTCAAAGCAGGATTTCCCTATGTATGTAAAAAAGCCCTTCAACTTGACCTTTGACTTGCTGGCTTTAGAATGTGATTGTTTCCACCACTGATAGTTGCCAGGTGTGTATATACTTGTGTATTTATATACACATTCATACCTATGCGCACACACACACATTTTATATATACAAAAATGAGAGAAATTCACAAGCAACTGAGCCTTCCCAGTTTCACTTCTCACTGGGCTATGCTTTCATTATTTAGAGTATTTTAATTATCATGTACTTCTGCTCGTTATTCAGTTGTTGTATTTTAGAACTATGAGTCTCACTGACTAAACTTTGTAAATCATTTGACAGGAAAATATTTATAAAAACTTAAATTACTACAATTCCACATATAAGTCCTGCAAATGGGTCATAAACAATGAGTAGGAGATAATTCAGCTGGCTCTTGTTGCGTCTCACTGTTAGCAAATGCACAAAAAAAAGAGGAGACTTATGCTCAGGACCTCAATGCTGCTCTGATATTTAATTCTCACTGATTCAATTTTTGAGAAACTGGCTCTTAAGCCCAATAGCAAGTAAAGTTCCCTATCAGAGATTAAATAACGTGTAGACTCAGTTCCCAGATTCATTGCCCATACTGGTAGGAAAAGTTGAAGACTAGACTTTTATTACAAGACCTGGAGAGACACTAAGAAACCATGGTATTTCCTTCTACATTTGCTTGATTCTGTTGTCATGCCATGTGAAAAAGGACAATAAAAAAACCCTGTCAGGCTGGGGTCACTATGAAAGGACATCCTTGACTTCTGCAATGGTTCTGTATCCACAGGCATCCCAATGAGACATTGCTAAGCCCTACTGAAGGGTAGAGCGTGCTTGCTCAGGACCTTTGCCACACCAGTGCTGCTGCCTCAAACCTCTAGCCATTCCCACTGGGAATTCTCCTGGGGAGAGCAGGAGAAGAGCAATGTGGAGGGCCCAGGGAACCTGCTCTTGGCGTCCTGTGGGAGGTGGAGTCACATCAGCCAGGGCAGTGATTTGTAGTGAAGTCACTGACATGCCCCACATAGGGAAGAAGGCCACTATGGAAAATAAATGCTGGCATCATTTTTCAGATTGTTGTACTTCCCCTACAGAGGCAGGAGCCTTTCAGAGACCAGCTGCAGTGACATGACTGTGTCATCTTCCAAAACCTGCAGCTTCTTGTGCTTTTATTTCCTTGCAGTGTGTCAGCCTCCTGGCTCGAGCAAGAAAGAGCTGAATACAGCACTTGTGAGCAACACTGAAGCCGCAGCCTGCCTGCCCTAGGTCCTTACCCCAGTCAGTATCCCATCTGTTGGGACTGTGACCCTGTCACCCTACAAGGTGCCCAGCTGCAAGGCACCGTGGGAAGCCACCAGTGCTGCCTCCCTAAGCACGCCTGGCGTCTTCTTCAGGCCCCAGAAGCACATGGCCACTCAGATGTTTTTTATATGTTGGTTTAAAGTTGATCAACAGTCTCAGCCTCTCACTCTTGGTCATTCCTGTTCCCTTATCTGTGTCCAGAAGGAATTTTGCGGCTTTCTAGCTAGTGGGAAAATAACAAAATCAAAGTGGTAACTCACACACTGAACATGTTAGATGAGTAAAATACTAAATAAATCACCCCTTGTCCTCTCTGAGGAAACAAGATTAATAACTGCATTACTTTTCTTTGCATGTGGGAGAGGATCTAGCCATGTTTATCTACTCTGTGGTATCTGGGAAAGCAACTCTGGTATTTTTGCTTCCTCGTCTCCACTGCTTCACTATGATCCAGCTATGTGCTATGAACCCCCACGCATCTGAAGCAGTCAAGCAGTCTATAGGGGCATGTACCTGCTCTGTCACTGACAAGAGTCTTCCTTCTGCAAATGCTTTTGTGGGAGGGAGGGAGGGAGTTCTGGCCTGATGCTAGAGGGAAGTGCTTCTTATGTATTAAAGAGTAATATAAATAGCATTTCAGTCTGACTGATTCGATCATAGAGATGTGTGTGATTAGAAATCTTCTGTTTCTGTGGTCAATACATAGATACTATCAGGGCATAACGGAATAACTTTTCAGCACTCCGAATAATTGCTGCCCAACAATTCAAGAGCCAAAGTGGGGAGAAATGCCTTGGCTGCCTCCTGTGAATGCGTGTTGTGAAAAGTTCAGAGCTTTTCTTTTTAAGCAAGAGAAGTTAGATTGCCCGTGCATCGATAAATATGCAAATGTTTACAACTCTAAAAGTGCCTACTTTTGTCCTTCTTCTAAAACACTGTAGAGCTATGTTACTACTACTACTACTGCTATATACATAATATATGCTGCTATATACAAACTGCACACAAAAAAGAGCAGGAAAATGAGATGTGACGTAACTGTAAGCTTGAAGGTACTATTTGTATTGTTGTTTCAAGTATGCTCTGCAACTCTACGGATTGAGTGACAACCTGAGTGACTAAGGAAGCATCAGACCAAAGAATTGGACGCAAGGAATAGATAAAACATGCATCTGTTTCTATTTGGTGTAAAAGCCCAATATTTTTACTGTTATCCTGATTCATATGTAATTTTTTCTTGGTTTGTTGAAAGTTGCTCTCTCACACGACTTTTAGCACTCTGTAAGATTCAGTCTGGATCACTACCTTTACACTAGAAAGCTGATTAAGAACTTCAACGCTGGAGCTTGACTTCTTTTGCCAGTAGTGCCAACTTCAGCAGGTCTTGGTGCTTGGCCTGTGGTCTCACCACTACACTGCGCCCTCCTTTGTGCTGGGGCAATGGCCTGTGAGACCCTGCAGTTGCTTAGATGGAGGAGCCAATTTGGTTAAATTTACTTTGATTCTTCTGGATTATATTTTAACTACTAGGAGAAATATTCACTGAGCTTAACCCTCGTCTGCCAAATGGCAACAAACCATTTGAGGCTTGGGTTTTTTCATTAATTCTAGACATAGTTAGAGTGTGTTGGGAGGTGTAGCTCCGGCTGTTTCCCTAAGGTTTGGGGTGGGGACCTCTAAGGATCCCTTGTGCTGCTGTAAGTGAAGCTGCCCTCTGATCTCCTCCCTGGAGGGCTGTGAGAGGTTATGTCTGTCTGGCTTCCTGGGGGTGGCGGATGGGCCCGCACAAGTTGGGGCATAGCTTGGGCCCCAGGGCTGCAGCTAGCATCATCTGTGCTGAAGAGCAGGCGTGGTGGCCGGGGATGAGCGCTGCTGAAGAGCAGGTGTGGTGGCCAGAGATGAGCGCTGCTGACCTGGACATGAGTCTCTGCATCCTCATCAGCCAGCTCCCTGGAACTAAAAGCACTGCCATGCCTCTGCGGATGCATTGTGTATGTTCCTCTGTTTACACAGAGCACTGAAAATAAATTCGGTTTGATTAAGTCTTAATGTGATCCCCAGGAAAAAAAGTGCAGAAATCTTCATTTTTCATCATACGAGCAGTAACAGAAGCAGCACACGTGGATTTATATTGTTGTGTATGACTGCAGTCAAAGCAATGCAATACTGAAATATGGCTTGAAAAAAACATTTAATTTGCTGGCAATAAAAGAAATTTATAAATCACCTTCTTATGGTTAGGTGTGTATTTATCAGGTAATAATTTAGGAGATGAGAGAAAAAATAATTACTGAAACATCAATGTAGATGCTGTTTTTGCTTATCAGCCAATTTTACACAACAGGAAGACAGTGGCAGAAGTGCTGATATATACCTGAGTGTGATGTGCATTGTCCTCAGAGGAAATGGAGTATTACACTATTAGTATTACAGAAGTAATTTTCCACATTTGACTATTCAGAATTCTGAAAGTTCTGAAAACAATTAATTAAATTCTTCTTTAGGTTGGTTGAAAACAGTTTAAAATATTCTAGCAAGTTAAAAACATGTATGCAATGGGGAAATCTTGGAACTTGTGTGAAACAAAGCATTCGAGTTTAAACATTTTAAATAAAAAGTCATGCATTTCAAAACCACACTTTAAATGAAAAAAAAAAAGTTGTATTTCAGTATAAATATACTGAGAGGTGAAGGTAAACTGAAGTTTTAAATAAATAGTCAATAAAAAAATAAATAAAAAGTCATGCATTTCAAAACCACACTTTAAATGAAAAAAAAAAAGTTGTATTTCAGTATAAATATACTGAGAGGTGAAGGTAAACTGAAGTTTTAGCCAGCATTTTCAGAATAAGATACAAATGTTACGGCGGTAAATTACATGGATATTTTCTGTATTTGCCTAGTCACTGCAAGAAAGGTTGACTTGAATACACACTAGATTTTATCTAGGTTTTATCTTTCACTAGTGATTAAAAGTCAACGATCACCTGATGCAGAATCTATTGATCAGTTATGAGACCTTTCATTGACATCAGCCCAACCCCACTGGAACCTGGGGAAAAAAAGGAAGGAGAGACTACAAAGAAGTTGTTTAAAGATAAAAATCAAAGGAAAGGCTACTAGGAATGAGGCCTTTTGTTAGAATGTAAAGTTTGTTGGCAGGGATTGCAAGGCAACAACTCATCTTCTTTCATCCTTGTACTCAGATATTGACTCAAATCCCTTTTGGTTCCTTGATCAGTACTTTGAGAAAATGTACCAACTGATAAGAGACTTAAGTTGATTTTATTGTACTGAGCTAATACATTAGGATGAGACAAAACACAATGTATTTTTGCTGAAAAATGGGAATGATTCCTTCACAGCAGATATCTCGGTCATTGCTAGTAGTTACAAGCTCTTGATTTATTTCAGGCTTGTAAGAATCAGGCACTCTTGCAAAGACGGTAGGGAATGTTTGAAGGTTTTTGATTCATAAAAAGGAGTGATTCAAGCAAAAGTACAAAGCAGCGAAAACAAAATCTTTTTTTTTTTTTTTTCCAAAATGAAAAATGGAAAGAAATCTTTAAATATTCATTAAAACTCAACCATGTCGCCACTGCTCACACACAGGCGCTGAGCGCTGATGAGGTTTTGTCATCAACCAGTGACAGATCTGGCACTTTTTTCTTGGGTCACACAGAATTTTTATCTGACTGTGTTGCTGCCTCCAGAAACCCACCAAGGCTTGGATGAAGGGACGAAGCCTTTCTTTTCCCATCTGCGCTCACTACAAAGACCACGTGATTGAAGGCAGAGCATTTTTCACTGTCCTTTGTGAACTACAGAAGGATTTTGGTGCAGAACAGTTCTACCCTCTTTAAAAGACTCAAAGTTTACAAAAAATCAAACAATTCCTCCTCTCCCTCTCCTTGATGAGCTCTTATTCCCCAGCCAAATCAATAGTAAAACTCCTGCTGCTTTCAGTGGAGCTAGGATTTCACCGAGAAATGTTATTTGAGCTTTAATTCAAGAGCATATTTCAGTAATTCCTAAAGAATTCCAGTTCACAGATGAAAATGACAGAGATGATGATTGAAAGAATGTCCTTTAGAGTGTATAATGAATGCTGTCCACCTATTCCATCCTTGACCTCTGAAGGCCACTGAATATTTTTCCCTTGTTTTATTAATAATTCTTAGCTGCAGTGCTTCTGATTTCCGACAGTAAAAAAATCTACTCTTTGAATCCACAAGTTTCTGATATTTATAATTCCTGAAAGTCTTTCACTAAATGTGCATTTCTTAGGGAAGGCCATCATATGAAGCCTAATTTGCTGAGCATGGTATTTCCTTTCCTTTGTCATACTGGATTACAAACAATTACACCTTTACTCTTAATGAAAAATGAAACTATGGTCACAGTATTATTTACTAACATTGTATGAGATGTATCTGCAGTATGATATCTGAGATTTAAATCAGTCTGTGACTTCTTAAAATATCAGTAAAAAAAGGCAATACAGTGTTGTGAATAAACAAATTTAAAGGTCACCATTTTAGTAAGTACCTTAAAAAAGTAACTGCTCTGAGTACAAAGTAAGCAAGCTAAACTTCTAGCTGACGTAAAGTGACATCTTCTCATTCCTGCCTAATACTTAAAAAAGATTTCCTTAAGAAGTTCTCAAAAAAACTGAATAAAAATCATTGAAACCTTTCTCAAAAAATCTGGTAATACAATTGAAACTTCTGCATGGATTTCCAGTCAAAGAGAATGAAAAGAAGATAATATGATGATTATTCTTACATGTAGTAAGTATCCTAAGTGAACATTTAACCAGTCAGTGAGCAGTGTTATCTCCCTTTTTTTGCACTTCTTTACTACCACCCACAATTATTCAGAACTACATAATGAAGCTGGCAGCAATTCAGAACCTTGAAACTGCAAAGTATTTTAGGATCAGATCCATGGTGGTACATAGCCGGCCTATGACTAAAAGATGTTGGCAGATTATTAGTGGAACTGCTGCTTAAGCTGCAAAAGTCCTTATACCTTGTCTTTTTATTCTGATTATTATTTTAAATACTTTATATTTTGTTAGTACTTAATTTCCTCTGACAAAATAATGGTCCAAGTTCTGGTGTAGGCAAGTGTCTAAAGGCCTGGGAAGTTGGGTAAGCACATGAAATTTTGGATGACTATACAAACCTCTCCTGAAAGGGAGGGTTATAAGCACTTTCTAGTATTTCTTGTTGCTGCTTATGCAAAAAAAGTACCATATGACTGATTTCTCATATTTTTTCGCTCAAATTCACTGTGGATCAGGACCAAATTTCTGATATACAAAGACTCACAGATAAATTAAGACAGTTAAATGGTATTATTTCAAGCCTTTGTGCAAGCTTTGGTAAAAATTTAGGATCTCTTATTCATTTTGCGCTAGTCAGGTAATAGAGCATATTGCTACAGGGAAAGAAATAATGCAAGTAAAACAGACGATATCTCAGTTTATGCTCTGTACAGAAAGAAATTGATATTACAAATGCTTACCTTTTTGTACTAGCACTAATTTGATACTTGAGCGAATGTTGTGGACTTAGTTTTGTAGGACTGAAATAACTCACTTCCTCAGCAAATTGTTCAAACAGATTCTGCCTCAGCTGAGCTGTGAAAGGACAAATGACTTGTTTAACAGGAGTTTTCATCATATTGCCACACTGCTTGACCTCCAGATGTGCCGATATGGTATGGTATCATTGAAACTGGGAAAGAATGTTTCAGTGTTACTGCCCATTAGATTCGCAAGGGTTCCATTATAGCTATGCAGTGTGTATAAGGTTAAAAAAAGAGAACAAATATATAAAATAACAATCTAACTTGAGGAACCATTACAGTCAATCAAATAAACCCAGTATTTAAAGATAATACAAGGTACATGTCCCTATGAGAAATGATTATAGTCCGTAAGGAACAATTTGTGTTTTAAAATTAAATTGTTTAAGATTAAAATCTTGCAGTGCTGACAGCTGTGTGCATGCCAGGAAAGTGGTATGCAAAAGGGATGTGAAAGATATCGTCCACTCCACTTCTCCTTCCCCACAGTCTGCCAAAGAGAAATAATGCTTTTGCCATGTTAAATTTAACCTAGCTGATTTTATCACTAGCCACAGAAACGCACGTCCCAGCTCAGGACTGTGGGTAGAGGAAGGGGCAGAGCAGGTGAGGGCCAGGCAGGACTGCTTCCACTGCTGCCGGGGCTGCCCCCCCCCCAGCTTCGGACCTGGAAATACAGCTTGAGGCGTGTATCCTGCACAAGCCAAACTAACGGGTCGGGCTCCACCATGGCAAGGACATGACTGTTCGCTCAGGAACAGTCATATTCTCAGGGGAGCTGCTTTTTCAAAGAGGAGTTTGTTGGGAGTGAGCTCACTACTGCTGAAAGGGCTGATCCTGCTTTCTCCTTTTCCCTCGCAGCTCCTGATTGCAGAGCAGACTCCCTTTCCCTGGTTTCCTCTCTTGTTCCAGTCCACCTGGTGCACTTGTCTCTCCGAAAGCTAGTGCTGTTCAATCAGCCGGGGGGGGGGGGGGGAACCTATTTGGTTTCTGTCCCCCAGATTAGCTTTCTGTGGGCTCAGAGAGATGAATTTGCTCACCAAGGAGCAGACAAATGCACCCACATAGTGACCTCTAGTCTGAAGTAGGTTTGGAATATGTCCATTTTCATTTAAATGCTGTTCATTGTGGTGATCAGCTTCATTTTCACACAGTTACTCTGATACTGAGTACAAATTGTGCACTAGTATCATTCTTTGTGAATGAATCTCATAAATCCTCATTTTGGTACGCTTCCCATAAGGAAGATCCTGGATAAAATTAAAGGAAATTAAATACCACTGACTAATCCTAGAGCTGCTACTGGTTTCAAACATGCTGTCCCAAGATGTAAGAAAAGACAGGCTTGCAGATACCTTTTAACGTGGTCAGCTGGAATAGCTGGAAACAAAGGATTATGAGCCCAGTAATTTCCCTTTTCTCACCTATTTCAACTGGAACAACAAACCTGACTCCTGACTAATGCATCTAAGTTTTCTATATACTGTCCAGCAGCAAAAGCTATCAACTTGGTCTCATAGGCTGCAAAGTGTTTGACATTTCCCGAAGGGCGGGCTGGCAGGATTGCTTCTTATCTAGCAAGAAAGAAAGGAAGGGCTTTTGATTCTGAAGAGAGTTAACCAGTATTGATCGTAGTGATTTTATGCTAGGATGTATTGTCAGGGAAGGAGGATTTTCCAAGGCAATGTGGAGAAGGAGAACAAAGAATACAAGAGTACTATCGCACTGTCTCAAAACAGATACAAAAAGGTAGACTTCCCCCTCCATTTCTCTCTGGGCCAACATCTAAATTAAGCTGTAGCAGTTTACTCTCAAACTGATCATTTCTGTCTTGCTTGCTTTGACAGTACTGGGAATGGCAGGAGAGGATCTGTCAGTAAGTGACACTTACATGTCCTGCTGTGTCTGGGCTTTTGGCCTCAATCCAAGAGTGCTTTAAGGCTTTGCACTTCAGCAGGACCCGACTCACCCTCAGGCAGGGGGAGCGAGCCTCAAGTGTGGGGATACCGCTTAATTTCCACTTAAGCCTTCATAATGGAGTTTTAAATCTTCGCAGGTGGACTTAAAGGGGACACTGACCTTACACAATCCTTTAACAACACTGGCGTTTCTGAGGCACTTTAAATCTTTTCCTCTCAGAGCACCTTACAAACAATATTTTGTTTAACAATATATCTAAGACCAAAAAACATTCCTATTTTTCCATCACAGAAAGAAGGAACAAAAGGTTAAGTACTTTGATTATGGCTGTGCAGTGGTTCTATCATCAACGAAGAATCAATCGCCACTTTTTATTTAGCTTTAAAGTATATTTCCATTCATAGCACAGCACAGATAGGTGAGCATCTCTCTTGCTGTAGTAAGAACAATGCTGCAACATGTCTACTCTTTTCTCCCTTTATAAACCTTCCTTTCTTTCTGGATGTTATAAAATGGTTAGAGGATTCTGCCTCATCTGAGGGTTGAAAAAGGTTGTTACCTTGCTGCTCTGTTATCCAATGTACGCTGTTACGCTGTCGATGTGGATGGACAGTAGCCCCGTCTGTTTACTGGTGTAAATCTCTGCAACATGGCATCTAAGATACAGACAATAGTTTAATAAAATACTGATAGAGGTGTATGTAGACACAAAGGACCATATTTTCAAAATGCAGGAATCTTAAGTGATACTAAACAATCCACAGGATTCTGCATCTTACAGGAAACTGCATATGCGTAATTCATATCAGTGAATGCAAATGAATGTTTGCATATGTATATACCTGTTTGCATATGCCTTTACCAATACACTAGAGTAATTACTTGTGCATATATGCACATGTAGCTTCAGATATGAGATTAGAACATGTCCCCTGTAGTCTCTACACATATTTCTGTTTCTTCTCCTCACTCTCTCAATAATGCTTATAAGTCCTCATAAATCTCCACCTTCCTACTGCCTTTTTTCCTCACACTGCCATTCTTATAGTGGTCTCACAAATCTTTATTATTTTTTGTGTAGTGTTTCCAACCCTGCTTTCTGCAGAGTGACTTCAGAATTTTCTTTTTTTAAAATAATTGTTGATATCATTGTCATGCAACTGTTGGTCTGGAGCCGTACTTTGAGTGCCTTGCACTGCTCTGCCAGGACAAGCCATGCTCAGACTTGGTACCCACAGTTAATTCCTGGAGAGCCTTCCTTGAATCAGACGACCTGAGTATGACTGCCTTAAGTAAGTAGGGCTATAGCTAGAAGCACAAAGATGTGCAGGGGTGTTGTATGCCTGCACAGGTTACAGTAACAGTGGTCTTAGGACTGCAGGAGTTCTAAAGTCACTCTTGGTGCCTTCTGCCATTCACTTCTGGCCAGAGATACAGATGTGTTCTTTCATAATTTTTTTGTATAGCCTTTATGATCACTTTGTGCTGTTTTTTAAAAGCAGAAAGACAAAATAAATGACATTTTTTGCTTCACTATAGAGAAGGTTTTGATTCTGGTAATGATCCGTATTTCCATAAAATACAGCCGTCTAGAAGAAAAGGATCTGTTACTTCCTCAGCTTCACTTCACTTACCAGGAGAATTTCAAATCTCGACTTGTAAACATCACAGGCCATGGATGTGACTGATAAAAGTGTCACGAACTGACAGTATCCTCGGCTGCAAGAGGGAGTGGATATGTTAGTCACAGTTTGTGAGTATTCAGAAGGAGTGAACCCTTCAGTGTAATAACTGTCTCTTTAATCTGCATGTTGCAAACCAAGGGTAAACATTGACAGAGAGGCTGTGGACGCACCTCTGCTTTGGCAATAGCTGAATGAGTGAAGAAATCACTGCCTCTCACCTGCCCCAGTATTTTGGTATGGTGCCTATCTAAAGCCATCTGCCAAGGGAATAAAATACCCTGGGTTAGTTAATCCATTCAGAGCATGATCCACAATCATTAAATCTTTAGCTCCCTGCATTATCAGGTCACCTGTCAAACAGTCTGAGTATACTGTGTTTATGGTGGCTCTTTGCTGGTTTTTGGCTCTCTGTTGGCTTTTGGAGGCAATGCTTGATGAGGCACAAAGGCTGCCAGCCACCACTTTTGAACAAAGCTGAAATGGCAGAGCCAATGCACACTGCTTTGGTACTTTGCTCCATGCAACTGTGATGATTTTGGCCCAGCATCAAAAGTCCTAAAACTAGATTGTTCTGCTTGCAAAAGTCATGACCATCATGGCAAAAGCTGTGACAAACATAGCAGGTTTTTGCTATCCCAGCTCATTTTGGCACAAACAACTACAGGGATACTGGGAGGCTGCAAGCCTCAGGGAAGGGGCCAAGCATAGGACCCTCTGCCACCACCTTGGAGGGAACCAGGAGAGGACCTGTGGCCATCGGCTCTCTGTGGGGCAGGAAATGGGTGAGGTACATCTCAGCTAGCTCATATGCTGATGAGCAAGGCAGCCTGAGACAAGTATCTAGACTCCTAAAGTAAGTAGAGAGAGAAGTAAAGGTCATTATCCCACCTGTTTTGACACCAGGTGTGAGATCAGATGAATCACAGATGTCTACCTCTTCACTGACTACAGAGGGAAGCGAAACCTGCCAAGTCTTTAGCTACTGAAATTAAGTGAGAGGAATCCCTGCTGCAACACGTGCTATAAATCCCATACAGCAGCAAGCCCTTTAAGGTGGACTGATATGCAGGTTTCCTGTCGAACAGACCAAACTATTGACAAGGAGCTGCTGAAGCCTTGAGCAAGGGCCTGCAGAGAGCAGAATTTTGCTGGAAAAATCATTATTTTTGAATAGATCTATTTTTATTTTGTGACTTCTCCATCCTTTACAAAAGAAACTGAAAGAAATACATTACTATCAACTATTGTAGGGCGAAAAAGACCAATTCCAGTGAGTTTAACCTTTCCTGTATTCCTGTGAAGTAGAACTGGTCTGATTCTGACTCTATATATACTTCTGTATACAGGGAATATAAGCTTTTGAAAATTGCCAAGCTCTCTTTTCTCCCCTTTACACAGAGTTTTTTTTAAAAAAAGAACTTTACACAGCATGCTGCATCTGCAGTGGTGGGTGGCTGTCATACACGATGGGGGAACGAAAGCCGAGGAAAACAAGGAAATCCTCTGGTCTCCAGAACAGATGCTGAGGAATGTGTACCATAAACCAAATCCAGATGGCTTGAATGATGAGCAGGCGCTACCTTTAACCTCTTATCTTTTCAGCTTTGTGATTCATGGTCATGCTTAAATGCCCCCTATCTTTGCACTAGTCTAATGATTACTTTCTCCAAAAGGTTTAGGCATGATTCAGAAACAGAAAAGCTGCCTCCTCCCATGAGATAGAGTTACAGGTTTCTCTCTCACACAAACACACACTTTTCAGCTGTGAGTTACCAAATAGCTTCCAGTTTTAAAAATATAACTGACACCCAACCTAGAAAACACAGAGTGAGCTGTTTGGAAATGCAGCTGTTGGCATTTCCAGGGCATACTTACACCCTGAATCTGCCCATTTGTTCGGAGGGGGGTTTAGCCAAGCCCCAGCCAGACCCTGGGCCACTCCAGCCACCGAGTCGTTAATATGCAGGTATGTGCCCACTGCCCTCATTGATCAGAGGTCACCACTAACAGCGGTTAGGCAACCGAGGTGCTGCTGAAAGACGAGTGACTGCGTTTTCCTTCAGAAGTCTCCCTCTGTGGAATTTTTATATAAAACAGATATGTATAATGTTCGAAAGTGCTATAAAAATGTAATGCTTTTGTGTATAGATATTAAGACACACCTTCACTACACACACGTTAAAAAGCAGTTTCATGTCAAAGCTGAGTAGATTGAGTGGAGAATTAGTAAATGCCCACCATTTCGTGTACAGGCTGATGGCTTAGTAAAGGGAAAAAATGGAAATGTCAAAAGGAATGGCTGATCTGGGCTGCTGGCACCCCGCAGAGCCACATCTGCTATCACAGTATTGGGTGGGAGGGAGGAGAAGAATGTTTATCACTGATGTATTTATACCAATTTATTCTCCAAAATGAATGTAAAATGAGAAAAAAAAATGAAGATAGTTCATTTAGGACATAAGCTTGGTGCAGACAGTGCAATAGATAGAAAAGTTTCAGCACAGCTAATTGTGGAGCCCTTTTGAAGGAGCAAATGGGATGCTAAATAGGTTTATTAGTGCTGCTCCCTCAGGACATAACAACTTAGCCACTTACATGCATTGTTACTCAAGCATGGTATTGTTCAGGGGCTGATCTCTGCCACGATAACATTGTCATTTGGTCCCTCTGTCACTGCCACATGTGCTCTTACCAACCAGAGGTGTTCATTCCCAGCTGACTGAGGAGATACTGCTGCCAAAGGATGGGGCTCACCCTCGAGGAATTAGAGCTGAGCCTCAGAAGGAAGCTCCCAAATTCAAAGCTTTCAGATTTGCCCTTACAGACACCTGAAGTCCAAGAGACCTGTGAACGTGGCCTGCCTGTCCCATGAATGAACCTGTCAGCCTCTGATCTGCAGCAGCACTGCGACAGCCAAGGGACGCGGTGCCTAGGCTTCAAGGAGCCATGCCTCTTCCAGAAGCCAGAACGCCAGGCCACAGGGTATAAGGAGGAAGTGAGTGGTCTTTGTAGCCTTAACTCTGCTTGCTAATACTGCTATCTGTGGTGGCCCTGGCAGAATACGTATGGAGTTAAACATATTTTAGAGCATCATATTTTCCAGCCACTTAATTTGAAAAAAGTAACATACCTATATACTCTCTTCCTCACACACACACACACACACACACACAGAGCCATGTGCATACAAAAGCATATAAAATAGCCCAGGCTACATGAGTAATGAAAATGATGATGTTCGCCAGAGTTGTACTCTTACACAGTTGTGATCTTTGTGATACATTAATAAAAGTATTGCCTTTTGAATTCAGAAGCATGGCAAATTTTTGAAGATTTTCTTTTCAATCAGATGCTAATGCTATTTTAATTATAAAAACAGAGTCATGTCATTAGGTTGGACTTTCCTCTCCACATCAGTACCTGGAAGGTTGTAAGGATTCTCGTGTCCTTAGCTAGAGAGATGACTGACTCTGCAGCAGTGTCTCCTGTTGCTCTGTCCTCTAGAAACTCTGTGATCCACGAACTTGCCCTGGTTACAGAAGGTCAGGATAGGCCAAGAGGTGGACATATACATGGTTCCTCCTTTGGATGAACAAAACCTCAGCTGAAGAAGTGTTTTATAAAGCTTCTCCCTCTTATTTCCAATGGGGAGTATCTGCTAGTGTGGCAGTAGGGGAGTGCTGAGGCCAAGACAGACAGATCAAAGCCAGCTGCTTTGGCTGCATGGCTCAGGTTTCTGGGGGTCGCCAGGATCCTGCCGGGACAGGGGGCAGACTCCCCGGGAACACGTGCATGAGAGAGAAAGGGTCCATCTGCCTGCTGCCTTCCCCCTCCCTTTCTCCTAGGGCACTCCAGCAAATGGAGTGTACTTTCCTGCCATTTGGTAGCAGTGAGGAGGGAGGAAGGAAAGGGGTGCCATAAGGGAATTTCAAGTTTGGTCTGTTGTAGATAACTGACCTTCTTGTTTAATTGCTTGACATACAATGATACTTAGTTTCTATAATGTAGTAGCCAATTGGTAGGAAAGCAACTGTGGCTGCTAGGAGGAATGTTGATCTTCTGAGTTTGTCCACCTTCTGTTCTGGGTATCACTACAGGCTAATACTGTGTTCGGCTACCAAAGCAGCATGCAAATAACAGGAGCAGTAATACATAACAGCCTTGGCTAACAGATATGAATACATCTCACATTGGGAATGAAATGCATCCAACCACGAGAAACTGGACTCCTCCTTGCTAAGGGCTCTCACTGCCAATAATGCTCTTAGAAGGGAAGTGATTATAGGTCATTTGTCTCTGTTGTGAAACAGCTATGAGTGAACTAAAATTGTGTATTAACTCAGTTTAAATAGACCAATGCTGACATGCAGGAGCACATGCATAGGACCTATCTACATACTGACTTGTTTCCACTAGCAGCACTTTCCCAGCACAGGACTATTTTTATGCTTTAAGAGCCGAGACACTCTGTGCAAATGCAACCACATGAGCAAAGTAGTTTTGTTTTTCAAATTATTTTAATTATAGAGTACATTGTGGCATAAAACTACTACTCTCTCCTGAAGGTGAAGAAACTACCCTAGTAAAAATGATAATCTGGCATCATGGTCTTGCCTACTTGAGAAGCTTCTGCTGACACAGATATGTTGATGTGAGTTCATAGCTCTTCCTATTCCTGCCTTAGCCACATCCCTACAAATCTGGAGGGCAGATGTAACTTTTGCATGGCCAGATACGATTGAATGTGAATGGCAGGAATGAGACTGGTCCTTCTTCAGTTTATAGGGATACCACATACGGTAATAGCACTGGGGGCAAAGGCAGGGCACTGTATATCCCACTCCTCCCTCAGCCTTCCTTTCTTCCGTAAATCCATATCTGGACACCGTACTGTTTTAGTTAGCATAGTTCAATGCATCTGCTATTGACAACGTTTGCAGGTGCAGAGGAGTGCTTTACTAGCACAGCTATTAGCGTATGGAATAAATCACACTTGTGGAGAGCCTCTTTCTACTAGTATGCCTATGTCTGCAAGAAAGATTGTAATAACATAGATATTTTAGCAATAAATAAATAAATAAATAAATAAATAAATAAATAATCCAAGCCTAACTAACCAAAACAGTTACACTGGAACAATGCCTATGTGAAATCTGATTAGAATGACTGATTTTGGTTCAGCTTAAACAGGTGCCTACCTGAGTTTGACCAAAGCAAATAAACCTGGATTAAATGTGTGGCCACATCAATTTTACACTAGCTTCCTTAAGTGGTTTCAGATCAGACTGAGAGTTAAATCAGTGCATGATCTCATGTAGGCATGAGAATGTTATAACTGTATACATGTAAGACACGGAAGTAAATATTATAGCTAGGTAACAAAGGCCATGTAGCAGGCTATATTTGAAGTATAGCTATTATTACGACCTGAAGAGAAACATTTCATTGCTAATAATATTTTAATTAAAAATACAGGTAGGCCTGAAAAAGAACTTGTATGTCCAAAAACTTGCTTATTTTTTCTTCAGTAACATTGGTTGATCAAATAAAAATGTACTTTCTCCCTACAGCCCATGGTTTGCTTGTGTTCCTAAGATTATTGTGACTACAACAATACAGCTACTATATAGGACACAAAAGTATAATAATATATGTAGTATAATAATATATGAGTTAATATTTATCTAGACAGGTTAATGGAATTAAACTGACTAATTGACAGCTATTTATGATCTGGAAAAACAAGGCTGAAAGACAGCTGTCAAAAATATGTGATAATTCCCCTTGTGTGTCTCAAAGTGTTCCCTGATACTAGCTATATAAAGATTCATGTTCGCTTTTCCTGTAGCTCTGTAGCTTCCCCTAAATGGGATGTTTTCTCCACAGGTTTGTTGTCTAAGGGCCTTGTACTTTCCTCCAAAAACAGGCAAGCTTTTCAGGCAGGCCCCAGAATCCTCAAGAAGGTGGGAAATCCATAAGATCTTCTCACAGAAAAAGTTTCTTTAATATGGAAAGATTACCCTGAACTTCTTGCTTTGAGAATTTTTTTTTAATGCTGAAGTCCTACTATTAAAAAATATTATTAGCTGCTGGTGATCTGAATCCTACATATGTTAATACAGACAAGACAAATTACGTATTCTCTCCAGAAGACCAAATTTCTTTTTTCCTGCAAGACAGAGGCATTCAAAAAGCACCCTTTTCTCTCAGGTCTCTATTACTGTTTCAGGCAAACTCTGCTCACTTCTTTTGATGAGAGAGTTCAGGGGTTTTTATAGTAAACTGCTGCTGATTATATTGAAGTTGTGCAACAAGTAACTCTCCTTGACGAAGCTCGTAAAGCCTAACATTCCCAGCTTCACAAGATGGTCATGTTTTGCCTGGAATGCCAGATTTAAATCAAGTAATTCATATTTCAGATATCTTCAAACATTTCCCCTGGTTTGGTTAAGCTATTGACACATGTAATGCTTTCTGCATTTCTGGATTGCAGCAGCACATTCTTGAGCAGAGAAGTGTCAGGTTAAAAAAATCTGTTTTTAAAGCACTTCATGTTTTTAGATTATTAACAGTGAGTGAATCCCGACAGTTTAATTACTGTTTTATAATACTGTGTTTACTTTTTGTATTTTCCTCTGCTGAGATTATGTAAACATACATCAAGTTAATTTTTGTTTGTGGATGGACCTTTTTTTTAGTCACTGTCAATTCTGGCTCCCCTACTAACACAGTATTTCAGTATGAGCATTTGCAAGCACAAATAATGGTTGTTAAAACCTAAACAAGCAGAACTAAATGAAAGAAAAAAAAAAGAAAAGGAAAGAAACATGGCATTTCCACTAATCGCATTCTCATATTGATACTAAATTATCTGTGGACTTCCATATTATTATGTTTGATTATACCAGATAATAAAATGTGTAAGACAGAAATTAACTTTCACTCAAAAAAAGTATGCAGAGCGGTATTTTATTCAGTGCATTCAGAGTTTAATTTTTCACCTCAACTTTTATAACAATTGAATCAGAGTCTATGAAAGATTTTTCTTCTGAAAGAACACATGGCATTACAAAATCATAACTATCACTAAGCAAAGTTTCGTTTTGAAGACTAGCTACATTTGTAGTATCACTGTATCATCTCATGTCTGTACTGTCTCCAGAGAGCACATCCTACACCTCAGAAATACTTGAAAAATAATTGTGATGATGGTTTTTTATGACCAGGGAGAATAAATATCAAGAGCATGACAGTTTAAGAGGGTTAAGATTGCATTTGCAGAAATACTACTGAACAGTGCCATTTACTCATATTACATATTTGTAATAGAGCATTATCATTTGCTGGATTTTTTCTTGGCTGCATATTTTTAATCTAATGGAGTGCTCCTAAATATTTCCTCCTTGGACACATACCATGGGATGTTACACAGGAACACTGTAAGCAAGGATGCCCTTTGAAAAACAGGGTGCTTATCCATTTAGTCTTTCTCCATTTTACTTGCATCAGGTTTCAATAACTAATAACTAAATTATTCATCTGCTTCATTTTCTCAAGGGAAGAGCTGTAGATTCTCATATTGAGTCTAGACATGCTGGAAAACTGGCGCAAACTGAGTAAACATTTGCTGAATCCACCCTTCTTTCCATCTCATATAGACTCGTGGCTAAAGAATAAAGAGATATAAAAACAAACATTTACATTAACTAGTTTCTGTCACCTGAGCAACTTTAACAAAAGTCAAAAGATCAGAGATACATTTAATAATTAGGTTCTTTGGTATTTTTGCCCCCACATGGCAATTTTAGAGCCTTAAAAAAAAATTCAAAGTTTTATTCTTTTGAAAATCTCCTCTTAAGCCTATTCATTTCTGGCTGAGGACAGACTGATGTCTCTGACATAGACTACACTGAAAATTGGAAATGAAGACATTGTAGACCAATTTTTGGACCTGCACCATGATAAGTAAAGTAAAAGTATCAAAAGTGAAATAATTTTCACTTCACAATTTGACATGACCTTGTGTACTGTGTTGGCAACAAGATGTTCTCTCTGATAAGAAAATTATGTGTTTCACAAAGAAGTGCTCTGAGCATAGCTGTGCTTGTTAGCTTCTATATTTATGGATCTGTCAACTCTTCCATCACAAACATCGATGCTAAAGATTAGATCTCTGCTGTGAAAAGTTGCTGCAGAATGAATAATAGTCACAAGCAAACATCACAGACAGGGGCTGACACAGTCCTCTTTCCTCTCTTTTCTGAAATGATTTAAGTCAGTTCAGCTTTTTTTAAAGTTATGCAAGTACAATAGAAATGAAAATATAGCAAAAGCAGAGACTCAAAAAATATCTGAATGCTTTTGAGTTGCTATGAATCAAAGTTAACTTAAGGTAGACTTAAAAGCTATAAATAACAGTCTTTCATGATGCAGATCGGCATCTTTCATAAAAAGCATCTGAAGTGATTTTATTAAAACTAAGGCTCAGACTGGCCTTCATCCTTGTACACATACTTGAAAAAGGAGGCAGTAAAATGTAAATCTAAGGTCCTTTTTGGAGGACAGGGATGAAATATAACAATCTCTGGAATATCCCAATTAAGACCATTTGCTGTTAGTTAACTGGTGAGAAGCTTGATTTAGGGTCCACTTCCATGACCATTTTCTCTGGTGGCAAATCAAGTTAAACCATCCCCGACCTTCCTTTTCCTGGAAAATCATTCTTCTTCCTGTGCTTCAGTTCAGCACTCTGCAGTACTACTACTGCTACTGGTTGGAGGAACTGTGTATATTCTCCTGATCCAGATGTTCTCGGGGTCCATTGCACATCCCAGTCCCACCAGCTGAGGGGCAGCAGCAAACCTGTGGTATGGGTTAAGGAGCAAATAGGTCTGGGAAGGGGAGAGACTTAATGTTTTAAACTAGCTTTGTGCTGCAGAAAAATGTAGCTTTAACTCACACCCTGAGAAAGGCAGAGACAACTCTTCTCCCGTTTGCTATTGCTCTTGATCCTGCAGTCAAGTCCGAGCAGGTGGCCCCTTGTCTTCCCATAGAAGTACACAGGCACCAGGCTCCACTGTGGGGCTAGAATGGATTACGTTAGGAAGCTGAGATGTTTCCATCCCTGAAGGTCTTTGAGAACAGGGCTGATGAACAGCAGCTAAGAATAGCTCAGTTACAGCTGACCCTCCCTTGGACCAGAGAGATTAAATAGGTTATTTTAAATTATTTTTTCCACTTCTGTGATTCCATGGTTTAACCAGAGCCATGTCTCAGGGTCACATCCTCATTAACTAACACCTTAAGTATAGTTAGCCATCATATGCATCTCCTAGTAAGTGGTTTGCATTTACTTTTTCCACATCTTATTATCCTACATTTACAAAGACTTCAAATAACTTACATTCTCTTGTATCCTAAGAATATCAGTTCTTGTAAAAGCTAGAAGCATTTCTTCTTCCTACCATAAAAATTCCCAAAGCTAAAATACGAGTAAAAAAGGCACAGCTGAGTGCAACGCCAGGGGCAGATGCTCCCAAGCTTCACAAGGACAGTATGTGAGAACAAACATAGTTATATGAGAATATATCATCTGAGTGCCCCTGATGCTGTATTTGGTTCTCTGTTGGAGAACAGGAGCACAATACAGCAGGTCTTTGGGAGAGGGAAGCCTTTCCCCAGCATTTTCCTATTCGTAGGGAATATTCATAGAGCTGATGGATCTTTTGGGGTCTACAGGAAGCCCACATCAGCAATGTAAAGACAATTAACTTCTGCAGCATCTCTGATCCTCAGAGGTGAATGAAATTCTTGCCCGAGCCTTTAGGAGAATCTGCAAAAATATGGCTTGGGGCAGCTTTAAGTTTTCTTTTATACTGACTCATACATGCTTCTTTATGTGGTATCACATAAAGATCGCATAAAGATCACCAAACGTGGTATCATCACCTGTATTTACAGACAGTTTTCTGTATGGTAAAGAGGAGAAAGATATGGATGGTGCTACAGGAGCCTCATTTGTTTAAAATCATGTGAAAGAGCATGACTCTTGGGACAGAGGAGAAATCTGAATATCTGCATGATATTATAATGTGAATGTCTAGACAAGACAAAATTATTAACCAGATAGCTTCCAGCCATGTCCCACATTATTACTAGGGCAGGCAGGTAGGCACATTCTTGTGTGCTTTTGGGGTAAATAGCCAATCTACTTGAAATTAATGTGCAAAGTAGTTTAATCAGAGCTAATGCCCAGTGAAATAATGATTAAAATGACATAATCATAACATTAGATAAAGGATGATTGAAGCCTTAGAAGACCTTACCACTTCTTTTCATTGTTAGTTTTATGTCCTGACACCACAGAAATATAAGCTGGGATGGTTTTCACGTGTATTTATTATTTCTGGAAATTAAATTTAAAATAGTCAGGAGATAAAAATAAAAGCAATACTTTATTCCTTGTGAAATGCGTCAGCCACTAGATAACAAAGCTTAGAAAAAAACATAACTTATGAATTAGAAAGCTATGTCATAAACATCCATAAGAGGGATTTTTTCCCTTTAATATTCTAGTATTCAATAGTATTGATGTCACAGTACTGACCTAAATGGACTTTAGTCTAATCCAACAGGACAGTGCCTCTGCTCTCATCATCACTGACCTCTGAATCATAAGCTGACAGCGCGGTTATCCGTCTTGGTCTTAACCTATAATTTTCTTCACCAGATTGATCCCTGTGCATAGCTCGGTGGGCTGCGAACACTTACACAGAGACTCACACAAGTCACTTGGACTGCGCATGGCTGTAACGGTCAGCCTGTGCAACCTGATGCAGGGACTTAGTTTGTCATCTTTAAGATATACTAAAAAAAGACCCTTATCATCTTTGTCTTTCTGGTGTGCCTAGTACTTCAGATTTGAAAAGAGTAACAGGCTTTTTAAAAAACAGCCCATCTCCAAGAATAAATAACTCATTTCAATATAAATTGGATAACTTCACCAGTGTGAAGAGGCCACAAATGAAAAAAAAAAGCAGCCACAAAGTTCCTAAGGTGCCGTTTGAGGGACACGTGAGGGTTGCACTGGTGCACGCAGTGGGGGAGACCTTTCCAGCTCTGCGAGGCCTGAGCTGAGAACGATCACGCTCCCCATGCCAAGCAGCGGTGCCTGCTCTCCCTGCCGCAGTTACGGCTTGCAGGAAAGCGCGTGGCCCCAGTAGACCTTGCTATCACACTTGCACCTGTACGTGAAGAGTCAGCGCTGAGAGCCCCGTGCTAGATATGGAGTATGTTTTTAATGTAAGTAAGTTGAGCATCCCCTGGGAACCCCCTGGAGACCATGTCCCACCACCATCTTTTGGGGAGCAGATTTAGGCCAGTGCTGACTAAGCTTTGGTAAAATCCACCTGGGTTTTGCTATCATTTAGTGGTCTTGTTAAGTGCCAATATTTTCAGTACAACTATTTGCAAATTGCCAGATAAGTTGGTCAAAGTGATTTATCCAGCTGCTGAACTATGTAACTGACATGAAATGTCTGATAGTCAGGAGAGGAGTTCTGAATAACAGCTGATTTCAAGCTTTGTCAAAGGGCTCCTGTTGTGCCGAAGGGACTTTTTTTTATGCTAGACTCAGAGAATGATTCTCAGATCTGGGCAGACAAGTGCAGCAGTGAGTTCCTACTCCTAATTCAACAGAAATAGCATCCATGCTATTAAGAAGTCCTGCTCACCTTAGAGGGCTGCTTATATGCCAGGAACGTGTAACATTTCTCTACAGAAAAAGTATTGTGCTGATCTAATCCCTGGTCTCCAAATAATGCCTCCTCTGCAAAATCATGTGACATTTTAAGCAAAAGTTACTTATACATCACTCCGAAAGATGGTTATGAAGAGTGAAAAGGGCTAGGTCAAGACAAGGGATGCTGGTAAGTCAACTATTTGTAACCACTGCAACAGACTGTGGGGCCTTTCCTTTGTGCATCCAGGCCACTGAGCAACTGTCATACAGTCTGATACTTGCAAGGAAAGAAGGGAGATAGTACCAAAGTCCCCCATGTTCCCAGCCTGGGCCAGAGAAACCTGGCCCCTGCGCCTCTCCATAGCCTGCTAGATACACGCATACTTGTGAATCTGAGTCTATGTGTTGGGAGAGACCTTGACTGTGTTGAGGATAAACCCTGTATGTTCAGATCTGTCATTCTGACCCCTGGAAGGACATCTCAAAATTGTTAATTGCATTTTAGGAGGACCTATCATCTTTAACAAGATTAGTATCTTCAACTTGTCAGGTCTTGTAGTCAGAGTCAGGCCAGATAAGGAGAGGTGAATTTCTGCCAGCATTTATCTCCATTCCCTCCCTGCCACAACGCATGGACACACACTGAGGGAGGATTCAGGCTTCCGATCTAGTGAAGCGACACACAGGCAGAGCGACACGGATTTCAGCCTGGAAGTGCTCGCTGATACAATTACAGCCATGTGTCAGAGTGGTTAAAGCGCTTGTGTTTACTTTGCATTCATCTTTCAGACCAAACACTGTCTTTCTGAAAGATTCTGTGAAATGGCCTCCTTTCCCTCATTCCTTTAGCCTCATTGCTACCTCTTAGCTCCTACTGATTTTCTCTGCCTCCCGTCCTATCTACCCTTTGCTTCTTCTTTAGAGTCCTTAACTGCTGTCGCCACCTCTCTACTGATTTCTACCATTCCAAAATTCTTTGCCTTTCTTTCTTCCTTGCCTCATCCTCCTCTTTTTCATTTCTCCTTCCTTCTATTATTTGTGAGGTGCAGAAAGTTGACTTGCAGCTGAGTGAGGCATCTCGTGTGGGGAAGATAAACCAGGGAAACCATTCTTCTGATTCTTTCTGAATAAGTGTTCTTGCTGCTGCAGACTCTTATTAAGGCAGAGGAGGAAAGGCTGCAAGTTTGATCTTCGACATGTGAGTGAGGGATATATGTATACATATGGGACGTGACCAAATAGAAATCTTCGCTTAGTATTGATCTTTATTACTCTGTGGCCACCTGTTGATCTTCTTTCTCTTCTGGTATGGTACATCTTTCCCAAACATCTTCTTCACTGAAACCTCTTACTTTGCCAGTCTTCTCTAAAATAAATATATTTTATAAAATTGTCTCCCTCTGCTTTCACATACTGTTTTTTTTAGAATCATGTTATTTAGGTCTGTATTTGAAAAAAACTATAGCTGTTCTGCACTGGGGCATCTGATTACTAATTTTGGTGGAGCTGGACAGTTTTGTAAGCACTGCTAGAATAAGGATATTGTGCTTTGTTCCAATCTGTGTAAGACGTCTGTATGACCTTTGGCATGCCACTCAACCTGTGTGTCTCAGTTTCATCACATCGGGATTTTCAGATTTTCTTTTCTTACTTTTCTTCTTGAGGGAACCAGAGCTTTAAAAAAGAAGAGGGGAATACAATATTATTATTTTTATCCTTTGCCTGCCCCTCTGTTTTTCCTGCCGCCTAGCTTCCATGCAGCTGTTGAACATTTAAGAAAAACATGTCTCCTACTGAGCAAGTTCCCTACAAATGTGAATTGAGCTTGAGGCAAGAGGAAATGTGAGTCCTGAGGTCACTCCTGAAATCAAGCACTCGTCTGGCTGCACATAATTCAGTTGTTGTGTTTCAAGGATGATTTAGACAAAAATAATATTATATATTTCCCACAAACAACATAAAATAAATGAATGCTAGTGATCATGAGAAGATCATATGATCTTTCAAATCTTGTTACATTTTTCTGGTATTTTCAGATGTGCTTTTAGAGTCTACTGTTTAGAGCCAAATAGAAAAAGGGAGGAAGTAGGATTATAGAAAGAAGATGACCTGCTCATGCAAATCTGAGTTTATACTGAGAGACCTCAATGTATTCCACATTGTTCCATGTTTCAGAAGACAAAAACTTTTTTTCCACTTAAAGACGTTCAAGATACACCCCCTCTTCACAGGGGAGTAATATTTCTGTCAGATATGAAAGCAGCTTCTAATCTGCTCTGACCTTGGTGAGAAATTCAAGTCCAAATGTAGTAACATAGAAGCTGACAGGTCAGCCAGAAGAATTTGAAGTGGGGGAGGATCGCTCTTTCTTTTTCTTTCTTTCTCTTTCTTTCTTTCTTTCTCTCTCTCTCTCTCTTTCTTTCTCTCTTTCTTTTCTCCACTCAAAATCTTATCAAGGATCACTTCAAATGCAGTGGCAGTCTGGCTGGCTATAGAAATAACACCAGCTGTGTCATTGTTCTTGCTGTTACAATGAAGGTGCAGGGAGCATTTTTTGGACTGACGCAGAATGTGCTATTGTCATTATAAAAGTTTAAATAAAACTATAAAGACTATAAAATTTACATTTCCATGCATTCAAAACTGTAAAAGTTGATTTGCATTCTACCTCTGTTTATGATATTTTACAGATAGACATCTGTGTCTACCCCAATGGCTTTATATTTTTTTGTTTTCCAAGTTAAAGACTAATACACGAACCCAAAAATAGGCAGTAGGGCGTTCTCGCCATTCTAGAAGATTTTTGCTTATCAGGCATAATTAGTGCCCTCTTGTACGATGACTAAGGCAAAATGTGGGCTATAGAAATGACCTATACTTGCTCTACTTTTAGCTTCTTTCCTGCATCAGTAATCTTTCTTATGTGCCTTGGCAACAAATGGGCTGAAAATGCTTTAAGTTAGAATCCCAGTTCAGGAATTATTTAAAAGTCTGAAATATGATGGTTATCTTTCTGGTTATATTTCTGATGGTTATTTTTCTGGAAATAAGCTTATTTTTGATCACTGTGGCTGTAGGTTAAAAGTTTGGGTGCTTCTTTGTACTTTGTCAGTCAAGTGATAAGCCTACAATTTCTATTGATTGCTCATGACAAAAGCTGTAAAGGATGAGTAGTTAAGCCCTATTTATTATTTGTATTACTACAGGAATAGACACACCAAGGCGTAGATAGAATCCCATTATATATAGCTCTATCACATGGAACAAAAGTGCATTCCTTGCATCAGAGAATTTACAGTCTCATTACAAAGTAAAAGAAACAACAGATCTCTCAGCTTCCCTGAATTCAGAGACTGCGTGCAGGAGCTCAGGAAGAGGAGGGAGGTGTCACCTGCACAGGGATCATCTGATGACTCTGCATGCCTAGGAAAATGGGTTTGGAAGATGGGCAGGTGACCAGGGAACCAAGCTGCTGCCCAAGAAATATGCCTCTCAGCAGGACCCTAGCGACCGTGAAGCAAAGCGCTGAGGCCCCGCATGGCCAGCCTGGGGCGAGGGGAAACCCTGATGCAGCAGCACAAGCATCGGACATCCTGCTGCACAGAGGCGGGAGATTCAGGACCATGCTGTGACTCTCATGTTCAGAGAATGAAGTCTGATGAGTCTGCAATAGATATTTATAGCCCAATGCAGGAGTACAAGGAAATAATGAAGTAATATTACTGGATGTGCTGGGCAGTAATCATAGATCAGCCACATAACTACCTAACTGCTTATTCCGCTTTCTGTAGACAATATGTCAAAGGCATGATTTAATGAAAGATTTGAAGGACATTTCCTCCAAGCATAAGGAACAGCAAAGCAGAGAAAGACTGGTTTGAAAAGCTCAAAAGCAAATGGAGGAGGCAGGTAGCCATGACCATCATTAACACTGAAAGACAGATTATAAATATGGTGGGGTTAGATGCAGAGGGTTCTTGAAGACAAAGACAAATAAATCATGCTTGATGGAGAGCCGGAGGAATGCTGCAGAGAAAGGTCAAGGTAACGGGCTAGGAAAATTATCCTTACAGCAGCATTCTGGGTGTATATTAGCAAAGCAGGATAGCATTTGTTCAGGCCAGAGGAAGAATGTGATGATACTAGGACACAATCCTGGTGGCCTGTGTGCTTCCTTATAAATCGTTTTTCTCACTCTGTGTGCCTATATTGCATTCCAGAAAACATTTGACTGTTTCCTATTTACAGAAATTCTGATTGTTCCGCTCTATTCTGGGAGTATATGATGGGAGGAAAGATTATGGTGGCCTATACAGCGTTCACACAGCAAGTATCTCTGGGCTGAGCTAGGAGCCACAAAACATTATGAGAAATTGCCTGAGCGGAAGGTAATCTTGCCAGGGGTAGAGTGCAGAGCAGGCTTTTATCCTACATTATGGTATGGGTCTCCTGAGAGAGGACATGTCTGTCCAGGTCGCTAATAGAGCTGGGTGCCAACTGGGGCAGTGGCGGTGGTGTCCCCTTAGGGTGGCACAGCCTGCTTGGGGGATACACAGGCTCTCTGCAGGGACCTGAGGGCTGCACTGCACAAAAGGAAGGGCATCTTGGGGCTACACTCATGCTTATGGAGGACAGGGAATCCCTCAGCAGGAGAGGCTCAAAGCTTACAGCTTCTGGCAAGAAAAGGAAGGTGTTTTCTTCACCTACTGATGTGCCCTTACAGAATAGGCCTTGCTAATAAGGGCATAAGGAACAATTCACTTGAACAAAGTCCATAACAACCTAATCTCAGTTTGAAGTTAGCCCTGTTTAGAGCAAGAGTTTGGACTGGATGAGCTCTGGAGGTCCCTTCCTACCTGCATTTTGCTCTGATTCTATAATAAACTCAAATTTGATTTTTAGAGTGAGGTTTCAGCATCTGCTGCCCCTGTGACCTGCAGTTCTTCTCAGCTGCCATGATAACATCAGCAGTGCCAAAGCATTTCTAAATGGTCAGTGTCTCAGTGCCCAGTCTGCAGGGATTTCCTCCTGAAGACAAAAGCCTCGTCACTCACCTGCTGTTGAGACAATGCAGTAATGACACCATGGAGAGCTTCTGCATCTCTTTATCTCTTTTCTCTGGACATTCCTTCCTTGATGAGGAATTTCCTCAGAGCTCAGACTGAAAGGTTTTTTGAGTCAGATGCATTTATCTATGCAGTAGATAAAACATGACAGTAGAGGACACATTCCTCTGCCTTTATATCTTTGCCACTATCACTCAGCTTGCCTGTAAGCTGGTATCCACACTGGCACTCTTGCATCCATGCACTGCATTATTTATTCCCTTCCTACACTGCATGAGTACTGAACAAATAATATGAATCTAAACTACAAACTAGGTCTAGTCTTCCTTTTCTTAGCAGGAAAGCAGACTGTCAAGCATTACAGTGAATCTATAAAATTTTTTATAGATTTCTTTGAGCTTTTTTCTTCTCTAAAAAAAGTCATATAGTGCACTTCATTTTTCTTTATAAAGCCAAAGATTTTTCTTTTATGGAAGAAAAACTTTCTGGCCACTGTCTTTTTTAAGGTTGGTTATCAAAGCATTGTCTCCTGGAAACCCCTATATTATGATACAAATAAATAAGAATGATGCCCAGCAATCAGAGCTCTTACAGGTCTGAGACTGCATCATTTGGGCAGGTTATGTTGTGCAGGTAATGTTGTGCATCTCTTTGGTCGAACTCCCAATGGGACAGGTGTTTGTGGTCTTTTGCCCTGTCCCATGGTCCCATGAAGATTTGCCTTCTGGCAAGTGATGACAGGTAGAATATAAGCTTACTATACTTGTTGAACACTCCTGCAAAGAGCAGGGTAAGTGAGAAAATGAAGAGGAGAAAAACTAAGCTATGTACTGAGTCTACCTTTCCCAGTATGGCTACAGATTGTCAAATAATGGTATCTGGGACCTGCCATAAAGTTCAAATAGGCACTGGATGATATATTGTTTATTCAGAAGTAAGGCCTTTATTTAAATATTCTTCAAACTCAAAACTGAAAATCAACTTCTTCTATTAACACTGTTTTTAAAATTGCACATACATGTGCATGAGCCTTTCTTCATTAATAACTTTTCTGATACAGATCACGTCTATGAGGTGAGCATATTGGATTTAGAGGTTCTGCTCATTTTGTATATCTGTGTGATTTTCTGGGGTATGTTAGCTCCTAGGAATTAATGAAAGGTTTTCCTGTGAGCTTATTTTACAAATTTTATTCCTTTCCCATTTTTTTCCTATAGACCTCATCAGTGCTACTTAAAAGCAATCTGTTTATATATGGATATTATCATCATTTTCTTCCATTTACACTTACCATCAATATTTTCTATTTGACAGCAGATACATACTGGCTTCTTAGGTATAGAAATTTATTTGTAACATTTTCCTGTGACAACCGGCCAGAAGCGTCTGTCCATAGCTGGTAAACACGGCTGCATTGAAGCCAGATCACTGCACTCTCTATCCAGATCTAAGGTACGTTCTAGAGAGCTTCTCCTTTCAAGAACACTTACACGATATGTTTCCACTTAGCTTTTATGCCAAAAATATCCTTGTGCAGCTCCGCTGCTGATAAAAGCAGTAGGAGTGTTAGTGTAAACATGGCTCTGGGCAGCTGCCAGTACTTCCAGTCACTATCATCGTGCACAGTCCCGTGAACAGATGGTCTCGATCCGACACGGGGAGCCCACAACACAGAGGCCAGCCTGGGCAGGTAGCATCGTGCCCACAGCAGGCAGAGCAGCCCTCCTGTGACCCCCTCACCACCACGGCTCCTCAGGTGTGGTCTCGGCGAGTGGCAGCAGCAAAGGGCCCACGCAGGCTCGCGGGCAGCAGCACAGTCTGTTGGGGTCCAGGCCATAAGAAGCGGACAAGGTAAAATGGCAAACAGCACAAGACACGTTAGGGAAAAAAAGGTCACCAGCGCTGGTCAAGGTAACGTGGTGTGGTTCATGTCATCTTTACAAATGCATCAGCATTTGCAAAAATTAAAATAAAATAAAGTGAGTAAATTGAGCCTCATCCTCAAACTCTGAGTTTCAAATCTCATCATGAAACTTTTCCAGGTTTCAAAGAAGTTTAAAGCATACGTATGCTAACGAGGAAGCTAAACTATTTTCTAGCCATTCTGAAGGTCCATGCTTCGACCTATTAGTAGGAGTTTTCTCTGAGACTTTTTTTGGAAATAGGTCTACTTAACATACCAGTAGCACTTTAATAATTATCCTTTTGACTTCCTTGGTTTCTTCCTGAAACTTAAGCATGCATACTTCTGTCAGTAGCTTGAATATTCTTCATCAATGCCAACTTTTGATGATTTTAGAAAGAGAACCATTTGAAGTATATGTGATTCCACCTCACTGGAAAGACTCTCAAGAGAAACAAACTTCATGCCTGAGAAAATACTCCACATAGTAAAAGGCAGTTGCACCATTCAGCACAAGGGTCTGGACAATAACAGCTCTGCCCAGCACATACGCAGAAGACAGAGAAACACAGGACTATGCACGCCAGGATTAGAGCTGTGATGCATCATGATTCCTTCTATATAGGCAACGTACGAAGCATCATGAAAGGTTAAAAGAGACCTGGACAGCCCCTGGGCAAGAGGGAAAAAAAAAAAAGAAAACAACAACAACAAAAGCAGAAAAAGGAGAAAGAACACTAATATATGCAGTGAGGTAGGACACAGAAACAGTGCCCATACTAGTGTGTGGGCTAGGGCTGGGCCACTGACCCATGGCTGGCTGTCGCTTGTTTGTGTACTTGCTTTTTGTAGGAGGAGAGAATTTAGGCTTTTGTACACAAGTCATGCTGCAGTGCTGAATCTTGAAGCCAAAAAGTAATCCCCAGCACATTTTATTTAGCAATATAGATATAGCTGGAGAGTTCCAGTGAAAAGGAAGAAATCTGAATTCAAAAGATGGTCTGTATATTGGTTTTGGAGGGAGTTCGCATTCAGCTGCAGTGTTTGCAACCGTGCTATCAGAGCGTTGGTCCGTGTAGCAGAAAGCCCAGCACTAGGTCGTTCAATGAGCTACAGGGCAGGCTCAGCAGCTGTGCTGCAGCGAGGCAGGAGCGAAGAGGCTAAAGAGCAGTTTTAGATGGGAGAAAGGAGGCCATGTTCTAGCTACTTGTAAGAAAAGCATTTTGTGGTCAATGGGCAGTGAAAAAAAAAGAAACAATCTGTCCCAGATCTTGCATTATGTTGCATTTCCCTTCTTGAGCCATTCCCTCGCAAAGCCCTGAACTCCTCTCTCCTGCAGCAGGTACCATTCCTGGCTGCTCTGCATGCTGCTGACTCACAGGACTGGCCCTCCCTCACCAAAACCATGGCTGCTGGAAAGGGTTGCTAGCTCCCTTTTCCATGGGTGCTGGCCGATAAGGGATGCAGGAGGATAGACTGGTTATGGGGAAGTTCTTCTACACTATGCAAAGCTTAGACTTGACGGTCTAGGGACTCTTTCCCCTCTTTCCCTGCCAGGCACTTCATTTTGAAGAAGGCTTGTCTCTGCCCGTTAACCTGTCTCTTCACACACGATTTACATGCGCACACAGTGGCTGTGGAGCATCGCCGGCCGGGGGTGACTGTCGCGTACGTGCGCTCTGTGCCGTTGTAAAGGGAGAGATGCTGCAACACAGGGAACTAGAGAACGAGCTTCAGCTGGCAGCAGAGAGAAAGGAAAACGTGCACTGTAAAGCAGTCCTGCGTCACAGAGAAACCCTAGGCGTTTTGTCGGTTACTATGGCCTGATTCACCATCACTTACATATAGTTATTAATATTTCACTGCAGAAATGGTCTCATAGGCCCAATCTAGAGTACATCTGTATCTACTGTCTGGACACATTACATCAGCAGCAGAAGCACAGGGCAGGGCTCGGTGCGCCCGGCCTCAAAGGGTGCCTGGGAGCCGGTGTGCATCCCTGGGTGGCTCTCTGCTGAGGGCAGCTCCCGGGCCGCTTCGGGCAGCCCAAACTTAGGGTTAGCTGCCATTTTTTTCCCCAGTTTTCATTTCCACCTCTGTGACCCAGCCCACCACATAATGGATTTTTATTCCTTTCTTACTTTTACTCTCTTTCTGCAAAACTAAGTTCTCCGATACTCATTTCCTGGAGATGAGAAGAAAATAATTGAGAAAACTGTTCGGCAAATAAACTGATGCATTAGGACAATGTGTTCCTGCTGTGTCACACATATATAGGAAATAAAGGTTAATCTGAAAATGAGATACTAAGTTGAAAGGGAGAGATGTTGATTCCATGTAAATGATCCACAACAGTGGTTTTGTTCTACTGAATGTTACAGACTGATAGATTCTCATATTAACTGAAGGGAATTGCTGCAGTGGCTTTCCCAGTTAGTGACTTGATATGTCCTGATTGTTTTAGAGAAAAGACTGACCTATGTGCAGAAATCAGGCTATTTGTAGTATGTTTTTTTAAAAGAACACCTTTTCCAAATGAACCAATGCTTTGATGAAGATTGTTTTAATTTTTCTAAGGCAAATTGTCTATTGTTGTTTGGTACATGGTATCTGATTTGAACTATGAATTCTTTAGATCACATATAGTTTAAACTGTAAGTTCCTTAGAGGATGCTTTATACATTTAGGAAAAAAAAAAGAATTTTATACTTATGGTGAAGAAATAATAAATAACAGTGACTGCACCCAGCAACCCATTTGGCATGTTGTGGTTAGTTTGTTTTGATGTGTCTGGCAGTTCCCTGTTGATACTTTTGGAAAGTGCTGGGTAAGAGCATGCTCCTGTGGTTTATATGTTGGTCCCGCTGCTGTGGCATGGGAAAGGAAGCTGTGTGCGTTCAGGGTCAGGAGAGAAGATGCCATGTTCTCTGTTTTGCTTTTACCATTTAAGCTGGCATGAATTAACACGAGAGAACCTGTCCTGCATGACCAAAAAAGGGTGGTGGTGGTGGTGGCGTTATTCCCCCCCCCCCCCCCCGAATTTGCCCAAGACTAGGAGCCTCCTGTTGTGTATTGCCCCAAATCTGGATTTGCCTCTGGCTTCTTGCACGCAGGCCCAGCTTCGGCAGCCCCACCGCCCCCAGGGCCCGGAGCGGTGCCCTGGGGCCAGGCGGCAGCGCAGCCCCCGACGCCGGGGCAGCCCCGAGGTGCCGGTCCGAGGCAGCCGCCCGGCCGCGGCCGCGGCGAAGGGAGGAAACGCTTAGTCAAGGCGGCGGCCGCCGAGGGGAGGCCGCGGAGGGCCCGAGGGGCCGGCGGTGGGGCCGCCCCCCCGCGGCGGCGGCGGCGGTGGCGGCGGCGGCGGCGCCCCGAGGGGACCGGCCCGGGCGCGGCGGGGCCGGCGGCGGCGGCAGGGCGCTGCCCCCCTCCGCCGCTCCTTATCAGCCGGGTTTGATGCTGCAAGGCGTGTCTGGGGCTCTGCTCATGTGATGGAGCAAGAGGGAGAGACGGGCGGGGGGACGCGGGGAGGAGGCGATTTTTTCCTCTCTCTCGCGCGCTCGCTTTTTCCCTCCCTCCCCTCGCCCTAGAGGAGTTTGCAGAAAGCCGGGCTCCCGCACTGCCCGCCTGCGCTCCCGCCGCCGCCGCCCCGCTGCCAGCCCCCGCCCGGCGGCTCCGCACCGCCGCGGGGCAGCGCCATGGGCGCCGGCAGCTCCGCCGAGCCGCCCGGCCCCGCCGCCGCCGCCGCCGCCGAGTCCCCCCGCGGCGCCGCCGAGCCGCCGCCGCCGGAGCCCGCCAAGGTAAGGCAGGGGCAGCGCGGCCGGGGCGGCGGCCGAGGGGGCGGCGGCCGAGGGGGCGGCGGCGCCCCCCGCACGGGGAAACTTCGCTGCCGCGCCGGCGGGCACCTGCCGCCGGCACCGGCCGCGGCACGGGGGGCGGCGGGCGGGGGCCGGGACTGCGCCACGGCCAGCGCCGCAGTCATAAAACTCCCGCCGGCGGCGGCGGCGCGGCGGGGAGGGGGGCTGTCGGGGGGCTGTCGGGGGGCGGCGGGCGGGCGCGGGGGGCCGCTGCGGGGCGGCGGCGGGGCGGGGCGGCGGGTCGCGCCGCGCCGCGCCGCTTTTGTGTGTGGCCGTGCGGGGCGGGCCGCGCCCAGGCAGCGCCGGTGCCAGGAGATCTCCTGACTGCGGTCCTGCAGCGGGCTCGCCCTGGTACCCGGCGCTGCTGCGGCGGCCGCTCTCCGCAGCCGCCTTTCTCCTTCTACCTTTTTTTTTTTTTTTTTTTTTTTTTCCCCCGTTTTCCCTCTTTCCTCCCCCTTTCCCGCCTCCCTCCTCTCCCGAGGATGCAGGTGGGGGGCGCGCCGGAGCGCGGCCGAGCCAGCCGGTGCGTGGCCTTTGCGGCAGGGAAGCCGCCCCTGCGCCCACAAGTTTCCTCAACTCGGCTCTGGCCTCAGTGTCCACGCCCACACCCCCACAACCTCCCCCCGAAACAAACCCTCAAATTCACCTGGACTGCGGCATCCGTGGGGGACACTCACCACCCCCGACCCCGCCACTTCCAAACAACAAAAGCCGTGTGAGGCCGGCGGGGAATGCGATGGCAGAAATGGTCTCGTTTTATTCCGTAGTGATGGTTTTCGTGCTCCTTGACATAACACTGCAGAGGGAGGGAAAAGGAGTAATTAGCTGCTCTCCGCCAGTGCGGAGCAGAGCAGCTTTAGGTATGTGTTATGTTTAATCAAGACGCTGAAGAATTGAAAGAAATTCTTTTAAAACGTGTCTGCTGTTTAAAAATAGATCATGAATGAACCCATTTATCCCTCTGGAATAGGCGTGTTTAGGGGCTTCTGGGACTGAAAGGGAGGTTATATGCATCTACATGTTTACATAGCATTGCTTTGAGTTTAGACGTTAGTTTGTTAGGAGGGAAATAATATTACATTACACCAAGATCCAGTTCTTTAGATTCTTCAGAGCTTGGGTCTTCCAAGTAGCGATATTCAGAAGTTTCTGCAAGCTGATGTGTGGGTGTGTTAAACCTCGAGAACTGGTTTTGACTTTGTTTCTTTGACCTTGTGGTTCAGATTTAACTTTCAAGTTGAGTTTCCCATAGTTCCTGGCTTCCACGAGACCTCCTTGTGCATGTTTTGACAGATTTGAAAACCACATTGAGAATGAACTTTAAATTAACTGAGATTTGTTTTACTTCATTTTTAACCAAATAAGCATTAGGAATCAGGTTTGGTTAACAGAGTATTTAGCAATTGTTTAACAATTTTAGATTTCAGATACTGAAACTCAGACACCAGTGAATTTACTCAGGGCAAGCATTTGACTACCATGATTCTTTGTTTCAAAATGAAGGTAATGTGAGTTTCAAGAAAGAACATAACATTAATAATCATATTTATCCAGTTACAGGAACTAAGACAAAAAGAAGGTATTACTATTGATGCTATTTTATGCCTTCTACTCCATGGAAAAATGCTTTCTTAAAAATAGATTTAATCTTGTTATTTAAATAGGACTGTTTAAAGGTGGGGAAGTTCTTCTAGCATTTAACTACTAAAAGAAGGCGTGTTCTGCTGTTTTTTTCTCAAAAAACTAGTCCTGTCTTATTTCCCTTTTTATGTGGTATAATGTAATTTTAATGAATTTTAGTTACATTTTTTTTTGTATACCACTTATTTTGTGCTTATCAGGTAGTGCTATGCTGACTCATGAAACAGTTTTTCATGGTTGTTCCTTTCAGTTCTTTGAGTCTAGAAAATGACCAAATCATGCTGTGTCATCTCCCTCCCCACCTAAGAAAACTATACAAGAGCTAGTTTGTTTGTAGAGGATACAGTAGGTACATTTTGAAGTATGGTCTTCTTTCTTACATGTTTCCAGTTAAAATACATATCATAATCCCCTCTCTTAGAAGACAAACTTTGGAAAGTGACTTCAGTGTAATCCAACTTGAGTGAGCCTTGGCATTCCCCAGACAGCTATTCTAATACTATAAAATATCACAGCAGCTACACTTTTTCTCATCACTTAACAAGCCTCAGAATACTTAACCAAGTTTCCTCCATAATGAAAATTGGATTATATTTTGTACCAAGTGAAACCCTATTTGCTCTTTCTTCGAGAAGAGGCCAATTTTGTAGCCCTCAAGTCATTTTGCTATTGGCCGTTGACTCTTTGGCTGGGTATGAGTTTTTCCTGTGTGTTAGAGTGGAGGGCGTATGGCTCTGCGTTGCTCACTTCAGCAGCCTAGGAGATGTGAGACCCTGAAAAGTGCTGGGGCTGAAGTCCCGAGGGGACTTCGGAGCCCGTGGGTGTTGACTTGCACACACTGCAGGTCACACCTGGTCTTGGGGTTAGCACCTCGGCCGGCCATCCGGTCCTTTCACAGGCTGCTGCTGACTCACACATCAAGCAGCTCCAACATTTACAGCCCAGCATGTTAGTGGGTCTCAAAATTGGTGCTCTTGTTGCTGTGATAGACTAGGCCTGAACTCAGGGGGGAGAGAAGGGGGAGGCAGGAGCTATTCCTTATCTCCTGTGGCTGTCCCTGCTGCGGGAAGCCACCTCTGAAGGGGAGTGGGACGGAGAGCTGGAGGTGCTAATCCCTTTGCAAGTCTGAACTGAAGCCATTGTGTCTGCAAAGCAACACCCAAAGCCTTGTCAAAGCCAGTGAAAGAGGCGGTGGCACCACGGAAGGCTCATTGATCCAGTTAATTACACTTTCAGCAGCAGTGTCTTCCTCCCTTCTTCCTTTCCTCCCCTGGCCCTCTCTCTGTCCTGCCCCCGACAATGCAGTCCTGTCCCACACTTGCACAGTGTCTGGTGCTCATCCTACCTTTCCATGAGCCAGTTTATCTCACTAACCCTTCAAGAAAAAGCAGTTTTCTTTCTTTTCTTTTTCTTTTTCTTTTTCTTTTTCTTTTTCTTTTTCTTTTTCTTTTTCTTTTTCTTTTTCTTTTTCTTTTTCTTTTTCTTTTTTCTTCTTTTTTAACTGGCTCAGTTCTCTGATGTTCAAGTGAGTTGAAGTGGCTCATACCAAGGCCTGATGAGACCCAGAGCCAGGGCAAGGCATGCATCTGTAGCATGTGGCCAGGTGTGCAGGGGAGGAAGGAAAATGAAAAGCTTTCCCTGCTGGTGGTGATAAGCTGTTGGATCACATCTGCTTGTGAAATCTCCCCATCAGACTGTCCTGAGTAGCGCACAGGACTGACATTTGGCCTGAGAAAGATTTAAGAGATTTCAATAGTAATAGCACTAAAAATAGTAACAGAATTTTTTTAGTCTCGAAGAGTAGAACAAACAAAAAATTTGTGTCCCAGACTGATAAAAGCTTTGAGGTGCCTAATGGTATGAGTCCTGCGCTCCTGAGGTGTGCTGCAGCCTGGGCTGCACACACCTGTGGCTTCCACTGTGCAGCCCGTGGTACTTGGCGAGCTCATTCAGTGAGTTAACCCAGTCAAAAGTTTTTTAGTTTCTTTGGCAAGATAGTTTTCTGCCTGTTGAGCGAGATGTATTGGTTTCTGGGGCTTGGACAATAGAAGCAGCAGGTGCAAGGGAGCAGGCAAGACCTTGTGACCAAGATTAGGTAGGGAAGTGGGTGGCAGCAGACCATTATACTGGCTCAGTCCTCTTGTGAGTTTGCCCTCTGCTCAGAGCAGTGATGTACCTCCTGGCCAACTTCCCCTTCTCATGTGGAGCTGCAAAGAGAAACTGGAAGAAGATGCCAGTTTGCCTCCCTCAAGAGGGGCACCCTGTTGCAGGGGTGGTTAGGAGCTAAAGGCCACTAGGGCAGTGCGAAGAGAGCAGTGTTATCCTATCAACATTTCAGCTAATATAGTTAGATTCTTTTGATCAAATCCCACATTTTTATTTTATTTAATAATCCAAGATACCAATTTTATTATAAGTTTTTTTTTTGCAGCCCTACTGAGAAGGCAGAAAGCAGCTATCTGCTGGAACAGCTATCTGAAACTGCGCAGGGGAAATTTTAAAGATAGAGTCCAGAAAAAAACTGGCAGCCTTGTGAGGTATGCTTGCAGCAAAATAGAGGTCTGGCAAAGGTGACTTTTTGCTGGGATTGATGGCTTTAAAATTTTGAGCATGGTGAATTCCTGGCTTACTCACATGCAGGGCCCCTGCTCAAGACTAGCGGATCATTCAAACTATTTTCTGGATAATTTCCATTTCTGAGTAGTAACTTGATTACGTTACCTGTGCTGTAATGAGAGCAAGTGTCTGTTAGACAGTAAATATTTGGAACCATCTCTTCTAAAGAGGTTACCAGCTGAGATGTCAGAATGCCTTATTGTTTGCATGCCTGACAAATAACAGCTGTGACAGACTTACATCTGCTGTTTAAACAACTGTGCTCTGGTGACAGAGCTGAGTCAGCCTGAAAATATAAGCATGTCCTACATTAGCGATGGTAAAACTAAGCTTAATCAGGTACTGGAGGAAAGTCCCTAAACTGCGTCTCTAAGAGCTCAAGTTAAAAACCACTCAAGTTTGAGGTATTTGGTATGAATGATGCAAGCAGGCTGTAGGAGTATTCTTAGCACAGCACTGCTTCTCTTTGAGTACTTCTCCGTAGGCTTTTAAGGGAAGGTAATGACTTGGTTTTGTGGTAATGTTGAGAGTTGCTCTCATAGCTATAGAGTGGCTTGGGAGAAAGCATAAAAATACTTACCAAAAAAAAAAAAAATACACAGTGGAAATAGGTGCCATGGATCCACTAAAGTGTGAAATAACCCCGTAATAATATATGAAATATGAGGAAATGTTGAGGAACTTTTGAAAGCAAAGGCAATTAACCTATGTTTGATGTGATAGAGAAGCTAAAGAAATGCAGAGAGGAGTGATGTGGTCGTTGAAAGTCTTTGCAAGTGCAAGCTGTGTTTTTAGTTAGTGAAACAAGAATAGCTTGATTTGTGCTCTGTCCTTGTTTTTAAAGATACAGGATCCCTAGGGTCTGGATAAGTGGTAGCCATGTAAATGGCTGTTCAGTAAGGTTGTGCCTTAGAAATGTTGCTTGGAAAGATTTGAAAAAGTGTAAGACCTAGGAAGGAGCTCAGGCTGGATCAGGCTTAGTGTGTGGACTGGAATGGCAGGCTGCAGGGTAGCATTTTCTTCACAGATTGCAGAAAGAGGTGTTAGAGATGATTTGGGAGTAAAGACTACCAGTTTTGTTTTAGCCATGTGGATTAGGAGCTATCACTCCTAAATCAGGCTGGCAGTCCGGACAAAAGAGTAGTGAGAGGTGAGGAGAAGGCTCTTAAATTTGTCTGCAGGAGACTGCCCAGAAATAAGCTACTGAAACTGAGTATGCACTCATGTGCCTTACACAAAAAGGGCCTTATTTTATCTCCACCTGGAATTTGTAATGCCCCTGGAACCTGCAGTGCCTTTGCTAATGCAAAACAAGACAAACTGCTGTGAACAAAGAGTTGAAATGATCTAAATTCATTTTTTTTTCCAAAATGTTGGTTTTTGAAGAACTTCTGAATAAAGCAACATGTCTTAGGAGGTGGCCTCCTGGGCTGACCAGCAGTGCTGTAAGCTTTCCCAACATTTTAAAATCAATCTTGAGGAAAAACATTAGGGACTTTTGCATAAGTTTGGTCAGTTGTTCAGACAGCTGGATCTGGCTATTTTGGTAATCTAATGTTCTACAGAACCACTGTAGAAGGATTAACAGAATGAGGCAAAATTAACTCTGGTGTGTTTGGGCCTGGTAGGAGGAATCCCTGGAATGATTTGGGTCTGGTACAAGGAATGTTGGGAATGGTGGAGATTGCTGGCGGGGGAAGCTGGGTGCTGCTAGCCCATTGAGAATAAGGGATGAAATAGGCTCTAATGTACAATAAAAGAGCAGGGACTTGCTAGCCATTCGTATCTGGCATAATTCTTTGTATTAGTTTTCTTTATATATTTGCAGTTTTGTTTGTATTTAGTGAAGTTTAACAATAGAAGTTAATGCTACATATAATGGAGATGAAGCTGCTGTTGGCAACCAAATGGCTTGTGCAACCACCAGTATGCATTTTAATCTCTAGTTGTATCTCAGCACACATTTGTGGTGTACATGAGGGAAAATTTTAGAGAATATGAACATGATGTGTAGTAGTGATATGGCAGAAGCAAAAGTGCTGTGTCACCGAAAGTCCTTTGGTTTAAGAATGAGTAAGCAGAATGAGGGAACTAGAAAACCAGTTCGCTTCATTTTCACCAGCATTTATGAGGCAACACACTTGTAAATTATTTCATAATCCAAGGAGAGCCTTGAATATGCACCTCAGAAACCTGATAAATGTGCCAACTGTAATAATGTTTCAGTACCTCCAGGTACTGATAAATACACAGAGCTGAATACTGAGATTCCTAATACTGTTAATTTTGTCTTTAAGGTTTTCTAAAATCTCTCAAAACTTTGACTTAATATTTATCTAAGCTTTATAACTATTCTCAATGGAATTAAGAATGCGGCTTACTAAATTAGACATAATTGGTCTAAATTGCGGTTAAGATCCCTTCAGAGAAATGAAGCAGTTAATGTGAGTGAAAAATGAAATTAGTTTTTCTCAAGACCTAATGCAGTGGGACAGACTGCACTGACCCTCATGGCAAGCCTCAGCAACTTAGAACAGAAAACGTCTTTTAAAAACTAATTATGCTGTTGAGTGCCCCTTCATGTTACAAAAATGTCTGTAAGATGCATATTTTTGTCTCTTTTGTATTCTTTTTAGTTTCTCAATACTGTTGTTTTATTATTTTTTATAATCTGTTCCATTATTTAAAGCAGACTGCTTGATTTGAAAATCTAAATTTGCTTTCCTATAGCCAAAATCGTGTCAAACTCTTAAGTGGGGAATGAATGGGGTGAAAAGGTCACTGTTCCTTGGAAGAGGAAGGTTATACTGAAAATCTGGTCACCTATGAAAATGCCAAGTTCTTCATATATTTATGTTCCGACTCAGTTGTGAATGATGTGTCCCACTTTCAGAATTTAATTTACATACAGAGTGAACAGGGATTGTAAGAATACCAGCTGATAGTAAAGACTGCTTATAATCTTACATTTAGTAGTGTTCTTCGTACTGGAACATTAGCATTTTACAGGTGTTACCTGATAGATTCAGAGACTTCTGAATTGTGATCGCTTGTCTTTGGGATGATATGTGGTCACTGTCTATCTGAATGCATTGCCACTAGAAAATTCAGCACTGGAGGAGGGAATTACCATAGTATTTTGTCACAGCACTGAGGGCTCAGTTTAAAAAGGAAACAAGGTGTACTGTGCAACCTTTTTTTAAGGTACCTGATTCTTATATACTCTGGTTCCTTATAGAGTCTGCAGATACATATTAGGCGCTGTCGCAAACGGCAGCCTTTGAGTGTATATATGTCTATACATGTAAATCTATCTTAAAAATGGTATATTGACTGGGAGAAATTTGAAGAGAAAGGAGAAAGTTTTTTGAATGAGTGCTAACATATTTCATGCTAGTTCTGAAGATGTGATCCTGAAATACTCATCCATGAATTTATCTTCAAATAGCTAAGTCCCATTTGAGCCAGCAGGACATATGTAAATGTAAATGTTTTTGTGTTTGCAGGGCTTAGCAGCCATCTTACAAAGATGAATGAGGAAAATTCTCTATTAAAAAGGAATCTACCCTTTAATAAATGAGTATCAGAGAATCTCAAAGCGCTTTAGAAATTAGATTGGTATTTTCTGTGTTTATTTATTGTTAGTCTTTAACTGGTTATCACCACTGCATTGATGCTGTGTCCAATAGCAGAAGAACTTCTCAGGGTTTATATCTCTTTGTTCAGTAGCGTGGCATTTTTATTTCTTCTGAGTTCCTGTGTTTTAGATTTATGAAAAGGATGATGTGGGAAGCGGGAATGTAATCTGAGTGTTGAGCCATTCTATATTTCTTCTATTTAATATCTGGTCTCAGCATGTGAAAACTCTGAAGCCAAATTATTCCATCTGTGGTATTGGCAGTAGTGCAGAATGGTGTCCTTTTTCGTGAGGTGGATTATGTGGCCGTGAAAGGCAGCTTTGAGGAGCGCAGCAACACCAGGTGGAAACAATTTGGCTTAATTAAGGGCTTCTGAACTGAAAATTGGGAACCCTAATGCACACTCCTTTGCGTAGGGAAGTGGGGGCACAGTGCTTTTCTCAGGTCTGGTCTGGCACCTGAGAAGGGGGTTGAACACTAAGAAGGAAGCCTTTTGTCCAGCACCTTTGTATGTTGATTTGAAATTCCACTGCAGCAGGATAATCGCTAATATAAGTTAATAAATAGCTCTCCCCATTCAGAAACATGTCTTAGTGGTTTGTGCACTGTAGTATCTTTCTCATCTCAGTTTGGTATTTCAAACTTCTGGATGTTACGCTATATTGAAAGATGGGATATGTCAGCGGTTCCTACACTTAATGAACAGATCTTCATTGCCAGTATTTCAGGAGTATGGCTAAGTAATGAGAAAATGATATGTAATTAAGATTTACTCTTCTACCAGAGGAACTTTTAAAATTGCACTTCATGAATGGAGATTGGAGATGTGGCTAATCAGCTGAAATGGCTTCTGTTGGAAGGGAATACAATCAGTTGGAGAGATAGGTAGTTAAACAAATAATTAAGGGGTAAGGAAATATTTTAAATGATGACAATGTGTTCTAAACTTTGGAAGCGTATTTTTATTATTTAAAAAGTATCTCCCTTGTTGTATGGCAAGACTGTAAAAGATCTTGCAAGTAATTAAAATTGTATCAAATGTGGAAGATGTAAAAAAGCCCCCCCCACACACCCTTTGCAGTTCTTCTATTATAGCTGCTCTAGATTTTACTTGTAAAAATATTGGGTAAAAGTAGTTCCTGTAGGAACATGAATGTCTTCCTTTGAATTTAGTAAGTGTAAGTGAGTAATTCTTCCCAAGAATAGGTTCTTATGTTTATTTTAAAGTGTGTATATTGACAAATTTAGAAAAAATGCAATAATTTGGGAGTACTCTATACTATTTTATTTAAAATAAAGTTCCCTTTTCCCTTATAAGAACAAGCTCTGCCTCATAACTGAGGCCCCCAATTCTATTTTTAATCCCAGCCTCAGTAAATTTCTTCATGGGATTTATATGTATGTTCATCTTTCTCTCCTAAATAGTTCTGTTGCTTTTTAATTATACTGTTTATGATAGTAAGAGAAATAAATACAGAAAAAAAATCAGCAGAGGAGCAACCTCAAAGGCTTTAGTGAGGACAGGATTCATGCACATATGAGAGCAGTTGTTTCAGACGTTTTGAAGAATGAAAAATACCTTTTCATCAGCTAGATTCACATCATTCTGAAGTTTTTCTTCATGACTGTAAATGTTATTTATTTTTACATGAGGCTTTTACATAGGTCATTGTCTGTGAGAGTTCGTTCTTCCATGTGTTTCATACAGGAGAACAATAAAATAGCCACAGATTATAGTTGGTGTTTTTTCCTCACAGAAACATTTCGATGGTTTATTAAAGTTAATAGTTTTAAAAAAGGGCAGTGTTACACCGAAGCGTAGAAACGCTTATTTCCCCAAATGCCCATATATATGTAAAATGAGTATGAATGAACTGCAGGACAGTTGGCCTAATACTGACATTGCCTTTTTTCCTCTCTCTTTCTTCTTTCCTTCCTTCCTGTATCCAATACTTGACCATGCAGGTTTTAGATGCAAATTTACCGGTATCTGACATCAGTGAAGACAATTTGGAGCTCGGTGTCCCACTGCAGGAACCACATCAGCCAGAAGGTGTTGCAACTCATGAGGAACTAAATGAAACGCAGCCAGAGGGGGCTTCACCCCTTCAGGAGCCAGCTGGACTGCAGGCTGAAGCAGGAGTACTAACTGGTAAGTAAAAGTCTCAAAAATTCAATGGACTCTTCATAGAGGCATGGGTGCTAAGTGGGGTGAGAAGCTGAAATAGGAATCAACAAGCCATTTCCTCGGGAACCGATAGTTCACTCAGGTGATCTCTTGGTTGCTCGAGTTCAGTATGTCTAAGGTGTTGACTGGGAAACATTTTCTTTGGGACATATTTTCTTTATAGCGCAGTTGAGATAATAAATCAGTTGCAGATTGAAACTGTAGATGGTGCAGGATATTATATGTTCAACCTCAGGAATGGTGTGCAAATCTGCAATGCCTCTGATGACTTGCTGCCAATCTCCTGACTGTTCACCTAAAGGAAAGAGTCGATTTCCACTCCTTATATTAGGATTTCATGCTGCGGTGGCTTATCTCTTTCTTCATAGTGTAGAAATCCTTTTGTATTCATTCACTGGTAGTATTAATGTTAAGAAACTATCCTGAGCTCACAAGAAGGGACAGTCTTGTGATCCATTGCCTTTATTTTGATTATAGTTTCCTTTCATACAGCTTGTAATCAGACTTGTGTTTTGATCACAAAATCTCCTTCTCCTTGGTGGCACTACAGTCTGTCCTACCCTGGGAACCTTTTTCTTTCATGGCTGTACAGTAGTAATTATGCTGTTCATTATTCTGTGCAAAAGGGCAGCCCGCCTTTCCTGCCCTCTTCAGCCTTTGGTTCCTGCCCCTTCCTTTTGCTGCTGGAGGCAGTTGTGCAGCTGCACAGTAAGGGAGATCAGCTTCAGTGATCCAGCTGCACACTGACTTTTTTGGTGGGAAGGGGATAGTTTTCAGATAGGACAGACAACTAATGCTGACATGGGAGAGGAGGGAAGGGATGGGGAGAAGATAGGTCAGGCCACACTTTTCAACTTAAGGCAGTTGTAAAGCCATTATTCTACTTTGGGTTTGGAACTCTAGTACAGGCAATTCTTCGTCACATCTTCAGATTAATTGCCATGACATTATTATCCCAATAGAAGGTTGCCTATATTTTATGCTGACCTTTTGCATTTTCCTTTTTATCATATTGATAGAGGTTCTTGGCACTGTAAAACCGGATGCAAACAGGTTTTGTATTTCACTGGTGCTAAATGCTATTCCTCTTAAAATTTTACTTTTTATGGATAGGGATATTCTGAGAGAGGATAATTGGTAATCAAAGTCAAGAAAGAGAAGAAAATACCTGTTGATTCAAAGTAGAGTCAGAAGATTTCGTGTCAGTATTCATCTTTTGGATCCAGTAATATGAGATGATCTTTAAGAGGGCATGGATTTTGAGTTGATAGACAAAGTGATTTTTTTTAATTCAACTGGGATTGTGAACAGTGCATATAATTGTGGACTGTAGCTTTAGTTATACAGAAATTGTATTCCTAGACTGTATAATGAAGGAGATTCGGGAAGTACCCCTAGAATGAAAATAATTTTATGTGAGCAAATGCATGATGCATTTGCTTGATGAACATAGATAGCATTAGGAATTTGTATTTAAGCAAGTTGTCTGAAAAGTCTTTAATTTCTTTAATATCATCTCTTCATGTGGTTGTGCGATGTTGCTGTTTCAATCGGGATTTTATTGCTGTCAGTGGAACCAAGCCTATACGGTAGCGTGTTTTTTATGAAAGTGAAAACAATCCTAGAGATTAGCTCTCAAAGTAAAAGTGGCCTGTATTGAGGCGATGCAGTGTTTATTTCCTGGTAACAATAACTGCAAATGACATTATCTGGAGAGGAAAATAATCACTGCCTGGTCAAGCATTAAAAAGGTAGTTCTTCAAGTGAAAACTACATTCAGATACTCATCACTGTTCCTATCTGTTCCTCTGGGATATACAAAGTCTGTCCATATATGTTGGGACAAATGAAATAAGCTAAAGAAGTGAGGAAATGTTCCCCGCTTCAGGAGAAATAAATCATTTTAGCTCAACATTTCTTCAAGTTCCCTAGTCGTTCCTTATCTCCCTGTGTTTGCAAGGTCTTCAAAAGCAGAAATAAGGCATCATGACATCAAGTAATACAGAGAGTAAAAGAATGTTAATGACTAAGGTGTTTCTTGTTGTTTTGGATTTTTTTTTTCTGTCCTTCTTTGGTTGTGTCATTACTTTACTCTCATATCTGGAAGACTGAGAGAGTTGATCCAGACTCATGAAAGTTGCCACTGTCAGATTAACTGGAAACCACGTTGAAGCTGGTGATCAGAGGCCATAGCGCACAGACAAAAGCTCTGTTCCGCTGGCCCAAATGTGTCATCAGATCTGTATAGATCCCCCCAGCCTCTAGATTATCAGACTTTGGAGATATCCAATGTAATCTATAGTAACATCATTATCACAATAGAAGATCACATGTATCAGATTCTGACACTTTACATTTTGTTTTTTATCATCATATTGTATCTTCTTTCACTAACTGTTAGAGCTGTTGGAGTATTACATTGCTGGAATACTAGTATTCAGAGTAATACCTGTCTGAACTTCTTGACAGCAGAATTCGAGACAATTTATATAAGTAATATAAAATTATATAAGTAATATAAATATAAATTTCCAGTTAAAAAAATGGTATAGCTATTAGGAGGCAAAGGAGCAAATGATCCATTATGGTGAAACAAATATTCAGTATGCTTTTTGTTTATGAGGTTTTAGTATAATAAAGAGTAAACTACATATGGCTTTTAAATAGCATATATTGGTATACCAGTTTGGTCTGACTATTTTGTGTCAAACTGCTTGAAAAAGATGTTCCAAAAGTTTGAAATAAAGTGGTCTGTTGTTTAGAAAGTGGTTACATCTTCCTGCAAAGTTGACGTTTCCTTTCTTCTTTTCTTTTTTTTTTTTAATAAAAAGATGTACTTGAAGTAAAAGTTGAAAGGGTTTAGTACTTTAAAGTAGAACTAGTGTAATTTCTGGCAGAGAAATGATGGAAAGAGAATAGTTAACTTGTATTTCTGCAGCCTGGGGACAGTCCCAGCGCCTCGGTGTGAGGTCTGCTAGCCAGCAATTGGCGCTGGCGAGGCGAGGGGAGGGCTTCCCTCCTTAAAGAGCATCACGTGCGCCCCAAAGTTGCCTTTTGCTCCCTTGGTTGTGCAGCGAGCCGCTGAGGAGGGACCGGTCGAGCCCGAGCGCCCGAGGCTGCGGAAGCCCAGCCGCAGTGCGCAGGGGCGGGCTGCGCGCCCCTGGCATCGCCAGAGGCTCTTGGCTCGCGCTCGTCACTGAGGCTGCTCACGGCAGAAATAAATATACGGAGCCTCACACTGTGAGAAGGAAGTTTCTTATTAATAGTGTAATTTAAAAATGCTGGGGACCATAACAATCACGGGTAAGGCAGCGCGGCGTTGTTCGAACGCAAGCACGTGCGTTTTGGCACTCGGCTGACTAGCGCCTGCGTTTGCGTGTGTGACATCTGGGGACTTTCTGCTGCAGCCGGTTTATTACTTAGCAGGGCGGTGGGGAGGCGAGGGAGCGGCAGGCCGGGCTGTGCATGCTGGAATGCGCCTTTCGCTCTCCAAAGTATTGTTTCACTTAGGACAGGTTTCCTGCTGGTGTGCTCGGAGTTACAAGCTCCGTCTTCTGTAGAGCCCAAGCACTCCGCTGCGTGCTGTATCAAAACCCGAACCGCAGGTTGTTGAGATTTTGAAATTCCTTGTCACTTCTCGTTAGATATTTGACATGGTATTTGTAATCCAAGTCTTATAAATTTGAAGAAGGCGGTACTTTTTCTTTTTTTTTTTTTTTTTGAAGTGCCAGCGTATAGCTTAGTAGCTGGGAAAAACGCAACAACAGTGGCCACGCTGATTATGCTATCGTATGTTAATCCAGAGATAATGCAAGACAGTATCTTTCGAGCTAAACTTAAGTGAAATTGTAAGAGAACTAGAAGTGGGCATCATTTAGAAGCTGTAAAAGAAGTATTTGCCTGAGAGAAATGAAGCTGTTACTCTAAAACTGTTGTCATTATAATGAAGCACAGCACGCGTGCATGTGTGTGTGTCTCGGGAGAATCCCAGCCTGCGATATCAAAAATTGAATGCTATATCCACTGAACTCTCTGCATTTTGTTTAAGAAAGTGGCAGATGAGCCATGGAAGTATGAGAGCTGGCACCCTAAACTAACTGGGCTTTCTGGAAAGATAATAATATTGAGGGGAGCTGAGAATTAAAGAAAACCTTATCTTGCACTACTGTTTTTGCACAGAGATGTGTCTTTTTGTGTAAGATAAAGTGGCAATACAAAATTAAAAAAAAGTATAAATATATTTCCTAAAGATAATTAATTTCCTCATGGAATTTCCCTTGAATTGATGTGTGTCTTTAGCAAGCTGCTAATTCTTTTTTATTTCACTATATTAATAATTGTTTATTTGCTCTTTTTTTATAATTTGCTGGAGCTAGTGAATATATTCAACCAATACAGGGTTTATTCCTGCAAAATACTTTATTGTTACAATACACATCAACAACAAAGCCTGTAGAAGTCCAGCTCTGTTAAGAGCTGACCCTAGGGAAGACTGTACATGATTTGAATCAGTTAGTAGGGGAGGAGATATCCTACTGCTGTTTACAATAGGGTTTTCATGAAACTCAATGTTTAATGAGCTTATCACATGCTGAGTCTTTTTCCTCAAGAGTTCTCTATTTTTTTTATTTCCTTTTATTGTTGGTAATTAAAGGTTAATCTGCTTTTCTAAAGCAATCTTTTTACAGAGTTTCACAGTTTGCTATTTTGAGGTTTTTCTTATTTAATAAATCTTCTAGAAACTTGAATTTTCTCTGTAGCATGGTTGCTTCTATGTTACATTTTGCAAGAACTGCATCTGGCTCATAGTACAAGTTACCATTTCTTTGAAGGGACACAGCACGTCTCTATTGATATGCAGAAGTACATTAAGCTATCGTTTGTCTAATTAGTGTAGACACAGCTCAGTCTTCTTTGTAGTGAGTTCGTCTGTGATGTTAATATGTTATTCTTCATGCAGATGTTTTGACAAAGAAAATTTTCAATCTGTTGCTCATTGTGCATTTTTAATTAATCATTCTCAAAAATGTCCTAACAATTCCTACACTATATTGCTGCGTCTCTTCCTTGTTTCTAGTGGAGCAGATATTTTCTCAAATACCAGAGTACTAACTACTGTTACATTTGTCTTATACTTAGTCAATATATTTTATTTTAAAAAGCAAAACAAAGTCACTGAACGTGAGACACGGGCAGTATGGAAAACCGTGAAATTTCATAAATATTTGTAGCATGCTGGTTTGGTTGACAAGCAGAACAGCTGGGCTGGTTTAAGAACAGTTTATTATTGTGAGTTAATTTAATGAAGAATCTTTAAATACAGTAACTGCATATCCAAGCCATGGTTAATGGACCTTTACTTAAAGAAAAAGAAAAAGAAAAACTCCACAATTCTGAAGGAACTTAAATACTGTTTTTTGAACTTAAGTGCTGGTTTTGTGAAACACTGAACTGAAAGAAGCAGTATTTCTAAAAATTTGTATTAATGGAGTATATAACTTCCCATGTGGGAATATGATAAGTTGATGTCTAGGTTTGAGCAGGCAAGTACAGCTAAAGCATAAACTTCTAAAAATAAAGTGTTTATGAGAGAATGTTAGAGCATCACATCAGAAATGATTGTGTGTTTTTTTTTTTTTTAAGTTATTTTCATTTGAGGTTATATACAGAGTCCTCTTCTGGGGATATTGCTCTTGCTTTTTCAAGGCATTTCACACATGAAAAATTACAGCTATGTTGCAACTTTTTCCTTTTCCCCCCTTTTTAAAAACAGACGCAGAAGTATGTAAAATTTTAATACTTAACTGTTCGGTTGCCACCCAAGTACCAGAGAACTGAAGACTGAACTTACTGGTATTTGTTTCTAAAGCTCTAAAAGAAGAGCATGATTAGAAGGGTCATGAATTGCATGAATGCATTGTGAAATTTAGTGTTTAAAATCTCTGTAAATCTCCCTTATTATTTAAGCATTCTTAAAGACACTCCTCCCCATAATAAGCTCAGCAAGTCAGTCCTTAGAAATAATGAAGTGAATGGAACGATGAAGAAAGTAGTATGTGCTTTCCATGAAAGATAGATTTGTACACTGAGGTGGAAATGCAAATATGATCAGTAGTAGAGATGGGAAGCAGGAACTCGTGAAGTATTGTCAGGAAGCAGTAGTGCTGCAGCCTTTAGCATATTCAAGCATTTAATTAAAAAAAAAAAAAGTTTGTTAAGAGGGTAACACCTGGACATATTTCCATTTTATGTTTTACTACAGAGTGTGTTATTTGATAGGGTTTTTGTTTGTTTTACTAAAACCGGCCTCCTGAAATTTGAAGTCAGATGGATCAGAATTTGCAGTATAATAGCCAATTCTTACACTCTACAATGGAAAGCTAAATGCACAGCTTGCATTTATGTTTGCTAAAATATTCACATTCACTAAATCCCAAGTAGTTACTTCATTCTAATAAATCTGTTTAGGAGTGAGGTGTCATAGATGTTGTCATTTAAAATGTTTTGGGTTTTAATTACTACTACTACTACTATGATTTTATGTGTTTATGGCCCTTCTTCTCTTTGTATGTTTCCATAATAATTAGAGGAATTGTGCAGTTATGGAAAATGCATTTAACTAATAAAAGCTTGATATTAAACTGTCACCATCATGGGCACTTTGTTCAAATCCAATCTTTAAATTGCATTTGTGTGTTTCGCTGTCATGTGAGTTTTAGAGCAGTAGATGTTCCTTCCAAGTCATATTTTGGCAAATCTAGCTGCAATGGAGGCAAATGATTCTAAAATGCCCTTCAGCTTTATGGCTATTTCCTATTTCACTTACACTCCTGGAAATCTACTGAGAGTATTGTATATGTGACTAACAGCACGATTTGGCCCTGAATATTTAAACCTGGAATAAATGAAAACAAAATAAAAAACCCCTCCGGAGTCTTTCAGTGGTCAGTAGAGTTTGAAACATGGGGAACAGGGTGTGTATGACATACATCTGATAGATTTAGAATGTAGGGAATTTATGGAAAAAATCCAGCACAGTGCTGCAAATCCTTGGGGGGAAAAGTCAACCAGCTCCAGATGTTGACATGGTTGACTGCAAGCACATGAAGTGCTGTGCATTTAACTCTTGTGGTCGGAGTTCTTTTTTCCTTCTTGCAGCTTCCAGAGGAGGAACGCATTTGCACTTCTAGGAACAGATGTGTTGGTGGTGGCAGTTAAGTTACATCGCTGGCAGTGTCAATCAGGTTACTAAAAGTGTTAATAATTAATTTCATTTTAATGAGATGTGATAGGAATTCGGCCAATTTGAAAATATTAATATTCCAACATCTGATGAGTACCTGCATCCTTCTGATAAAATGGAAATAAATTCTTACCTATGGACTAAGCTACCTGCAAAACTATGAAGTCAGGCACTTCTGATTCCTTAAGGCCTTCGAGTGTCACATGTTTCTTTCAGAATAAAATGGAATGTTTGTAGTTATTAAAGCACAAACTGCATGTTGATTCAATTAAAAATACTTGAAAGCTATCTGGTACATGAAACAGTTAAAATAGAATTTCAGTGGATTTAAATAATAAAGTGGATCGATTTTATGGTCCACTGTGATTTTATCATTGCCTCTGGAGATATCTTTATGGTGTTTTTTGCCTTGACTAGCCCATAGTGGGTGAAGTATAGCCTTACCCAGGGCAGACCCAAGAAATTGTATTCCTAACAGTGTTTCACTAAGCAGTTTTCTGGGAGATATTTTGAAAGGATCTCCTGTGTTTCTTAAAGATGCTTTTAAGTTCTGTAAATTTACTCACACAGTGTTAGTTGTCTTGCCAAAAGATCTGTGGTAATGACATGCTACAATACTCTGAACAATACCTTGTGTAAATAACGCTCAAAGCTTTCTAAGTGGAGTTACTCATTGTTTGCTTTGCATTCAAAACCGTCTGCACTAACAATGTTTAGGCACCAAGAATGTCATTAATAAAAATGTCATTAAAGAATCCAACTGCTAAGTATAACGTTCAGCATATACAGTTGACTTCTTAGGTCCTCTGTTTCTTTTGTGCCCACAAAGTATAAAAATGCTATTTGAGGGTATTTCTTGTAAAAGCATAACTTTGATATGTATCATACGGCAGGCCTGTCACAAAACAGTGGTAGCCTCTTGCCAGCTGGCAGCATACATGAAAAATTTCCTGAATGGCATCTCATGCTTCAGTTGCCGTGGAGGGGCATCAGAAATGGATTGTGAATGCCAATAGAGTAATTTTAAGTGTGATAGAAAGAAGTGGACAAAGTAGAGGCTGGGGACAGCAGTAGCGTGTTGCTTACCAGCTGACATCCAAGCTTTATGTTTCCTTGGGCCTGAAATACCTTGTGGCAGGGTTAATGCTTTTTGTTGAGGAGTGATAGGGGCAGTACCTGGCTAAGCGTGCAGGCACAGCCACCGTGTGCGCTGTGAGGGAGTGACGGAGGTGAGCAGTGTGTAGCGTGGTTGTAGCTTTCCATCCAAAAGACAGACTGGTATTAAAGTGTGTGTTCAGTCAATAAATTTTTTGTGTTACATACCTTCCTTTTTGCAACTTATTTAATGAAGTGTTCCGAGGTAGCATGATTGACTCGCAAGGAAGATCTAATTACTGTATACTTGACTCTACAGGTTTTGAAAGCATTTTACTAAGCCTGCAAATTTATGTATTCTCTTTTTAATTTTATGATCCCAGTAGTTATCTTAAACACCTATACTTGAAGCTTTTGTAATGATACAATTCTTTTTAGTTTTAAAGCATTTTACTGATACTGAGTCTGTCTTAGAATGTTACAGAATACATCAGTTTATAAATACAATAAGCAAAAATCTTTTGAATGGTTATCATGAATGAATGAATGAGATCCTTTATAAATTAGTCCTTTGCCTTATCTCTTGCTTTGAAAATAGAAGTACCTTACCAATTCATATTCTGTTCCATGTCTGTCTTACCATAAACATGTTTACTTGTAAATCCCTGAAACTCCTTTTAAACACATAATTTATGTTCTAATTAAAATTGTGTGTTCTAATGAAAAGAAAAAACTAAAAATTTTAAGAAATTCAGCCTCAACTGCAACTATAAACTTCCTATATTTTTTGAAACCTTAAATTTTCAGAGTGGTAAGCATGCATTTCCAGGGCATGTTTGCAAGAGCTCAGAGGGACCCTTGGAAGGAGGTCTCTGGCAGTTCAGCAGGTGCCTGCAATGAGCGATGAATCCCTTCTGCCTCTTCCTCCACTCCTATAGCCTTCTCACTTCTGCACTTTCCCACTTCTGCTCAGCATTCCCAGCTTGCTCTCAGCTCCTTTTTTTCCTGTCTACCTGTATCTGAGTCATGTCAGATAGACACAGATAATTCCAAATGACTGAGAATAAGCACAAGGGTATTAATGCTGGATTCAGGAAGAACAGAAAGGACACTCTATAGATCTTGCTTCCACAAGAAATGTTAAGAGGCTTGGCTCATGAACAAAATTGATATTTAAGACTATATGATCAATGTTTAATTTCATAGCTGGATCAGGGGGAAAAAAAAACTAGTGACACAGAGAAAGGAAAGAAAGTTCCCATTCTCCACCAAGAAGAAAGAAATGTAAATATTTTCCACCCAAAAATGATATGCTATATTGACAGCAATACTTACGAGTTGTCTTGTGGTAGATACCTCATGTAATAAGTATGGAGAGTATATACATAGAGAGTATATTTGTAGATCTAAAGTATCTGTCACTAAACAATTATAAAATATTTGGGATGTATCTTAGTGTTTGAACTTACAATTTTGTGAAATCCTATTAAGCTGTAATAAGCTTTTGGTTAAATTGATACAGTTTGATGTAAATGACAATGATCTTCTTTCTGGATCTAGAATAAATGAACACAAGTACAAAAGTGGTTCCTTGGTGTTATCCTTATGTCTTCTCAGCATGCAACTGCATAGTACTTGATTCATAAAGGCCCAAATAATTTCAGTAATACAAGATAAACCTGTCAGTTTTTCTTTGGTAACCATCTTAAAATGAAAAGTGAGTTCAAATGTGTTATTGCTGCTTCTAGCTGTCCTTACAACCTTATTTCCCCTCCTCAGCCTACCACTGACTGATATATTCTTAAAAAGAGTTTTGGGTTTTTTTTTTTTTTTTTTTTTTTTTTTTTTTTTGTGGAGTATCCTGAAGTTTACCTGAAATATATTACCAATGGAGTAATATTCCTGGATTCTTCAAAAAGATTTCTTTTTCTTCTTCTTCTGCTCCCTCACAAATTACATGAGTCATTGTTTTAAAATGTTCAGGGAGCTAGGGTGGTTGTCAGAGGTCAGACTCCTAAGTGAACTAGGAGTTCATAATTAAAGTACTTTAAACTATGAGAGATAAACTACAAACTAGAAAAATAAACTATTTTTTTCTTTATAAAAATACAAAGCTTACTTGTGTCAGTTGATAAATAACAGTCAGTAGGCTGCTGATTGGGTCTATAAGCAAGATTGGCCCTCTACATTGCTATTAGAAGCTACTATATTTGTAAATGTAGTTTTGCTTCTTGTTGATGGGCATTGCAGTCAGATGTGGAGTGCACTGTCCGAGCACTGATAAAGATGCAGCCCTTCCCAAAGGGGATGTGCGCAGGCAGAACCAGAGCGGAGCTATGGGCTGGAGGGGACCTCTGGAGGCCAGCTGGACTGGCCCTGTGCAAAACAGGACCAGCTTCAGACTTAGATCCAGTTCCAGAGTGGGATCAAATGAAAACTAAAATCTAAATCACTTCTGAAAGCTGTCTCCTACATGCCCTTGTACAGTGCTCAAAGTAGCACTTGTATAACTTAAAGAAAGGACCAGTACTTTCTCCAAAGACATTGCTGCTTAACTTGGGCCTTTTTCATTTGCATCTCCCTCATATTCCAACAAGTCCTGTGAGGCAGAGCTTTTCAGTGTCTCGAATGAACTGCAGATTTAATCTTTATACACTGTTTTGTTCTTTATCAGATATGTTCATCACACTTATAATAATTCAGATTATAAGCAACTGGAATTTTATCTTCTCATCTTTTGCAGGACATCCTTGTTCTTCCCCATCTTTTTGCCTCCAAAGATCCATTTAAAGCTATTGAATAAAAATTTAGGCCTACGATAACTTTGCATTTTTTTAATAATACTTAATACTTACTTGTTTGGGGTATGGGAAGCTTGCAGTTTTGTGCTGTAAACTGGATGTGTGCTAGCTTCTTAGCTGATGCATTTCAGGGGGGTTACGTTGTATGCCAGCCTGTGAACTTAGGCAGCTCATGGCTAGGAGTGATAATACTTAAATTATCTCAGCAAGACTGTCAAGGTGGCTGCCAGTGTCCTGAGGAAGAACTTAAAACAACACTCAAGAAAGGGGCAAGGCAAAAATAGACTTGTGAGGAGTAAATTCTACCTGCTTACACATTAACAACCTCATTAATTTTAAGGGATATGGAATTGCTGTGAGTGAGGTTTCTGTCTGGCCATAATGGTCATGGTATGGTAGAGATCCAAGTTTCCTGATTTTAAAATAAATACATGGTATTGTAACTGCTTTGGAGTTTGCAAGTTTTCAGAAAAATAGGAAATCTCCCATAAACCTTATCACATCTTACCATTCTTTTGAGACAGAGTTGAATAATGAGCTCTGCTTTTCTTGTCATCATTTTAGATCAACACATTTTTAAAATTCTCTCCTTCCTTAAAAGCCTCCCTCTGCATCAAAAGGATATGAAACATCAGCTTTAGAAATAATTACATATGTTGTTTTATGAATTCTTCGATATATGATAGGATAGAAATGAACACTTTTTCTCACATCAAGTTTTAGTACCATTTTATCTTACAGTCCAAAAATCCCACCAAACCCCCAACAGAGGATGAGAAAGAATGAGAGAATATATGCTCTAAATGTGCATTTGCAGGTAAGTTTTGAAAAGGAACATGGACTGATCTGAGAAAGAAAAGGAATTATAGTAAACTAAAGTAAGCTTAAAACTAGACCTTTTAAAATGGTAATTGTAGTGCATGGAAGAGGAACACAGGTAATAGAATTTACATGGCTGGGAAATGTTGAATAAGAATGAAAATAAATACATGCGTACAGGTAGAAAGTAACAGGTAATTGAAAATGCAAGGAAACTAATGGCTTTTTTTTTTTCTTTTTTTTAACAGTTGGACAAACAGAGCAGTCCAGTGCAGCTTCGCAGGAAGAGGCCATAACCATGGAGACAAGTCCTTCTGACTCAAGCACCAAGGATGGTGTAGATGATGAAAAAGAGGATCCTCATATATCTAAACAGTTACCATCTTTGGAAGAAGATGCAGAAGGTCTTGACCAAGCACCTGAGCCGCAGTCTTATGATCTGGGATTTAAAAAGGTTTTTAAATTTGTTGGATTCAGATTCACAGTTAAGAAGGAAAAAAACGGAAAATCAGAACCAGTTCAACTGCTTACTGTAAAAAAGGAAATGGAAGGCACTGAAGGAGCTGTTGATCAAAGCGAAGTCAGCCCAGAGGAAATACCGGTGCCTGAAGATGCCCTCTCTGCAGAAGACAACACGAAAGACACAACCAAAAATGAAACCCCAGAAGATGAATCTCCCAAAACATCAGAAGCAAAGGACCTGTGTTCTCAGTCAGCTGCCTTAGCTGCTGATACTGCGTCACCATTACGAAAATTTTTTTCTCAGGGATGGACTGGATTTAGGAAAAAGAAGAGTTTTAGGAAGCCTAAAGAAGAGGAACTGCAGTCTCCTAAGAAAGAAGAGGACCAAGAAAAAGAGGAGGCAATATTAACAGCTGAAGTCACTGAAAAGGAAGAGAAATCTGAGGACAAGAGTCAAGATCAAGAGAAGAATGTGACAGCAGTAACTGTTGAAACTCATGAGAAGGAGCAAACTGAAGATGAAAAGCAGGAACCAGAAAAGACTGTGGCAGCCATAACAGTTGAAGCAAGTAAGAAAGAAGAGCTAACCAAACATGAGAGGCAGGAATACAATGAGGTTATAGGAGCAACAGTTGTTAAAGTGAGTGTGAAGGAAGAAAAAGCTGAAGATCAAGAAAAGAAGTTAGTGGAAAGCTCAGAAGATCTAAGTAAAAGGGGAGAAAAAACTGAAGGAGAAAAAGGAAGTGAGACGACAGAGATAACATATACCACTGACGCTGTTTTTAGTGATATCGCTGAGAGTGCAAGTGGAGAATTAAAAACATCCTCAGAAGTTTTATCTGTAGAAGAAAAACTGGAATCAACAGAGAAGTGTGAAATAGATGACACAGCTGAAATGTCCTCTGGAGAGAAACTTGAAGCAAGATCTTTATTGACAACTGAAAGTTCAGGTGAAGAGTTGAAAAAATCAGAAGGAAGAATAGGAAGTAAACCTGAATCCTTAGCTCCACTGGAGGAAGAAACAACCGATGAAAAAACACAGAAACCAGAACCAGTAATTTCACCTGCAACAGAAGACCTCACTGGAAAACTGGAGACAGCAGGAGAAGCTCATGACACAACCACAGAAAAGAAAACAAGCAAAGCGCACAAGACAGAACTGACTCTGGGTGCTCCTGGAATTAAGTCCTCTTCCACTTCTGAACATTCATTTGACACAGAGGATGACCAACAGTCAGCCAAACCCGTTGATGAAGGTCTCCAGGGCCAAACTGGCATAATTATAACTGATAATACCAAATCAACTGAAACAACTACAGAAATAACTCCCGATGAGGCAACTGAACAGAGACCTCCAGAAGGTATCACAACTGAAGCTGAACTTCTGTCTTCTCAAGAAAAAAATAAACTACAGGGCAGCCCTTTAAAGAAACTCTTCACAGGTACTGGATTAAAAAAACTCTCTGGAAAGAAACATAAAGGAAGGAGAGAGGAATCTAAGTTAGGAGAGCAGGGTGAACAAATTCAGCACTTATCAGATTCCCCAGATAGCCCAGAAGAACAAAAGGCAGAGAGTTCTGCTTCTTCTCCTGAGGAGTTAAATGAGATTCTGTCTTTGGAAAAATCTGCAGATGGGATGCAGGTCACTGAAAATGAAGATGCTGCAATTTCAGATATGGAGAGAAAAAGAGAAAGTGTTACACCCTGGGCATCATTTAAAAAGATGGTGACTCCCAAGAAACGTGTCAGAAGACCTTCTGAAAGTGATAAAGAAGAAGAAATTGATAGGACAAAAAGTGCTGCAGTGTCTACAACTGAAAATGCAGTTGATGAAAATCAGGGAGAAGTAAAAGAAAATGGGATGGACCAGAAACAAGAGAAAGTCACTGAAGAGCCCAAAAGAAAGGTTGACACCTCTGTGTCTTGGGAAGCTTTTATATGTGTAGGCTCTTCAAAGAAAAGAGCCAGGAAATCATCATCATCTGATGAAGAAGCTGAACATAAGCTTGGTCAAGAAGGCCAAAGAATAGAAGAATCTGGACAGAGCAAAGAAACAGCAACAGATACAGTTTTTACTAGCTCTCAGGAAAGTGATCAAGGACAAGGGAATTCATCTCCTGAACAAGCTGGAAGCCCATCTGAAGGTGAAGGCATTTCAACATGGGAATCATTTAAAAGACTAGTCACTCCAAGAAGAAAATCCAAAACCAGAATGGAAGAGAGAACTGAAGACTCTGTCATGGGATCTAGCCTGGAGCACTCAACATCAGATGGTGAGCCTGGAAAAGATGAATCATGGGTTCCATTTAGAAAACTGATGCCTGGCCGTAGGAAGAAAAAGTCAGATGGGAAACTAGAACCAACACTTCTTAAACAAGCAAGAGAAGACATGGCAGAAACAACTGAAGAAGATTCTGATGTTCCAGCTGTTGTTCCTTTATCTGAATATGAAGCAGCAGAACAAGAGAAAATTGAAGCCCAGCAAGCAAAAGATGCTGAAGCTATAAGAGAACAAACCTCAGAGAAAGAAAGGGAAGAAAAACTAGAAGAGACCTTAAGAACTGAACATGCTAGTGAAGGGCTTGTACATGCAGTTAGTGTTACTGTTGTGGAAGGAGAAAGGGCAGTTACCAGTATTGAAGAAAGATCACCGTCTTGGATATCTGCTGCTGTGACAGAGTGCATTGAGCAGTTAAAAGAAGAGGAAGAGAAAGAAACTAAGAAAACATTTGAATCAGAAGCTGTTGTAGAAAAAGCGGTGGTGGTTGCTAAGACTGTGCCAGAGATGAGAAAGGATACAAGTGATGACACGACAGCAAGTGAGCAAGAGCTAACCTCAGAAGCAGTGACAGCTCTGGAGGAGACAACAGAGGCTTACTGTGCCGAAGAAACAATGGAAGTATCCTTTGCTGAGGAAACAACTGAGATGGTTTCTGCTGTTTCACGGTTGTCAGAAACCCCTGATACTACAGAAGAAGTTACACCTGTACAGGAAGTAGAGGCTACTGAGCAAAACTTGAGAGAATTAGAGAGACAGACACAAGAAGTTCTTCAGGAAGTTGCTAAAAGAGTAAGGTCATCGGATGCAGCACAGCTGGTGAGTGAAAGAACCATGACGTCAACTGTAACTGAGACAGTGCAAGAAATTGAGTCAGAAATGAAAGACGATGCTAAAGGTGTGGAATTGGTAGGTCAGGAAACTCCTTTGCTTGAACAGTCCTTGAAAACAGGAGGACACAAGGAGGATGACATCGAAGCCCTAGGAAGTGCAAGAAGCATTCAGGGCAAAAATGGAAGTGAAGAAGGAGTGCTACACGAAGGTTCAGAGAGAAGTGAAATATCTGCTGCAATGGAAGAGAACACAGAAGGACTTAAAAATGTAGATACATTGAGAGATGAAAGCCAGTCACAGATGCATGAAGAAGGAGTTGAAGAAGACCATGAGGAAGCACCTGAATTGCAGAGGACAGCAGAAGAACCTTCATCAAAAGACAAAGACTTTGATAGCAGTAAAATGGTGACTTCCAAGGAAGAGCCCATAGTAAAGCAGGAGTCCTCAGAAAAAGACAAACTACCCTTAACAGAGCTAGCAGGAGACGAGATGAAAGATGAACATGTTTCAGGAGTGGAGACTGCAGTAAGTATTATATAAAACACAAAGGTTGATCTGTCTCAGAAAAATTCAGCAAATGTTAGACATCATAGCTAATTCAGAAAGCTAGTTCAGAAGCAGGCTGTAACAAAATCATTGTCAAGGACCTTCTGTTTATAGAGTGATGGAATTGAAGTTTCTTACAGTGAGACAGATTCAAAAATATCCAGAAGCAGCTACCACTGAGGCTTCTGTGCAGAGTGAGGTGGATGCAGTTCCTACAGTAAGGGGTGGGAGATTGTGTGCTTGAATCTGAAGGTGCAGAAAAATCACCATTAAGGCTTCTGCACAGAGTAATGTTACTGAAGATATTTTAGGAAACAATAGGACGCATATACATGATACCATAAATATCTGATGGAATTTTTAGTCCCAGGCAGACATGCAGTTGTGGCTGAGGTACCCTGCAAAGGTAAGAAATGGCACTACTACCTTCAGCTTTGAAGGTACAGGAGTGGTGGTGGCTAATGTCTCCTATGCTCTTCCTTATCTTCCTACCATCATACTTACTCACTCTTTGGTTCACGTGGTGTCACCTGTACCTTCTTTTAGGCTGTCCTTCATTTCCTGAGCTGCGTGTCCTGAGAAATTATGCACCAATGTGCTGGGATCTTGATGATTTGCTAATCTCAGTGTCCTTGACTCACGCCATTTGTATAACTCTCGCCTTCCTGGTCATTTCTTCTGGTGTTTTTGCATGTAGAATATTCCCAATCACTCTTCACCCATACCCTTCTTCACATTTCTGTTCCCATTCTGCTCAGGTGCAAAACAGAGATGCAGGCGAAGCCTCTGCCTTGGGGCCTGCAGGCGGTGCAGGCACTGCAGCTGAAGTGCCTGTGCAGCTTGAGGACGAGCGTGACACCCCCTGCGAGGGACCAGAGCGCACAGAGGCAGTTGCTGTTGCGGTCCCTGGCACGCTGGCGGGAGAAGAGGCAGCTCCTGCCTTGGACTCACCAGGCCAAGTGTACGCTACAGGAGTTCCTGGTGAGGCAGCTCCCCAGGGAGAGGAAGGCGAGTCTGGGCTCCCTGCAATAAAAAGCACCAAAGTCCCCGCTGCTGAGCTCCCCGGGCAGGAGGGCATACAAGTCTTTGTCCTCACTCCAGAATTAAGTAGCTCCGAAGCAGCTGCAGCATCTGGGCAGAGTGTGAGTGAGGGGACTTGTGTGCAGATCCCTGCAGAAGCCTCTGGGCCCATCTTGGTACACGAATGCCTCGAAAGAAGCACAAGAGAAGTGCTCTCCCTGAGTGATGAGAGGGGAGACAGCCAACTACAAGATGCTGTACTCAAAACTGCAGCCATCTCCCAGCATGAAAATGGAAGAAAGCAAGGTAGCAAAATGGAAGAAGGCATCCTCAGCATGGACTCACCGGGCCCTGTCACTGCAGCCCCCATGCAGCTCGAAGGAGAAAACCTGTCTGCCTTAGCATCAACTGGCTTGCATACCATGGAAAATGGGAGCAGTGTTGTCCTTGCCAGCGCTGCAAACAAAGGCGAAACACCAAGCAGTGGAGTTGCAGAAGAGCTGGTGGAAGCAGAAGAACTTGTAGAAACCTCCAGCAGTGGGCATGTACTGAGGGAAGAAATGGAAAGGGAGCAATTGGTGGAAAGAGCTCAAGGCAGAGGTGACTCTAGCGCACTGGAAGCTGTAAGCAGTGATGAGTGTTCCACACACGCTGTGCAGCCAGAAGTTTTACCTGTGCCAGAGGAAGGCTCTGGTTCAGACTCCGCTGGAGCTGAAAGCTCGGAGGCACCAAGAGTGTCCATGCCAGCACCAGCTGCTGCACTTGAAGATCCTGTCACTGCTGAAACCATGACACTCACTGACTCAGCAGCTGAAACATCAGAGCCCTTGGCAGCCAGGCGTGGGCAAATGGCTCTTGAAGAAGTCCCAGCTGCTGCTGTTGACCATTCAGGCCCTGGGACTGCAGAGCCTGACAGTGCAGAACCATTTCAATCTCAAGCACTTTCTTCTTCTGTGAAGGCAATACCAGAGACGAAGCAAGAGATGCCCCAAGGATTTGCCCCTGAACAAAGTGCTACTCCTTTGAAGAAAAGTCCTTCTCTCACCCACCCTCAGTTGGAGAAGGACACTGTTCAGTCTGTGACTCTGGAGTCTCAGAGTACAAAAATTGTATTGAATGCCATCCAGACAGCTGTTGACAAACTCACAGAGACAGAAGAGACAGCTGCATCTGGATTAGAGCAGCACACTAAATCCATAGGAAAAAGCCAGCCAGATAGCAGTATACCTGAATTTCTGGAAACTATGAATGGGGATCATGAGCTTCCTGTCAAAGAGGAAGAAATACCAAGCAAAGAACAAGAGCTCGAGCAGTCAAGAACAGGGAAACATGCCACATTAGCAGAGTCTGCTGAAAGTCATGTAAGTGTAGAACAAGCAAAAGACGTGCTGTTCATTTCTCATGTGCCTAAAGAAGGGAAAAGTGAGAATTCATTAGAAATTGTGACTAGCCCTCAAGATGCTTCAAGGGAAAGTCCAAGACTTCCGAAGTCAGCAGTAGGAATGGGTACTTCAGAAGATTCAACCAAAGAATCCCTTGATACACATGTAGCAAAATTAAAGGAAAAAGAGGTGGGGCAGATTCTGGAAATTGCAGACCAAAAAACAGGTCAGCAAACACAGGTAGCAAAGAAGGATGAGCAACATCACCAGTTAGTGGAAGATGTGAAAACACAGACACCAGAGGATGTTTGTAGTCATGAAGATGCTCCTTGTCATCATCCACAAAGCCTGAACTCAGTGGCTCCTGAGGCCTCAAATGTAAGCAGCATTTTAGTAAGAGATTTCTTTACCTTTCCAGAATAATTTTGAGGTGTGTACAACTCTTGTCTCTCATTTTTATTTTAAACTAGCCAAAGAGAGATTATGGCTAGCACTGCTCCCTAGTTTGACCCATAATCCTTTTTTTTTTTTTTTAAAAAAAAAAAAGTGCTACTTCTCTTTACTAACTTTCCTGGTCACACAACACTTTTTTTTCTTTTCTGTACAATTACCCCTCACTTTAATGGTCTGTCCCTTCAGCTTGGCCTCTGGCCTGTTAGTTTAAGAATTTTTCTGGAAGGTGGAAATAGTTTCCAGTTTTCTTAGCTATGCAAAACACATGCTATACAAGTGGATGTGACATTTAATCTGCATACATGCCTCTCCTCTAACAAAGCTGATTGGAAATTCAAAAGGGAGTGACTGATGCCTGCCATAGTAAATCAGGAGTGCCTCATTTCCCAACGCTCTTCGAACTTAAGCGAAATCTGAATCAGAAAAGATGATAGGGATAGGTTCTTCTTAGGCTATATATTACTCTTGCTTAATTTTAAGTTGTGTGACCCTCTTCAATTCTGTTTCTGAAAACTGCTTAAGAATGATGATAAGATATTCTTGAGAGAAGAAATTGTCATTAATAAAGCTTTGTTACTGTTTTCTTTCTTTCAGATATGCTAAGCCTCCCTGTGGCATTTGGAGAGATGCCAGTCCTAGAGACCAACTGACAATCCTGTGGCAGAGCCAGGAGCTTTATTCACCACCCCTTATTCTTGGAAGTTAACAGCTGCTCTTTTGAAGACTTCACCTTTTTGTCATTTCTATTAAAAACAATGCCTTTAATGTTGGGTGTATTCACACGTGTGTACCATGCAAAGGTGATTTGCCTTTGCTCAAAATGTACCATTTAGACTGGAGATGTGCAACTAAGTGAAAGGGCAGGCCACTAAAAATTGTGCCACAGTTATTGCCATCCCTTCACTTGAAATATCTCCTGTCTGTCCTGTCTCCTTCAATCCCTTCATTTATACCTGAATCCCCTACCTTCTCTCTGCAGTCTCCCTTAGCGCACTCATTTTCCGTAGCTGCCTTGATATGATCTACCAAGAGGCCGTAAGTGCTGCTTGGCTGAGAGGGATGAAGGGAGAGAACTGAATGACGAGAACATGTGAGACTTCCAGCCAACTAGTACATGTTTCCTTACTGAACAGCAGGAACTGGAACACGCACAAATGCTTGAGCAAGATGCTCAACATTGCTGCCTCTCAGTCCCATTCAGGTAAAAGAATTGCCCTGCAGGCTTTGTCCATCCTTTGGTTGTATTTGTGCAGGCCTGATTTAGTCAGAAGTGACTTCTACAGAGTAGCCTGAGAGGAAATTGAGAATACCCCTTTTCTGTTGTTTCAGACTTCAGGTTTCCAGAACTAGACTGTAATGTGTTGAATATTTATATGTATGTCTTAAACCCAGTTCTGATTTTAATGTATAGGTATGATATTTCTGTACCATTTAGACATACCCTTCAAGGAATTTTGTAGTGTAGCCTGGAGATGAAATGGATACCATTGGAGAGGAAACTGATAACATGTGCTTTCCTATTTATTGTTCCAGGTTTTTGCCTTGTAACCCCCCCCCCCCCCCAAAAAAAAGAAAAAAACTTGGCTGTCATGCTTTGAATATTTATATGTATATCCTAAACCCAATTCTGATTTTAATGTAGACTGACCTGTTGAAAAAGGAGAGCCCTAACTTGTGGCAGATCCACCAACTACCTATACTAAAGTCATTTCAACTTGCAGTCTCCCCAGGTTTCTGAGAACCCTCTAGACTCATCATTCCCTCTGCTGTCTTGCTTTTAGCAACCCCATCTATATCAGAGCCCTCAAATCACATCTTTCTCATCCAAGAGTCAGCTCATTTCTGGTCACTTCCTTATTCAATCCCAAAGTCTTCATTCCACTGACACCACCTACAAAACTTCTGCATACAAGCTTCCTCTCTCCTTAACCCATGCCTGAACTGCTTCCCACCATGACATTTTCTGAATCTTCCCTACTAAAAGCAATTCCCTGTCTTCACTGCTGGAGGAGCAGGAAGGAGGGTAAGGGCTTGGTGATGAATTCTGCCTGGGACTGCAAAGGGTAGAATAGGATTTTGGGGTGCTGAGACCATAAAACTGTTAACATAAGGTGGATGTAAGGTAGGTTGGATTGAGAACAGCTGTAGAACAGAATGAGCCAAGGGATTTAAAGGTAGACAGAAGCCCCAAGGCTGACAGTCCTGGGATGGCTGCCCCCAGCAGTAGTCAGTCTTTTGTTTACATTAAAATCAGACAAAGGGAGTACAAGTCACTACTTTCTGCTCTGATTTCTAAAGTGAAGGTTACAGATCGCATTTTGTGAAACTGATGCCCATCAAGTCGAAAATAGCTTCACTATCCTACCTGTATAGTAATTTATTTTAAAATCAACTTGTAGTGTACAAACGCTCTTGTTATGGTAGGTGCTTGCCTCTCCTCAAGGCTGCACATACAGCAAGCAATTTGACTGATTGCACTGGTGTGATTGCACCATCTGGTGCTGCCCTGTGTGGAAGCATCAAAAGATTTTTCCTTACCTCAGAGCAAATGATATAAATATTTAAAGCCGAACAATGTGGTTTCAAACAATCCAGTCTATCTTTGTCCATCGTTAGTGGCAGCTTTCCCCCTTAGCTTTGGGCAATTCCAACAATCTCTGTCGGTTTCCACAGGTTAAGTTGGCTTGCAAATTAATCGTGCTCTTAATAACACCTCACAAGTGCAAACTTGGCTGAACTTGTACAAATTGTATTCCTATGTACGTTAAGCCATATTGCAATAACTGCAGCAGGTAAAATGAAGTAACAGTAGCATGACCTGTGTAATCCCTATTCTTATGTTTGTAGTTCCAAAGCTGTTAATAATATGTAAAGTTAATTCTCGTCTGAACCTCATTTAAATAAAGCTAGCTTTATCACAATGTACATTGTCTGCTGGTAGTAATTGGACAGGCAAGTGCTTAAACTTGCTTGTGATCTCCATTAATCCAGGGCCTAGGTAAGCAATGCAACAAACGTAACTATAAAACAAATACAAATGCTTCTTGTAACTGACAGCTGACAAAATACTGCACTTGAAACCATGCTAATGGTGCAAGGAACATGTCTCCTCATAAAGATACAGCTTTGTTCCAGTGCATTGCTTTGGCCTCTGAGACTCTCATTTGAGACTGTGACTTCTGGCTTGTGCTTAAAAGCTTGAAGCTTTCTCTAATCCAATGTATTGGGTTACCAAATTTGATTCTGTGTTTTTAAGGTAGACTTTCATTGATTAAATAAAATGCAACTACAAGTTTGTTTTAATGTGTGTATGTGGTTTTTTCTTTTTAGCTTCACCTTGCTTACTGCAAATTACTTTCTGATGGTTGCTTTATCTTCAGAAAGTTAGATTTGCACTTGACAATTCATGTGTTGTGGATTGATTGACATTCAGTTTTTGATGTGACTTAAATAATTACAGAGCTAATCTGCAAATTGGGTGTATGATTCTATAAAACATGTATGTGCTAGTAAGGCACCTTTAGTAAAATCTGAAGAAAAAATTACAGTTAAATTAAAGATGAATAACTATTGGGTGAACCAGAATGAAAAATCTGTCCATCATATCCTTGCCAGTATAATTGAAGCAAAGACACAAATCACCAACATGAAGTTCCACAGAAAAATTGGTGTCTGAAGTGGATTAAGGTTCTCAGGCCACAAACTGAGATCTTCTAGACTTCCGCCTCTTCTTTTATTTAGCTGTGCTTTACCCTTCATGGCACCTGACATAGAGAGGTGCTTGTGATTTATGTTCACAAAACTTGGCCTTTAGAGATGACATTTTTCTAACCATCTGTGTTTATGGCTAAGGATGTTTAGCAGCATTTGTAACTCAAAAGACTTAAACAGGTCCACACCTGAACTCATTCTGTAAAAGCTACATGTTTGCCTTCCTACCTCAGCTGCTAAATCCAGTACCTGCAAATAGTTCCCTGCATTGGTCACAGGAAATGAAGGTGCAACCATCACTTTAAAGACAGAGATGCAATGGGAGATGCCTGTCCCTCCTCTCTCTGTCTTATTGTGTTACTGGGCTCAGCCTGAGGGCAAATGATCTCACAAGAGCCACTGCGATAGATCAGACTACCATCTCCCACCAGATCTTGTGTTTATGGCACACAACTGCCTCTGCAAGGCCTTCTGCAAGGTTTATACGTTTATGCTATCCTGTTGCTAGTTAATATAAAGTTCCTTAAACAAGCATCAAAGTGGCGATTGGAGACCAGGCCTCTTCCTTAGCAGGGAGGCTTATGTGCTGGCTGTTTCTTCTTTTTTGAGACTGTTACTGGAAATAACTTGAGGATCTGGTCTATCAGCTTAAGCTCTGGAAGCAGCTTGTGCTGTTCCATCCAGCATCAGTACCTGGGGGAGGCTGCTAAGCTCACCAAGGAAGCTGTGCAGATCAGGTACAGCTAGTGTCTGCTGGGAGGTTGATGCTGTGCCACAAGCACAGGAGTTCCTGAGAGGACTACTTTTGGGTCTCAAAAGCTGGACATTTGTCACTGAGCCTGCTGCATGGGAGGAAGCAGACGTGAGGAAGGTGAGGACCACAAGGAAGGATGAATGAGGTCTGGGATGAGGAACAATGTGGAATAGATGTTGGGTAGGATTAACAGCACAAGAATGAGAATCCTGATCTGGGGGGCATGGATGAGAGAGCTCTGTGAACACTTTTAGGATGCTGATAACACAGATGCTTGCCCACTGCAATATTGAATCTAATTTAGGGCTGACATCCTTTCTTTTTGGATACTAAGCTTAGTCTTTATGAAAGTAAGAATGAATAATAGCAGTGTAGTAAAGATGCATGGCTGTTCAGCTCCAAAATCCACTTGAAAAATTAGTATTGACTTATTTAAAATAGGAGGAACAAATATTTTTAAGAAGTGTCTCCTGCTTCTCCTTGAAAAATGACATCTGTTTCTCGTGCTTGAAAAATCCACATACCTCAGTCCTTGGTGCTGGGAGTGATGCTGTGCCTAAGTGATGGGAGCAGAAGTCATTTTGAGTGCTGCTCTCCTATATGCCATGGGAGCCTCCTGGGAATGGTCTGCATGTAAAGGACTTGTGCACTAGTTTGACCTAGTCTGTATGATCTATCCTATAGAGATATCCCTGTCTTTCTTGCAAAAGGCACTAGACTAGAAAGGATAATGAGCAAAACACTTTTTCCTCTAAGCAGCTAGAAAGAAGGGATTTTTAAAATATTACAAGGAATTTATAAGCCAGTTTCTTCTGAAAGATAGAAATCCCAAGAATAATTCAAGAAGCAGTTAACAGAAATCCCTGCCTCCTTTCCAGTGCATCAGTCCCCTCATGGTGTTTTGCAGTCCCTCAGTCTTGTAGTGGTATGGCTTCCTCTCACCTGCTTGTATTGAGTATATTTCCCTGCTTCTGCTGTTTGTTTCTCCACTAAGTAAGAAGATTTCTTGTAAATTTTTAAACTTGTTTCTAATAGATTTTCAGCAGGTAGTCCTGGGATCAGAGTGATGTAACTGGTATTACTTGTCCTTTCCCATAGAAACTGCAATATAAAGCAGAAAGCTTGACATGCAACTGGCTGTATTAACACTTCTCCCTCTCACCTTTCCTGTAACCATGAAGTTCACTGCCTAAAAGACAAAAAGAGAGGTGATGCTGCGCTGATATTTGAGAGTATCTACTGGCTGTGTACCCAGGGCTTCAGGGCACCCAGAGCCAAGACAGTCTGTGCTCCCCAGCTGCCTCCCTCAATACAGTGTCGGGTGCACATGCAACCTTTGCACACTTGAGTATTGGGGGCCAGTAAGCAACGCTAGTATTGTCTTTTATGCACACTGAGACCTTCTGCAGAGCCAAGGGGTGGGGGGCAAGCATGGGAGCAGGCTGACTTCAGGGTTTGAATTTCACTTTGCTTTTGTAGTTGAAGGGGCTATGAAAAAAGAAATTTTTCAGTGTTGGCCCACTGAAGCAAAGAGGGTTAGCTAAAGCTCTGAAGGCAAGTCTGCGCAAGGGGAAAAAGGGCCAGGAGGAGTCTGAACCAGCCTACTTGAGATGTTAACTGCAAAGACAGCCTTTTCACAGTCCCTGACTGCCATGTGAGTGTATATTGCCCATTTTGTACCCTCTGTCAGTGACAGATAAAACTTTTTTTAGCCCAGAAAAATACATTTGCTGCTTTTATCTCTCAGGTGGTGGTTTTAACTATCATTTCATGAAAACAGTTTGGAACTACAAAGAACCTGCCTAGTATTCTTGAGCTGCTGCAAACTGTTCTGAGCTGGAATACTTGCTGAATAATCTTGAAAGTGTCATTATTTTCTCTGGTGTAAGTCTTCTCTATTGGGGAAAAGTTTATTAGAATTTTTTTAATTGGATTTTTACATAACATGTCTTGATCCTACAGTTGGATTCAGGCTTGTATATCCTCTCTCCCTTCCTCCCAGTAGAGCCAGTTAATTCCTCCCAGATGCAGGGAAGGAACCTACAACAATCTGAATGTCCTGGTGATGGCTAGAAGAATTACTTACAGTTCTTTGTATGCTATTATATTTCAACAGAAAAAGGAAACAAATCCTTTGAGCCAGTACTCATATTAATTGGTAGAATTAAGCTCATATTGACTATGGCAGTATATTGACTATGTTGAAATTAGTTTTTTTGATTTCTTTCATTCATAAGTAGTAGTTGCTCATGCAAAAAACAAAACCAGTAATTGTTTCTTATGTGACTGAGTTCATTTTACTTATCAACTAATTGTTTTTCCAATAAAGAGCCATCACATTTCATTTCAGTTTTCCTATTAAGTGTTTGGGTCACTGAGAAGCGTCAGATCTTAAAATCCAAACATTAGAGATTTTACCTAACACTTCAAAAACTCCTGTTGTAGCTAATGTTTAAGAATACAGTGACAATATGTGCTTCGCCAAACCAATAAGTACTGTAGAAATGGGGAACTTTGACACATCCCTGAAAAATAATATAATGCCTCTCGAATTTCTGAGTTGTAAACTATGTAAGGCACTGACTAATTGTCCCCTTCGAGCAGCAAAGTACAATTCATAGGGAAGTGGTGAGGAGATTTAGGCTTACTGACAGCATACAGGGAAGCAGAAGAGCACAGCTGAACACCTGCCAGAGCAGAGACTGACTTGCATCAAGTGATACAAGACTGCTGTAACTGGAAACAAAACTATTTATGAAAATCCTGGCACTGGAAAACAATAAGAGAAGCACCTGATATGTTTCTCAGAAGTGAAAAAAAGACTGAAACAAGTTGAAGAAGGTGAGTGCTTTTCCTGAACATTAATCTGTGCCCCGTTCGTGGCAGCAGAGAAAAGTAAGGCAGCAGCTCAAGAGCACCCAGAGGAAGCAGGGAGGGCAGAAGAAGAGCCAGTGCTTCCTGGGGGCTGTTCTTCTTTTGCCCACTCTGCATAGATGAGTGGGACATAAAAGGGAAAAGGTAGGATCCTGTTTCTTTATTCTCTGCCTTTCGACCTGGAAATACCAGGAAATACCTGGAAATACCCTGCACTGGCTATGGAGCTCACATTTTATGTACTGTACTTTTCTATTCTCCTTCATTTCCTTCCTCAAGCTACTGCATTTCAGCCCGATATTCTTTTTCAGATCTCAAGCCTGCTGTGACCATGGGATGCTCCTCAAGGCAGAAATCTCTGGGGAACATGTGCACGGAAATAAAAACACTGAGGTCTGAGAATGAAACTGCATCTCCAACATGAAAGGATTCTCTAGGCCAAACCATATTCTTATTAGAATTAGCATGCACCAGTCTTAAGGGATGCTGTGCAGAAGAAAGAAAGAAGCAAATCTGATTTTAATATCTCAGGGAGCATGTTGTAGTTGCCAGTTTTAAAACATAATGTCACATGTTCTCAGGGGTATGGAATGATGTAGCATCCCTATAGCAGGCACGTACATTGATTTTGTTTACTCATGCCAGACTACAGGGTGAAGTTGTTTTTACTGGCCTGACTCTCCTTCACAGTGAAAGAAAGAGTGGATCCAGAAATGCTCAGAACCACTCGTTTCCAAATGTTATGTTATGCACATAACCCCCGTCTTTAAACCCCTCCAAAACTCCATAATATTCTGAAGTGAGTTTCTCTGCTTTTAAATTGAGAGAAAACTAGCTTCATAACAAAGACTCAGCTGTAGCAGACAAAGGCTTTATGACCACAATGACATTTCCGTGATGAAGACCTTTGTTAAAAAAATATGCATATGTACAAAGGAACATTTGAAATAACAACGATCTGTTCAAATCTTTAAAATATAGCAATAAATCAGGAATGATGTGAAGCTAATGCTTTCTCTGTTTTTTGTAACAGTTTCTAAATTTACTGAAAACATGAAATATGAATGTACCTGTTTTCTTAAGTAATAGAAAGGAAGACACCAAAACCACCTAACTGGACGCCTACTTTTGATACAGGACACACAGCAAAGTTTAGAAGGTTATATTTGCATTTTAAATGAGTTAGACTGAAATATTAATGATTCTTCAGCTCAGAAGAGCTTAAAATAGACTGTCACATGAGCAGTGGTTAGTTTAGCCTATTTTAATGTTTCAATGAAAAAAAAAAAATCTCTGGTTCTGTTTCATTCTGTTGTGAGCTCAAAATGTAACCAAATCACCAGAACAGGGTGTCAGTTAGGGAAAAAGATATTTTGTTTTTTAAACAGAGTAAATCAAATACAGGGAGCATTAGTGATCATGCCTGGAGAATTAAGTTTTTGGTCAGATTCTACGCAAAAACTAGAAAGTGGAGGACATTGTGTGGCAAATATACTGAGTACATTCAGCATGTATCTCTATTTTCTTCTCCTCCCACAAGTCAGCTAGCCACTATCTTCCCCTGTGGATTGCCCAAGGCCTGATTTTCTGTGCATTATGACAGGAGTTTGGAGAGAGATATGAGCATGGCTATAATAGTTGTACATGATGGACCAGCCAGACCATGAACTAAATAAGCTAGGACTCTGGAAAAGAAAAGCTGAGGAAGAAATATGACAGAGGTCTGGATAATCATGAGTAGCAATGCAAGCATGGTTGGTGATGGCTCAATCCTCCTCACCATACCACAGTGCATCAAATGAAGTTAGTAGTGAGCAAAGGGAGAGAGTACCTCATGTAAAAGGTAACTAACCCAGCAGACTCCTCATCAAAAGACACTGTACAGTAAAGGTTTACACAGATGGAAGGGGAAATGCAGCAAATTCTTGGAAGGGAAAGTCATCGAGGAATTCTAAATGTGCAAAAGCCACATCTGAGCCACGAGCTCCTTAAACCAAATCTGCAAAAATTTGAGGGGAAGTACCACATATGTTTGTCCCATTTTTTTATTCTGCCCCAGCTACCCACTTACGGCCACTGTTTGAGACTCGATATCATAGTACACTTTCATTATATTATGTAGTATACTGTTATTCTGTTCCTATATACTGGAACATGTTGGAATCAACAAACTACTGAAGTTAACGTAAAGGTGGAAGAAAACTGTTTGTTTGTTTAGTCCATTGTTCACATTGTTTGTCAGATAGAGGCTGTCTGACACTTCTGCTTTCTCCTTCCATCCTCTCCAGGGCAGCAATGGCTGCTGCTTCCTCCTCTGTCCAGAGACTGTGCCCAGAAATAGAGGGAATTAAATTCTACTTTGATTCGTGACCTGTCTCCAAACCTTCTTGTCAATAGGATTTCTAGCAGAAGGTTTCTTTTCTTTCTCTCCAAGATGTTTCTCTAGAGATGTAGCTCTTGGAGCCACATCGATTTACCCCAGGGAGGTGGAGAGGATTTTCCCACAAGAGTGGGAAAGTAGAGAGAATAGGAGAAAAAGGGGCCGGTCAAATGTAAAGGTGGCTGATCAACTGCTTATCTGATTGAGACCCGTGGTTGATCACTGCAGTCTGTCCTATACTCTCATTAAATCTAATTTCTGACTACCTTCTGTGTAGGGCTCTACTCCAGGTATCTGTATGTCACCACTAGCAAACTTCAAACCAGACTAGATGGCAAGAAGGAGGGGAGACCTGCATACCAGTGACTGGAGTGACATCGTGAACCACAGGGGTTCGTTAATCCAGGCGCCAGCAAGGGGAGCAGGACAGGCTGCAGGCTCCAATGCAGCCTGAGGGTCTGCAGCCAGCAGCTGGAGGAACCCATGTGACGCATGTACATATTGCGCTGGCAGACCTCAGTGACAATCAGCAGGACAGGAGGGACAGGATGAGGCTGCATATGCTGCTCATGTTCATGCGGGCGCTGCGTATGTGTAGGTGGATGCTAGCAAAGGCAATGCTTTGTATCAGCCTGTGTGGACAGAGGCGTGCGTAGTGTGTGTGTGTGTGTGTGCTCGTACTTGTATGCATGTGTTACGCACATGTACATGTACGCTCCTGTTGGGAGTACATGTTCAATGGCACCGTGCAAATGGGTCGACTCTCTCAGGCAAGGCTGCCGCTCAATAGGACAGCTGGAGTCCTTCCTGCCAGGTCCCGGCTCCTTCCTGCTTCTTCTTGCAGGCCTGCAGAGTGGGGGCAGGAGGCTGGGCAGCAGCCCGGCCTGGGATTAGATCAGCCTGGGCTGCCTGCAACCTCCATGCCTCACAGCCTTGGTTTTCATTTGGGCATAGCTAGCCTGCAGTCAGATGTGACCACAGGCAGTTTTACTACGAAAATATGCTATATAGAGCACCATATTCATCAGAAGGCTTTGACATTAATGGTCCAATAATTGCATAATAAACGAGTGCTTGCAGCATTTTGGACTCGATATTCAGGGCCTCGTCTGCTTCAGCTGGTATATTCAGTTTTGATTCCTGCAATCAAACTTACACACTGGAAAGCTATTCCAAAGGTACAAAGTGATCCCATTTTGTGACAGCCATACTAGTGGACTGGAGCAGGATCTCAAGCACGAACTTTTCCGAACTAGATTAGCTGTGAAGAGCTTCCTTGTAGCACACAAATGCTGTTGTGAAAATGCTCTTTACCATACAGGCTGCGTGCCTCTGTGAAAGGCTGCGGGACAGCAACACAAGGAACCACAAGGAAGCCAGGTGGTTGTCCTGGTGTGACTGCACCACCTAGTGCTGACTTCCACATCCTCACAGCCGCTTATTCAGCCAGAAAGGATGCTTAGCTGGTTTTGCACCAACAGAGCCGGCTTTCCCTGCCAATGCACCGAGAGCCACAGGTCAGGCAGCAACAGCGGAGCACTCCCCCGCAGTTCTTGCTAGCAAAGGCACCCAACTAGAGGGGTTGGAGTTTTGCCTGCAGTGCCCAAGAGGCAGCAGGCTCTGCATCTCTTTCTGAGAGAAGGGTGACTAGGGAGGTTGCTCCTTTCCTTCAGCCTCTGGGCATGCCAGTGCAGTAGATCAAGGGCTTCTGTGAAGTGCCCATGGGCTAGCGAGTGCCTCCAAATGGCTGCACCACAGGTGCTGCAAGATGATGCCTAGGAGGAGGGAGGCGAGAACTGGGCGCCCACTAGCACGCAGGCTCCTGCAGACTCCATACAGCAGAAATCTTTCCGTTTCACCAACAAGCTAAAAGCTGGACACATTCCTGGGGCAGGGGCAGCGTCTAATATAAGGCTAATAGAATTTCACAGGAATTACAGTAACCTTAGTGCAAAATTGAATCCTTCTAGAAAGTGGTAATTGTAGCACACAGAGGAGGGACACAGGCAATAGAACTTACAGGGTTGGGAAACTTTGCTCAGGAGTGAACATCAATATATGCATACTGGAAAAAAAGTGACAGCTAATGGAGAATGCAGGGAAACTTCTGCTTTTATTCTTTTTGAACACTGGGACAAACAGACCAATGGAGCACAAGCTTGCAGGAAGAGGCCATCACTAGGGAGCCAAGTGCCTCTGACTCAAGCAGCAATGATGCTGTGGATGATGAAGAGGAGGCTCTTGAGGTACTCAAGGAGTAGCCATCATTGGAGGAAGATGCAGAAGACTTGGACTAGGCATTTGACCAACAATATTAAACTGGGATTTTAAAAGGCTTATCAGTGTGTTGGATTCACCTTGACAGTTACAAAGGAAAAGACAGGAGCACTGGAAGAAATTCAACCACTTCCTGTGAAAAATGAAATCTCGCAATGCCAGAGCAATGGAGTGGCTGCACAGATTCTCCTTTCTGCTCGGATGCCTCCATCTGTGCCCCCAATACCTTCCTGCAGAGAGAGCAGCCCCTTGTCCCGGCCGATACACCACACAGCATGCACAGGTCACTACACACAGCGCACCAAGGGCCCACCGCACTCTGCTGCCTTCCTTATGGTAGCTCAATTCCTTGCGTGTAGGGGAAAGCACAACCAGCAGTGCATCTCAGGGATTTTATGCTGTCTTTCAGGACATTGCCACACCAGCCAGCAACACATCAGCCAGCAGATCTGTGCTCCCCGGGTAACACTTTGCAGCCCAAGGATCCTGCAGAGCAGGGCAAGAAAAAACCCTCAGTTTGCCTAGACTCTTTTTCTGTTCTCCAGAACAGCTTTTCCTCCAAGAAAGGAAGAACAGTGACACCCGGCGGTTACATCACCTCATTCCTTTCACTTGCATGATGTGCCAGCTGCAGCCACTGCAGTGGCACAGTGCGGGCTCTAGGGCAGCCAGCAGTGCAAGTGCTGTGTGCCCACCAGCAGCCAGCTCTCCCCGGAGCTCCCTTAAAAGTCTTGCTGTGGCTGCTGCTTTCCAACTCAGCCCCACCAGCAAGATGGACACCAGTTGTGAGCAACAAACTGCCGCCCCGTGCCAAAATCACTCCAGCACATTTGGGACCGGTTTCTTGTCACCCGATGGGTGCAAGCAGCCCAAGATGTGCTGACCTCGCCACCCGGCAGCGCTCGGGGACAGGCCGGAATGAGCGCAGGGCCCATCCACCGCCACTCAACCCATCGTCTGACGCCCAACAGAGCCGTCTCCCCCGGCTCCCGATGACCCCCCACAACACTGGCTGATGGGAGGAGACAAAGAGGAGAAATGTGATGTTTCCATCATAGCTGAGTAGTAGATAGACAGTCGGTATCCTGTGTTTTGCCCTTCCTTGTCCACGTTGACACTGCAAGGAAGTGTTTGTTCAGCAAGGTGGGCTGAAATGGACTTGACTCTGACTGGGCTGAAGTGCCCTTTGAGGACTCCCTTTCAAGAGGGGCAGCAGACATTGCAGAGACCATGGGATCAGAGGGCTCACCCAGAAAACTGCTGCACATTTCAAGGAGCCTTTTCTTTTTTTATTTAGTTTAGGTTTTGCTTTTCCTAATAGGAGTTATTTTGGTGTACACAGAGAACACGGTAATACAGAGAACACGGCCTCCAGCCTGGCGGAGCAAGTGCCAAGCTGGCGTTGGGCTTGGCGTTGGCATTTGGTGCTTTCCTGCACAGAAGTCCTTTTGCTGCCCACCCCTGGAGGCAGAAGGCCCTGCCAAATTGTAGCTGTCAAAAGCACAACTTTCCATGGAAAGCGAAAGAGAATCCAGGCTGCAGCATTCCTCATGCTTTTGCTTTCCAGAGCTGCATGCAGAAGAGCCTCTCGAGCGTGTAGGGCTGAAATGGACTTGACTCTGACTTGCGAACCCTGCGGGCTGAAGTGCCCTTTGAGGACTCCCCTTCAAGAGGGGCAGCAGCCATTGCAGAGACCATGGCATCAGAGGGCTCACCCAGAAAACTGCTGCACATTTCAAGGAGCCTTTTCTTTTTTATTAAGTTTAGGTTTTGCTTTTCCTAATAGGAGTCATTTTGGTGTACACACTTTGGACAGGCTTGCCCCTGCACTTCCATCAGGAATAGTCACGTGTTAAACTAAACAGAATCAAAGTGAGAAGACTCATGCTGCTTTTGCTTTCCAGAGGTGCCTTCCAAAGAGCCAAGGGAGCGTGCAAGAGGGCTGCCTGTGGGGTGTGAGAGGTGCATTTGTGGACGGGCGCTGCTGCGCGTGCTCTGCACCTCAGCAGAAGCAGGAGGAGGAGATGTGGCCGTGGAAGTCGGATGGGGAGAGGCAGGAGGCAGGGTCTGGGCCGCAAAGGGCGGTGTGCAGACAAGCTCTTCAGGCTTCCTGGAGCAGAAGCGCGGGGGAGCTTGCCCTCGCAGGCTCCCCTTCCCGCCCAGAGCTGGCGGCCCCAGCCCTGCCCGCAGCAGCCCCTTGTCCCGTGTGCCGCAGCGGCTCCCGCTGTGGCCTCGGCCCCGTCCACCAGCGTCCCTCCGCAGTGCAGCTTTGTGCCGGTGCAGGGCAGCGTGCGGGGACGCAGGCTCTCCGCCTCGCGGCACTGCCTGCCACAGCGACGCTGTCTCACGTGCCCCAGTGCGGCACGATGGGGCAGGCGAATGGCTGCGCTGCAAGGGGCGATGCCAGCCCTGCTCCCAGCACGCAGGGACGGCCCAGGGCCCTTCCCTGCGGGGCTCCTCGCCCCCGGCTCAGGCTCTTGGGCACGGGAGCCTCCCAGCTCCCGCAGCCACTGAGCTCCTTGGTGTCGAGCAGGAGCCCCGAGCTCCTCCTCAGCAGCCGCGTGAAGGTGACGCGGCACCAACGGACGAAGGACGGGCACCTCCTGCTCTTCTCCGACGCCATCGCCATTGCCACCTTCAAGTAAGCCTGGCAACCACAGCCAGCCTCCCCACAGCCACAGCCTCTGCCAGCAGCCCCAGGGCCCTGCTCCTCCCCGCAGCTGCTCCCGCCGCATCGGAAAGGGCCTCCTTGGGGCTGCCTGCACAGCAGCCGGCCCGCTGTGGACACGCGCTGCCTCATGTTAACTCTGGCAGAGCCGCAAAGGCAAAGCAACACGTGCTTCCTCGGAAACCTTTCTCCCACCCAAGGCCTGGGGTGGCTGCCCAGGGCTCTGCTCCCAGGCGATGGCTCTCCCCGGCAGCACTGCTGGCTGGGGCTCCCCCACAAGGGCAGCCACCTCCAAGGCGGTCCCTGCTCTTCCTCCTGGCAGGTGGGGCTCCACCTTCCTGCTGAAGCACCGGGTGCCTCTCAGCGAGCTGTGGGTGCTGTGCACCAAGGAGGTGGCAGCACGCCAGCGTGAGGAAGAGGAGGAAGTATTTGGCCTGAAATGCAGGAATACCCTCCTCCTCGTCTGGCCCACCAATCTGTGTGTTGTCACCTTCAGGTGAGTCTTGAGGACATGGCACCAGGCCATGGCAGGTGCCCAGCGTTGGGGCTCTGTGGGCTTGCTGGGGCTCAGGTTCGGTGGTGTGGAGGCCCCACCTTGGTTTGCAGCCCCCGTGAGTTGTTGAAGGGCAGCACAGGAGTGCTGGGTAAGGCAAAGCCTTGTGCCTTCGCAGGAAGGGAGGGAAGCAGCCTCACTTGCAGGAGGGGCAGAGCTCACACAGCGGGGCCGGCTCCTGTCCCAGGTCCCAAGAAAACCCCCCAGCCTCTGCCAAGCACCACAGGCTCCCTGGGAACAGCTGCTCCTGGAGGAGAGTTTCCCTTGTGAACCCCTCACGCTGCAGCCCCCTTCACGCATCCCCCCTGCCCGGGGACTTGCCCTTGGCAGCTCTCTGCTCTTTTCCCTGCCTGACCACTACAGGGGCTTTTGCTGCCCTGGACTGAGGCCAGGAGAGAAGAGCAGAGGACGAAGAGAAGTGGGTCCCCTACAAGCAGAGCGGAAGCCAGAACTGTGGGCGAGCTGCCGTGCTGCCCCGCGGGCCTGAGCCCCATCCCTGGGAGTCTGCCCACGTTGGGGGAGCAGTGCTTGGGGCCCATGTCTGTCCAAAGGATGAGGAGCAGCCAGGTGCGAGGCTCTTTCTCCCGTTGTCTGCAGGTCGCAGGAGCTGAAGGAGCTGTGGCTCAGCCTGATGCTCAGGTAATGCCCCGCCAGGCAATTCAGCCTGCAGAGTCAAGGCTGCAGGCGGAGGAGAGCTCTGGGGGGAGCTGCCCACAGCAAGGCAGCCGTGGAGGTCGGGGAAAGGGAGAGCCGCTGCGCAGTGCAGCTCCTGGGCACAGCCCTGTGAATTGCTTAGCTTTGTGCTTGCAAAAGAACTCCAAGGCCGTGGAGCTGTCACCACAGCTCCTCGCTGCCTTAGGTTGGACCCCGAGCTGCTGCTTTCTCTTTCTGCATGGAAGAGGCCCCTAGCCTGCAGGACCGGGGGTGTTACAGAGCGGTGCTGCCAGCGAGCGCGGTGGAAGGTCTCGTGTGTTAGGGTTGCATGGGAGCGCAGGGCTGGCTGCAGGGGAGAGAGCAGGGAGGGCTGCCTGTGACAGAGCTCTTTGTTTGTCCCTGCCCTGTGCCCAGGCAAAGCCGAGGAGCCCAGGAGACCATGGTCACCCGACTGACCTCCCTTCGGTTCCTCATGAAGGTGGTCGTCTTGTACGGTCCCGTAAGTGTCCCGGGGGGTTGCACTCTGGCCAGAGCTCCACAGGGCTTTCAGGAAGAGCCCCTGGGAGAAGGTGCTCCCGTTGGCTCTCTCTTCTCCTGCCCAGTCAGTGAGGCTGGCTGCCAAGACCGTTGAGTCTTTGATTTTGAAGGAAGCTCCCTCTGCTCGGGCCCTTGCTGGGTGTTGGTGGGAGGTATTGTAGCACAGTGGGGGAGCAACTGCCCGGGGGGTGCCCAGGGCACTGCGGTGGAGGGTAGAGGAGCTGGCCGGCTGGCAGAGCAGGGGAGGTGCTCGGGGCTGCCCGCTGCCTGCCTTTGCCTGGGAGCAGGCAGGGTCCTTCACGGGTGACTCTGGGCAGCCCCATGCGGAAAGGGCTGGGCATGGCTGGGAGCACACGGGTCACCGAGGGCTCCCAGGCAGCTTTGGGAGGGAGTGTGGCAGGGCCCAAAGGCATCCAGGCACTGGCTGCATCCTCCCCAGGCAGCCTGGGAGCAGCTCCCTGTGGCAGGGCAGAGCACGGGAGAGCAGCCTAAGCCCCCTCGGGCACCTTCTGTAGCATTTCCGTAGCAAGTCTCTTGTGATGCTCTTGTCCTCCCTCCTGCCCAGCCTTACTCCCTGGAGCTTCAAAGGCAGAGAGAAGCAGTGGGACGAGCAGTGTCCAGAGCGCGAGCGCAGAGGCAGAGGCAGATGCAGCCACCGATGCCCAAGCCTGGAGCAGGCAGAGAGCACGCTGAAGGGCACACAGGTAGAAGGCTGGCGAGGCTTGAACGTCATGCCCCGGCAATACGGAGAACACGGCCTCCAGCCTGGCGGAGCAAGTGCCAAGCTGGTGTTGGGCTTGGCGTTGGCGTTTGGTGCTTTCCTGCACAGAAGTCCTTTCGCTGCCCACTCCTGGAGGCAGAAGGCCCTGCCAAATTGTAGCTGTCAAAAGCACAACTTTCCATGGAAAGCGAAAGAGAATCCAGGCTGCAGCATTCCTCATGCTTTTGCTTTCCAGAGCTGCATGCAGAAGAGCCTCTCGAGCGTGTAGTGTTGGTGCACGCGGCAGGACGGCAAGGGGCGCTTCTGGACACACCATGCTCTCCTCTCTCTGCCAGAAGAAAACCAGGAAGGGACGTGGCCACACAAGTAGGCCCAGGAGAGGTAGGAGGCAAAGTCTGCTCCGCAAGCACTGTCACAAGGTGTCCCATGGACAAAGCAAGTTGTTCCTGCAAAAGGGGGGGTGGAAACGTTGGGGACCTTCTCCTCACAGAAAGCATAAACACACGGTCTCCAACGACTGCTGTGAGGTGCCGGGATCACTGCAGCACTCTGGAAGGTGCTTCTGCATATGCAGTAGCCAGGTGCTGTCAGCTCCCAATTACAGTGTTGAGAAGTGCTCTCCCCTATAGCAATAGCATCCGGGGCGAGAGGAGCTGGGAAGACAGAGGTGAGCAGCGCAGCGGTGCAGGGGAGAGCTCTGCCTCTCCCTGGCCGCCGCCAAGGTAGCTGTGAGGGGGTCTGTGGCGTTGCCAAGTCCCTGCGACAGGCTCAAGCTCCCGCTGGTCCATTGGTGCTGTATCGCCCGGCTGTGTGTGTGCTTCCTGCTGTAGCTGACCCGGGGCCCCCACCTGCCCTTCCCAAGACTACCTTGAGCCCAAGCTGCCTCTCCTCTCCCCTTGCTAAGAGCCTAAGAAGGACAGTGATCTCCAGTGCTTTCCCTCTGTTCCGCTGGCTCCCAGCTGCAGGTGTCCGCCTTTGCTGCTGAGGTCCAGCCCATCGTGGAAGAGTTGATCGAGGACACGATGGAGAAAGCTGTGCTGGACATGAAGGCAGAAGAAGAAGATCTAGCCAAGCTGCAGCCACTTGAGCTTTCAGCTGTGGAACTTCCTTATGCAGAGCACATGGAAGCACAGAGCCTGCAGGAAGGGGAGCAGCAGCCCACAGAGGGAAAGGTAGGGGCAGCGCTGGCCTGCCTGAATGCTCCTTGCAAGGCTTGCAATGATTTCTAGCACTGAAGAAGTGTGGTTGGCCTACAAGGCTAAACGTCCAAATGCCCAAGAATGCCTTGAAGCAGCTGCCGCTGAGGCAGGTGTGTGCTGAGTGAGGTGGCTGCAGTTCCTGCAAGGGAGGAGGTGGGAGGTGCTGTGCTTGAATCTGGGGGCGCAGAATCCGTTGCCATTCAGGCTGCTGCACAGAGCAATGTGACCGAGGACGTTCTGTGATACTGTGGGGCACGTATCCAATGGTACCTCCATTCCTGGGCAGAGATGCCACTGCAGCTGAGCTTCCTCTGCAAAGGGAGGTCAGACACGGCCCCACTACCTCAGCTTCAACTGTGCAGGAGCCCTGGTGCCTGTTGCGCTCCTAGCCTCTTCCCGAGCTGCCCTTCATCATCCCTTCCTGGCTTTGTCTTTGGTTTGGGTGCTGCTGGCTGCCCCTTCTTTTTGGGTGCCCTTTGTTTCCTGAGCTGCGTGTTCCTTCTTCACATTTCTGTTCCCATTCTGCTCAGGTGCAAAACAGAGATGCAGGCAAAGCCTCTGCCTTGGGGCCTGCAGGCGGTGCAGGCACTGCAGCTGAAGTGCCTGTGCAGCTTGAGGACGAGCGTGACACCCCCTGCGAGGGACCAGAGCGCACAGAAGCTGGTGAGGCAGCTCAAGGCAGCAGTGCAAAGAAAGGTCAAACACCAAGCAGTGTATCTGCAGAAGAGCCGGTGGAAGCAGAAGATCTTGTAGAAACCTCCAGCGTTGGGCATGTGCTGAGTGAAGAAACGGAAGGGGAGCGAGTAGTGGAAAGAGCACAAGGCGGAGGTGACTCTGGCACACTGGAAGCTGTGATGAATGTTCCTCACACGCTGTGCAGCAAGAGTTTTTACCTGTGCCAGAGGAAGGCCCTGGCTCAGACCCCGCTGGAGCTGAAAGCTCGGAGGCACCAAGAGTGTCCGTGCCAGCGCCAGCTGCAACACTTGAAGATCCTGTTGATGCCGAAACCGTGACTCTCACCAGCTCGGCAGCTGAAACATCAGAGCCCTTGGCAGCCAGGCGTGGGCAAATGGCTCCTGAAGAAGTCCCAATGACGACCTTTTGTTGGGGCCTGTGATAAAAGGCTCTCCTCTCCACGTGCCCAAAGGAGCAGAGGGGGACAGCGACAGCAGGGGGAACAGAATCACCTCCCAGGAGAAAGGAGCACCCTGGCCCCACTCCCGTCTTCTCATTAAACTCCATTCCTGACTATTCCCCTGGGTGAGGAGACTCTCTCTTCTTTGTGCATGTGTGCGTGCAGGTGTGTGTGCCAGTGCTGGGAGCGGCAGCAGGGGCCATGGGGGCCTGCGCGTCTGCGGTGCTGCCGCCGGGGCGCGTGAGGGTCCATTTGTCAGTGTGTGATGGCTGGCAAATATCAAGGCGGACTGGGCAGCGAGTAGAAGAGTCTTGGGGACAGCATCGAGGTAGCTGTAAGTGTGGGCCAGAGGGCAGGGCATCCCGGGCAAGTGTGTGTTGATGTGTGTGTCCAGCCGTGTGTATAAGTGTCTTGTACACGTGTGTGCCTGTTTTGTGTGTGCGTGCCGTTTGGGAAGAGCTGCTCGTGCTGGCCGCTGGCTGGAGTTGGCACTGTGGGGCTGTGGCAGCCCTCAGCTCCGAGGAAAAGCCCTTCTCTCAGCCACCTCCAGGGGGAGAGGGACCCTCTTTGGTCTGTGAGTCTGGAGTCCAAAAGAGTCCGGGAAGGGTACTGAGCATCATCTAGGTGGCTCATCAGAAACTCACAGATATAGTGGAGGCAGCTGCATCTGAATCAGAGCAGCAGCATGTGTCCAGGGGGAAAAAACCATCAGGTCGCAAGAGACCTGGAGCGCTTGGCGGTACGCCGGCCGGGGGATCCTCACCTTCCTGTCAAGGGGAAGAAATACCAAGCAGAGAACAAGAGCTCCAGCAAACAAGAACAGGGAATGATGCCACTCCAGTGTGAGCCCTTGGCTCTGTTCCTCTCCAAAGCCTAAGCTTGTCCCTGTCCTGAACCCTAACGCACCCCTTGCTTGCGAGCCGAGCCCTGCGCAAACCCCCAGTCCTGGCTCAAGGCAAAAAGGCCTTGAGGAGGGGAGACTGTCACCTGCTCTGCCATATTCACACTGCTTGGGCTGGCCTGCAGCTTCTCTGGATCCAGAGGGCAGCCGAAAACCGCACCTGGGGCTGTGGGCCGCTGGCAGGTGCTATGGGCTCGCTGCCTGCAGCAAAATGCTTTGCCACGAGCACCCTGGTGCCTGAAAGCGGGAGCCCCTGCTTCTGCTCCAGCCCAAGTCGGGGCCATGCTCACACCGTGCCCTGAAAACTCCTGCCATTGCAAGCTGCCCAAGGGGCAGATCTGCCTTACGGAGCCATCACAGAACTGCCTGCCCTGGCAAAAAGCTCTGTCACTATCAAACACCTCATTGCTGTCGCTGTGCCCTGCACAGCGAGCAAAACCTGAAGAAAAATAAGCAAAGCAGAAAAAGAGAGAAAGGAGGAGGAAAGGTGGTGTCCTTAGAGGGACGGTCAGAGTCTTACAGCCGAGGCGGCTGTTGCCTTAGGAACCCCTTAGCTGTGCCTCAGTCTCCCTGCCTCCCAGAGACAGCTGCAGCCGCTGCTCCAACACGCAGCTCTGCTCTTCGTTCGGCGTCCCAGGGCACCGCACACAGGCAACAGGCAGCAGAGTCCTCTCCTCCTGCTTCCACTTTGCTTGCAGCAGATGGGTCGAAGCAAACAAGGAAGGCGGTCTCCTGGCGACACGGACGCCGGTTGCGCGCAACAACCCGCCGCCCCGTGCCAAAATCACTCCAGCACATTTGGGGCCGCTTTCCTGTCACCCGATGGGCGCAAGCAGCCCAAGATGTGCTGACCTCGCCACCCGGCAGCGCTCGGGGACAGGCCGGAACGAGCGCAGGGCCCGTCCACCGCCGTCCGGCGCCCGGGGCCGACAGAGCCGCCTGCCCGCCCCGGCACGGCACTGGCTGACGGGAGAAACCGCTGCGGCGCGCTCGGACCAACGGCCGCTGCCGGCAGCGCAGCTGCCGCCGCCCCCGGCCCCGCCCGCCCTGGCGACCGTTACCAGGGGCTCCCGCCCCGCCCCGCGGCCCCGCCTGCCCTCGCCCGCCCGCGGTGCTCGGGGCCTTGCGGGCCGCTGCCCGGGGGCGGCGCGGCCCCGGAGTGAGGGGGCGGCGGCAGGTGCCCGGCGGGTCGGGCCTGCGGGGCCTCTGCTGTGGAGAAGGAGCCCGCGCTCGCCGGCGGGTCAGCGGCCGGGCAGGCCGGGCCGAAGGGTGGCCGTGGCTGTAGGCGGCAGAACCTGACCGGAGATGTCCCGCCGGCGGGCATCGGCTGTGCTTCTCTCTTCAAGTAGCTGCTTCCCTCCCTCCCCGCGCCGCTCCTCTGGAGCCCGGACAGGGAGCAGCAGTTCTCCCTGCACCACCTGCTGCCGCGTTTGTTCACAGGTGTCCTTGGGGAGGCTCGCGGCTCTTGGGGAATTCAGTTTCTGCTACACTGGGGCTCGCCCAACTACAGAAGCAGAGCTGTGCGGGTCGTAGGGCCAGCTGTAGGCCAAGGCTGCTTGTGTGCCAGGATTTTCTCCTGTCCCAGTAGGAAATGTTTTAGTGGTGTCTTCTTTTGCAAGACTGTTTCTTGACAAATAACTTGATGGTCAAAGAACTTCCAATGGTGCTGTATTTTAGAAGGCTCCTCTGTGGAAATGGCATTTGGAAATGGTTCTGTAGCTGCTGCTTAGGTGACTCTCACGTTGGCTCTGTTTAAGAAGTTCTCAAGGGATTTTCCTTTCAATCCACCATCACAGCGTGCAAGGGGAAGTCGGTCTGGGTTTCTTTTGCTTCCTCCTTCACCTGCAAGAAGGAGCTCGCCAGCCCTTCTCTTGATCATGTGAGAACTGAGCTTGCTGCTTGCCTCCGCTGGACCTTCTAAAAGCTTCTCCCAGAAACTCTCATCTCCTTTCTGAGCAAGAACATGTGCTTTTCCTATCTGCTTACCTTGCAAAGTCAAGTTCTCTGTGTAACATCCACTTCCAAATAGCAGGATTGCTCTTGGGGTGGGATCCCGTTATTCCTGTGCCTGCAGGCAGGCAGTCTTCCTACTTAGTTTCATGCCCTACTGTCTTTAGGGTGACTGACAATTTTGGGCCAGGAACGTGAAAGGCACACCTGAAATAGTAGCTACGTGGAGTGAAAGCTCCCTACGCCTTTGTTTACCTGTAGAGAGAAAAGAGTAGTGTTTCCATATATCAAGAGTACTGTATTTTCCCCCATGCACCCAGCCCAGGCTCCCGGTGATGCGCCACTAGAGGGGCGTCTGGGATTCTTTGGGGTTCTGGGTTTAGTTGCACTGAACTCGAGAGATCATCATTTGTCAAGCATAAGAATTTATTAGAGCTAAGCAGTTCTACACATACAATAGACAACGAACAACAGTAAACAATTAACAACAGATAGTCTACAAGCATAACAAAGCTTAAAAAGTTAACAAAGAACTAGACGTGTAACTAAAAACAGAATACACGTATCAGAGCTCTATGGTTAAGTCACAGACGCACGGCACAATGACCATTCTTGGATGCACGGTACAATGACCGCTCTCGCCCTTTCCTTGTCCTTATGGGCCACTCCTCCAGTATAGTTTTCCCTGGATTATTCTCAGCACACTCAAGCTGTGCCAAGATGATTCTGGTTCTCCTTGGCAGTTGGCATCACGGGTGTCCCCACTGAGGGGTGGGTTGTGGGGTCGGCAGGCCAGCTGATGATGAGTCCAAGTCCACACCAGAGGTATGTGGCTTGCTTGCTTTTATCCTTCCCGGGCTTAGGTCATTCTCCGATCTATCAATGCCAAAACACAGTTACACAGTAGAACAGATGGCCTCAGTCAGTAACAGTATGGATACCAGCAGGATGCTCAACAGTATGGTCAACTGATAACAGTACACTTAGTCAACAGATAAGAGCATGGACGGGCAACAAATAACCCAGTGCAAAATTCCACAGTACAGAGATGCTTGCGGCATGAGTTTGCAGCACCACTTCTCTTTTGCTGACTAGGTTCACTCAGCACTCCTGAGGTTATTGGAGGGTTATGGCAACCCCCTGCAGGATTGTGACTCCAACCAAGGTGCGCCTGGGGTTCTGAAACTCTTGGGGAACACCACAGAACAAAGCTCTCTTCTATGGGCTGCACTACCCTGACTCCCATGCTTGCCTGTGTGGTGGCTATCACTTCCCAAGGCACTGCTCTTGAGATTCCCAAGCAGAGAGAAGCTTGGAGAAGACCTGGCCAGAAAGCAGGCAAAAAGAGCAGCTGGAGCCACAAGCACCTGAGTGTGGGGAAAGCAGAGAGCATGCTGATGCATGGGCAGCTGGAAGGCTGGAAAGGTTGAATGTCATCTAGAAGCAAAAACTTGTTCTTATTCAGAGACCAAATTCCTGGTACAGTTGGTAGCCTCACCTCGAGGTAAGCTCCTCTAATGCTTTCCCTGACAATTTTGTATAGTTTGTTGCAATTGATATTACTAAGCTTAACTAGTTTGAGGAACATATTCCAGAGTTCCTTGTTTCAGTTTGCAATGTAGATTTTGGAACATGACTCAGGACCTTATCATTTCCGTTTTCCTGTACCACTGCTCCATGGTAAGTTTTTCCATCATACCTACATAGTAGAGAGTCAATGTGCCGTGTTTTGCCCTTCCTTGTCCACACTGACACTGCAAGGAAGTGTTTGTTCAGCAAGGTGGGCTGAAATGGACTTGACTCTGACTGGGCTGAAGTGCCCTTTGAGGACTCCCTTTCAAGAGGGGCAGCAGCCATTGCGGAGACCATGGCATCAGAGGGCTCACCCAGAAACTGCTGCACATTTCAAAGAGCCTTTTCTTTTTTATTAAGTTTAGGTTTTGCTTTTCCTAATAGGAGTCATTTTGGTGTACACACTTTGGACAGGCTTGCCCCTGCACTTCCATCAGGAATAGTCACGTGTTAAACTAAACAGAATCAAAGTGAGAAGACTCATGCTGCTTCTGCTTTCCAGAGGTGCCTTCCAAAGAGCCAAGGGAGCGTGCAAGAGGGCTGCCTGTGGGGTGTGAGAGGTGCATTTGTGGACGGGCGCTGCTGCGCGTGCTCTGCACCTCAGCAGAAGCAGGAGGAGGAGATGTGGCCGTGGAAGTCGGATGGGGAGAGGCAGGAGGCAGGGTCTGGGCCGCAAAGGGCGGTGTGCAGACAAGCTCTTCAGGCTTCCTGGAGCAGAAGCGCGGGGGAGCTTGCCCTCGCAGGCTCCCCTTCCCGCCCAGAGCTGGCGGCCCCAGCCCTGCCCGCAGCAGCCCCTTGTCCCGTGTGCCGCAGCGGCTCCCGCTGTGGCCTCGGCCCCGTCCACCAGCGTCCCTCCGCAGTGCAGCTTTGTGCCGGTGCAGGGCAGCGTGCGGGGACGCAGGCTCTCCGCCTCGCGGCACTGCCTGCCACAGCGACGCTGTCTCACGTGCCCCAGTGCGGCACGATGGGGCAGGCGAATGGCTGCGCTGCAAGGGGCGATGCCAGCCCTGCTCCCAGCACGCAGGGACGGCCCAGGGCCCTTCCCTGCGGGGCTCCTCGCCCCCGGCTCAGGCTCTTGGGCACGGGAGCCTCCCAGCTCCCGCAGCCACTGAGCTCCTTGGTGTCGAGCAGGAGCCCCGAGCTCCTCCTCAGCAGCCGCGTGAAGGTGACGCGGCACCAACGGACGAAGGACGGGCACCTCCTGCTCTTCTCCGACGCCATCGCCATTGCCACCTTCAAGTAAGCCTGGCAACCACAGCCAGCCTCCCCACAGCCACAGCCTCTGCCAGCATCCCCAGGGCCCTGCTCCTCCCCGCGGCTGCTCCCGCCGCATCGGAAAGGGCCTCCTTGGGGCTGCCTGCACAGCAGCCGGCCCGCTGTGGACACGCGCTGCCTCATGTTAACTCTGGCAGAGCCGCAAAGGCAAAGCAACACGTGCTTCCTCGGAAACCTTTCTCCCACCCAAGGCCTGGGGTGGCTGCCCAGGGCTCTGCTCCCAGGCGATGGCTCTCCCCGGCAGCACTGCTGGCTGGGGCTCCCCCACAAGGGCAGCCACCTCCAAGGCGGTCCCTGCTCTTCCTCCTGGCAGGTGGGGCTCCACCTTCCTGCTGAAGCACCGGGTGCCTCTCAGCGAGCTGTGGGTGCTGTGCACCAAGGAGGTGGCAGCACGCCAGCGTGAGGAAGAGGAGGAAGTATTTGGCCTGAAATGCAGGAATACCCTCCTCCTCGTCTGGCCCACCAATCTGTGTGTTGTCACCTTCAGGTGAGTCTTGAGGACATGGCACCAGGCCATGGCAGGTGCCCAGCGTTGGGGCTCTGTGGGCTTGCTGGGGCTCAGGTTCGGTGGTGTGGAGGCCCCACCTTGGTTTGCAGCCCCCGTGAGTTGTTGAAGGGCAGCACAGGAGTGCTGGGTAAGGCAAAGCCTTGTGCCTTCGCAGGAAGGGAGGGAAGCAGCCTCACTTGCAGGAGGGGCAGAGCTCACACAGCGGGGCCGGCTCCTGTCCCAGGTCCCAAGAAAACCCCCCAGCCTCTGCCAAGCACCACAGGCTCCCTGGGAACAGCTGCTCCTGGAGGAGAGTTTCCCTTGTGAACCCCTCACGCTGCAGCCCCCTTCACGCATCCCCCCTGCCCGGGGACTTGCCCTTGGCAGCTCTCTGCTCTTTTCCCTGCCTGACCACTACAGGGGCTTTTGCTGCCCTGGACTGAGGCCAGGAGAGAAGAGCAGAGGACAAAGAGAAGTGGGTCCCCTACAAGCAGAGCGGAAGCCAGAACTGTGGGCGAGCTGCCGTGCTGCCCCGTGGGCCTGAGCCCCATCCCTGGGAGTCTGCCCACGTTGGGGGAGCAGTGTCTGTCCAAAGGATGAGGAGCAGCCAGGTGCGAGGCTCTTTCTCCCATTGTCTGCAGGTCGCAGGAGCTGAAGGAGCTGTGGCTCAGCCTGATGCTCAGGTAATGCCCCGCCAGGCAATTCAGCCTGCAGAGTCAAGGCTGCAGGCGGAGGAGAGCTCTGGGGGGAGCTGCCCACAGCAAGGCAGCCGTGGAGGTCGGGGAAAGGGAGAGCCGCTGCGCAGTGCAGCTCCTGGGCACAGCCCTGTGAATTGCTTAGCTTTGTGCTTGCAAAAGAACTCCAAGGCCGTGGAGCTGTCACCACAGCTCCTCGCTGCCTTGGGTTGGACCCCGAGCTGCTGCTTTCTCTTTCTGCATGGAAGAGGCCCCTAGCCCGCAGGACCGGGGGTGTTACAGAGCGGTGCTGCCAGCGAGCGCGGTGGAAGGTCTCGTGTGTTAGGGTCGCATGGGAGCGCAGGGCTGGCTGCAGGGGAGAGAGCAGGGAGGGCTGCCTGTGACAGAGCTCTTTGTTTGTCCCTGCCCTGTGCCCAGGCAAAGCCGAGGAGCCCAGGAGACCATGGTCACCCGACTGACCTCCCTTCGGTTCCTCATGAAGGTGGTCGTCTTGTACGGTCCCGTAAGTGTCCCGCGGGGTTGCACTCTGGCCAGAGCTCCACAGGGCTTTCAGGAAGAGCCCCTGGGAGAAGGTGCTCCCGTTGGCTCTCTCTTCTCCTGCCCAGTCAGTGAGGCTGGCTGCCAAGACCGTTGAGTCTTTGATTTTGAAGGAAGCTCCCTCTGCTCAGGCCCTTGCTGGGTGTTGGTGGGAGGTATTGTAGCACAGTGGGGGAGCAACTGCCCGGGGGGTGCCCAGGGCACTGCGGTGGAGGGTAGAGGAGCTGGCCGGCTGGCAGAGCAGGGGAGGTGCTCGGGGCTGCCCGCTGCCTGCCTTTGCCTGGGAGCAGGCAGAGTCCTTCACGGGTGACTCTGGGCAGCCCCATGCGGAAAGGGCTGGGCATGGCTGGGAGCACACGGGTCACCGAGGGCTCCCAGGCAGCTTTGGGAGGGAGTGTGGCAGGGCCCAAAGGCATCCAGGCACTGGCTGCGTCCTCCCCAGGCAGCCTGGGAGCAGCTCCCTGTGGCAGGGCAGAGCACGGGAGAGCAGCCTAAGCCCCCTCGGGCACCTTCTGTAGCATTTCCGTAGCAAGTCTCTTGTGATGCTCTTGTCCTCCCTCCTGCCCAGCCTTACTCCCTGGAGCTTCAAAGGCAGAGAGAAGCAGTGGGACGAGCAGTGTCCAGAGCGCGAGCGCAGAGGCAGATGCAGCCACCGATGCCCAAGTCTGGAGCAGGCAGAGAGCACGCTGAAGGGCACACAGGTAGAAGGCTGGCGAGGCTTGAACGTCATGCCCCGGCAATACGGAGAACACGGCCTCCAGCCTGGCGGAGCAAGTGCCAAGCTGGTGTTGGGCTTGGCGTTGGCGTTTGGTGCTTTCCTGCACAGAAGTCCTTTCGCTGCCCACTCCTGGAGGCAGAAGGCCCTGCCAAATTGTAGCTGTCAAAAGCACAACTTTCCATGGAAAGCTAAAGAGAATCCAGGCTGCAGCATTCCTCATGCTTTTGCTTTCCAGAGCTGCATGCAGAAGAGCCTCTCGAGCGTGTAGTGTTGGTGCACGCGGCAGGACGGCAAGGGGCGCTTCTGGACACACCATGCTCTCCTCTCTTTGCCAGAAGAAAACCAGGAAGGGACGTGGCCACACAAGTAGGCCCAGGAGAGGTAGGAGGCAAAGTCTGCTCCGCAAGCACTGTCACAAGGTGTCCCATGGACAAAGCAAGTTGCTCCTGCAAAAGGGGGGTGGAAACGTTGGGGACCTTCTCCTCACAGAAAGCATAAACACACGGTCTCCAACGACTGCTGTGAGGTGCCGGGATCACTGCAGCACTCTGGAAGGTGCTTCTGCATATGCAGTAGCCAGGTGCTGTCAGCTCCCAATTACAGTGTTGAGAAGTGCTCTCCCCTATAGCAATAGCATCCGGGGCGAGAGGAGCTGGGAAGACAGAGGTGAGCAGCGCAGCGGTGCAGGGGAGAGCTCTGCCTCTCCCTGGCCGCCGCCAAGGTAGCTGTGAGGGGGTCTGTGGCGTTGCCAAGTCCCTGCGACAGGCTCAAGCTCCCGCTGGTCCATTGGTGCTGTATCGCCCGGCTGCGTGTGTGCTTCCTGCTGTAGCTGACCCGGGGCCCCCACCTGCCCTTCCCAAGACTACCTTGAGCCCAAGCTGCCTCTCCTCTCCCCTTGCTAAGAGCCTAAGAAGGACAGTGATCTCCAGTGCTTTCCCTCTGTTCCGCTGGCTCCCAGCTGCAGGTGTCCGCCTTTGCTGCTGAGGTCCAGCCCATCGTGGAAGAGTTGATCGAGGACACGATGGAGAAAGCTGTGCTGGACATGAAGGCAGAAGAAGAAGATCTAGCCAAGCTGCAGCCACTTGAGCTTTCAGCTGTGGAACTTCCTTATGCAGAGCACGTGGAAGCACAGAGCCTGCAGGAAGGGGAGCAGCAGCCCACAGAGGGAAAGGTAGGGGCAGCGCTGGCCTGCCTGAATGCTCCTTGCAAGGCTTGCAATGATTTCTAGCACTGAAGAAGTGTGGTTGGCCTACAAGGCTAAACGTCCAAATGCCCAAGAATGCCTTGAAGCAGCTGCCGCTGAGGCAGGTGTGTGCTGAGTGAGGTGGCTGCAGTTCCTGCAAGGGAGGAGGTGGGAGGTGCTGTGCTTGAATCTGGGGGCGCAGAATCCGTTGCCATTCAGGCTGCTGCACAGAGCAATGTGACTGAGGACGTTCTGTGATACTGTGGGGCACGTATCCAATGGTACCTCCATTCCTGGGCAGAGATGCCACTGCAGCTGAGCTTCCTCTGCAAAGGGAGGTCAGACACGGCCCCACTACCTCAGCTTCAACTGTGCAGGAGCCCTGGTGCCTGTTGCGCTCCTAGCCTCTTCCCGAGCTGCCCTTCATCATCCCTTCCTGGCTTTGTCTTTGGTTTGGGTGCTGCTGGCTGCCCCTTCTTTTTGGGTGCCCTTTGTTTCCTGAGCTGCGTGTTCCTTCTTCACATTTCTGTTCCCATTCTGCTCAGGTGCAAAACAGAGATGCAGGCGAAGCCTCTGCCTTGGGGCCTGCAGGCAGTGCAGGCACTGCAGCTGAAGTGCCTGTGCAGCTTGAGGACGAGCGTGACACCCCCTGCGAGGGACCAGAGCGCACAGAAGCTGGTGAGGCAGCTCAAGGCAGCAGTGCAAAGAAAGGTCAAACACCAAGCAGTGTATCTGCAGAAGAGCCGGTGGAAGCAGAAGATCTTGTAGAAACCTCCAGCGTTGGGCATGTGCTGAGTGAAGAAACGGAAGGGGAGCGAGTAGTGGAAAGAGCACAAGGCGGAGGTGACTCTGGCACACTGGAAGCTGTGATGAATGTTCCTCACACACTGTGCAGCAAGAGTTTTTACCTGTGCCAGAGGAAGGCCCTGGCTCAGACCCCGCTGGAGCTGAAAGCTCGGAGGCACCAAGAGTGTCCGTGCCAGCGCCAGCTGCAACACTTGAAGATCCTGTTGATGCCGAAACCGTGACTCTCACCAGCTCGGCAGCTGAAACATCAGAGCCCTTGGCAGCCAGGCGTGGGCAAATGGCTCCTGAAGAAGTCCCAATGACGACCTTTTGTTGGGTCCTGTGATAAAAGGCTCTCCTCTCCACGTGCCCAAAGGAGCAGAGGGGGACAGCCACAGCAGGGGGAACAGAATCACCTCCCAGGAGAAAGGAGCACCCTGGCCCCACTCCCGTCTTCTCATTAAACTCCATTCCTAACTATTCCCCTGGGTGAGGAGACTCTCTCTTCTTTGTGCATGTGTGCGTGCAGGTGTGTGTGCCAGTGCTGGGAGCGGCAGCAGGGGCCATGGGGGCCTGCGCGTCTGCGGTGCTGCCGCCGGAGCGCGTGAGGGTCCGTTTGTCAGTGTGTGATGGCTGGCAAATATCAAGGCGGACTGGGCAGCGAGTAGAAGAGTCTTGGGGACAGCATCGAGGTAGCTGTAAGTGTGGGCCAGAGGGCAGGGCATCCCGGGCAAGTGTGTGTTGATGTGTGTGTCCAGCCGTGTGTATAAGTGTCTTGTACACGTGTGTGCCTGTTTTGTGTGTGCGTGCCGTTTGGGAAGAGCTGCTCGTGCTGGCCGCTGGCTGGAGTTGGCACTGTGGGGCTGTGGCAGCCCTCAGCTCCGAGGAAAAGCCCTTCTCTCAGCCACCTCCAGGGGGAGAGGGACCCTCTTTGGTCTGTGAGTCTGGAGTCCAAAAGAGTCCGGGAAGGGTACTGAGCATCATCTAGGTGGCTCATCAGAAACTCACAGATATAGTGGAGGCAGCTGCATCTGAATCAGAGCAGCAGCATGTGTCCAGGGGGAAAAAACCATCAGGTCGCAAGAGACCTGGAGCGCTTGGCGGTACGCCGGCCGGGGGATCCTCACCTTCCTGTCAAGGGGAAGAAATACCAAGCAGAGAACAAGAGCTCCAGCAAACAAGAACAGGGAATGATGCCACTCCAGTGTGAGCCCTTGGCTCTGTTCCTCTCCAAAGCCTAAGCCTGTCCCTGTCCTGAACCCTAACGCACCCCTTGCTTGCGAGCCGAGCCCTGCGCAAACCCCCAGTCCTGGCTCAAGGCAAAAAGGCCTTGAGGAGGGGAGACTGTCACCTGCTCTGCCATATTCACACTGCTTGGGCTGGCCTGCAGCTTCTCTGGATCCAGAGGGCAGCCAAAAACCGCACCTGGGGCTGTGGGCCGCTGGCAGGTGCTATGGGCTCGCTGCCTGCAGCAAAATGCTTTGCCACGAGCACCCTGGTGCCTGAAAGCGGGAGCCCCTCCTTCTGCTCCAGCCCAAGTCGGGGCCATGCTCACACTGTGCCCTGAAAACTCCTGCCATTGCAAGCTGCCCAAGGGGCAGATCTGCCTTACGGAGCCATCACAGAACTGCCTGCCCTGGCAAAAAGCTCTGTCACTATCAAACACCTCATTGCTGTTGCTGTGCCCTGCACAGCGAGCAAAACCTGAAGAAAAATAAGCAAAGCAGAAAAAGAGAGAAAGGAGGAGGAAAGGTGGTGTCCTTAGAGGGACGGTCAGAGTCTTACAGCCGAGGCGGCTGTTGCCTTAGGAACCCCTTAGCTGTGCCTCAGTCTCCCTGCCTCCCAGAGATAGCTGCAGCCGCTGCTCCAACACGCAGCTCTGCTCTTCGTTCGGCGTCCCAGGGCACCGCACACAGGCAACAGGCAGCAGAGTCCTCTCCTCCTGCTTCCACTTTGCTTGCAGCAGATGGGTCGAAGCAAACAAGGAAGGCGGTCTCCTGGCGACACGGACGCCGGTTGCGCGCAACAACCCGCCGCCCCGTGCCAAAATCACTCCAGCACATTTGGGGCCGCTTTCCTGTCACCCGATGGGCGCAAGCAGCCCAAGATGTGCTGACCTCGCCACCCGGCAGCGCTCGGGGACAGGCCGGAACGAGCGCAGGGCCCGTCCACCGCCGTCCGGCGCCCGGGGCCGACAGAGCCGCCTGCCCGCCCCGGCACGGCACTGGCTGACGGGAGAAACCGCTGCGGCGCGCTCGGACCAACGGCCGCTGCCGGCAGCGCAGCTGCCGCCGCCCCCGGCCCCGCCCGCCCTGGCGACCGTTACCAGGGGCTCCCGCCCCGCCCCGCGGCCCCGCCTGCCCTCGCCCGCCCGCGGTGCTCGGGGCCTTGCGGGCCGCTGCCCGGGGGCGGCGCGGCCCCGGAGTGAGGGGGCGGCGGCAGGTGCCCGGCGGGTCGGGCCTGCGGGGCCTCTGCTGTGGAGAAGGAGCCCGCGCTCGCCGGCGGGTCAGCGGCCGGGCAGGCCGGGCCGAAGGGTGGCCGTGGCTGTAGGCGGCAGAACCTGACCGGAGATGTCCCGCCGGCGGGCATCGGCTGTGCTTCTCTCTTCAAGTAGCTGCTTCCCTCCCTCCCCGCGCCGCTCCTCTGGAGCCCGGACAGGGAGCAGCAGTTCTCCCTGCACCACCTGCTGCCGCGTTTGTTCACAGGTGTCCTTGGGGAGGCTCGCGGCTCTTGGGGAATTCAGTTTCTGCTACACTGGGGCTCGCCCAACTACAGAAGCAGAGCTGTGCGGGTCGTAGGGCCAGCTGTAGGCCAAGGCTGCTTGTGTGCCAGGATTTTCTCCTGTCCCAGTAGGAAATGTTTTAGTGGTGTCTTCTTTTGCAAGACTGTTTCTTGACAAATAACTTGATGGTCAAAGAACTTCCAATGGTGCTGTATTTTAGAAGGCTCCTCTGTGGAAATGGCATTTGGAAATGGTTCTGTAGCTGCTGCTTAGGTGACTCTCACGTTGGCTCTGTTTAAGAAGTTCTCAAGGGATTTTCCTTTCAATCCACCATCACAGCGTGCAAGGGGAAGTCGGTCTGGGTTTCTTTTGCTTCCTCCTTCACCTGCAAGAAGGAGCTCGCCAGCCCTTCTCTTGATCATGTGAGAACTGAGCTTGCTGCTTGCCTCCGCTGGACCTTCTAAAAGCTTCTCCCAGAAACTCTCATCTCCTTTCTGAGCAAGAACATGTGCTTTTCCTATCTGCTTACCTTGCAAAGTCAAGTTCTCTGTGTAACATCCACTTCCAAATAGCAGGATTGCTCTTGGGGTGGGATCCCGTTATTCCTGTGCCTGCAGGCAGGCAGTCTTCCTACTTAGTTTCATGCCCTACTGTCTTTAGGGTGACTGACAATTTTGGGCCAGGAACGTGAAAGGCACACCTGAAATAGTAGCTACGTGGAGTGAAAGCTCCCTACGCCTTTGTTTACCTGTAGAGAGAAAAGAGTAGTGTTTCCATATATCAAGAGTACTGTATTTTCCCCCATGCACCCAGCCCAGGCTCCCGGTGATGCGCCACTAGAGGGGCGTCTGGGATTCTTTGGGGTTCTGGGTTTAGTTGCACTGAACTCGAGAGATCATCATTTGTCAAGCATAAGAATTTATTAGAGCTAAGCAGTTCTACACATACAATAGACAACGAACAACAGTAAACAATTAACAACAGATAGTCTACAAGCATAACAAAGCTTAAAAAGTTAACAAAGAACTAGACGTGTAACTAAAAACAGAATACACGTATCAGAGCTCTATGGTTAAGTCACAGACGCACGGCACAATGACCATTCTTGGATGCACGGTACAATGACCGCTCTCGCCCTTTCCTTGTCCTTATGGGCCACTCCTCCAGTATAGTTTTCCCTGGATTATTCTCAGCACACTCAAGCTGTGCCAAGATGATTCTGGTTCTCCTTGGCAGTTGGCATCACGGGTGTCCCCACTGAGGGGTGGGTTGTGGGGTCGGCAGGCCAGCTGATGATGAGTCCAAGTCCACACCAGAGGTATGTGGCTTGCTTGCTTTTATCCTTCCCGGGCTTAGGTCATTCTCCGATCTATCAATGCCAAAACACAGTTACACAGTAGAACAGATGGCCTCAGTCAGTAACAGTATGGATACCAGCAGGATGCTCAACAGTATGGTCAACTGATAACAGTACACTTAGTCAACAGATAAGAGCATGGACGGGCAACAAATAACCCAGTGCAAAATTCCACAGTACAGAGATGCTTGCGGCATGAGTTTGCAGCACCACTTCTCTTTTGCTGACTAGGTTCACTCAGCACTCCTGAGGTTATTGGAGGGTTATGGCAACCCCCTGCAGGATTGTGACTCCAACCAAGGTGCGCCTGGGGTTCTGAAACTCTTGGGGAACACCACAGAACAAAGCTCTCTTCTATGGGCTGCACTACCCTGACTCCCATGCTTGCCTGTGTGGTGGCTATCACTTCCCAAGGCACTGCTCTTGAGATTCCCAAGCAGAGAGAAGCTTGGAGAAGACCTGGCCAGAAAGCAGGCAAAAAGAGCAGCTGGAGCCACAAGCACCTGAGTGTGGGGAAAGCAGAGAGCATGCTGATGCATGGGCAGCTGGAAGGCTGGAAAGGTTGAATGTCATCTAGAAGCAAAAACTTGTTCTTATTCAGAGACCAAATTCCTGGTACAGTTGGTAGCCTCACCTCGAGGTAAGCTCCTCTAATGCTTTCCCTGACAATTTTGTATAGTTTGTTGCAATTGATATTACTAAGCTTAACTAGTTTGAGGAACATATTCCAGAGTTCCTTGTTTCAGTTTGCAATGTAGATTTTGGAACATGACTCAGGACCTTATCATTTCCGTTTTCCTGTACCACTGCTCCATGGTAAGTTTTTCCATCATACCTACATAGTAGAGAGTCAATGTGCCGTGTTTTGCCCTTCCTTGTCCACACTGACACTGCAAGGAAGTGTTTGTTCAGCAAGGTGGGCTGAAATGGACTTGACTCTGACTGGGCTGAAGTGCCCTTTGAGGACTCCCTTTCAAGAGGGGCAGCAGCCATTGCGGAGACCATGGCATCAGAGGGCTCACCCAGAAACTGCTGCACATTTCAAAGAGCCTTTTCTTTTTTATTAAGTTTAGGTTTTGCTTTTCCTAATAGGAGTCATTTTGGTGTACACACTTTGGACAGGCTTGCCCCTGCACTTCCATCAGGAATAGTCACGTGTTAAACTAAACAGAATCAAAGTGAGAAGACTCATGCTGCTTCTGCTTTCCAGAGGTGCCTTCCAAAGAGCCAAGGGAGCGTGCAAGAGGGCTGCCTGTGGGGTGTGAGAGGTGCATTTGTGGACGGGCGCTGCTGCGCGTGCTCTGCACCTCAGCAGAAGCAGGAGGAGGAGATGTGGCCGTGGAAGTCGGATGGGGAGAGGCAGGAGGCAGGGTCTGGGCCGCAAAGGGCGGTGTGCAGACAAGCTCTTCAGGCTTCCTGGAGCAGAAGCGCGGGGGAGCTTGCCCTCGCAGGCTCCCCTTCCCGCCCAGAGCTGGCGGCCCCAGCCCTGCCCGCAGCAGCCCCTTGTCCCGTGTGCCGCAGCGGCTCCCGCTGTGGCCTCGGCCCCGTCCACCAGCGTCCCTCCGCAGTGCAGCTTTGTGCCGGTGCAGGGCAGCGTGCGGGGACGCAGGCTCTCCGCCTCGCGGCACTGCCTGCCACAGCGACGCTGTCTCACGTGCCCCAGTGCGGCACGATGGGGCAGGCGAATGGCTGCGCTGCAAGGGGCGATGCCAGCCCTGCTCCCAGCACGCAGGGACGGCCCAGGGCCCTTCCCTGCGGGGCTCCTCGCCCCCGGCTCAGGCTCTTGGGCACGGGAGCCTCCCAGCTCCCGCAGCCACTGAGCTCCTTGGTGTCGAGCAGGAGCCCCGAGCTCCTCCTCAGCAGCCGCGTGAAGGTGACGCGGCACCAACGGACGAAGGACGGGCACCTCCTGCTCTTCTCCGACACCATCGCCATTGCCACCTTCAAGTAAGCCTGGCAACCACAGCCAGCCTCCCCACAGCCACAGCCTCTGCCAGCAGCCCCAGGGCCCTGCTCCTCCCCGCAGCTGCTCCCGCCGCATCGGAAAGGGCCTCCTTGGGGCTGCCTGCACAGCAGCCGGCCCGCTGTGGACACGCGCTGCCTCATGTTAACTCTGGCAGAGCCGCAAAGGCAAAGCAACACGTGCTTCCTCGGAAACCTTTCTCCCACCCAAGGCCTGGGGTGGCTGCCCAGGGCTCTGCTCCCAGGGGATGGCTCTCCCCAGCAGCACTGCTGGCTGGGGCTCCCCCACAAGGGCAGCCACCTCCAAGGTGGTCCCTGCTCTTCCTCCTGGCAGGTGGGGCTCCACCTTCCTGCTGAAGCACCGGGTGCCTCTCAGCGAGCTGTGGGTGCTGTGCACCAAGGAGGTGGCAGCACGCCAGTGTGAGGAAGAGGAGGAAGTATTTGGCCTGAAATGCAGGAATACCCTCCTCCTCGTCTGGCCCACCAATCTGTGTGTTGTCACCTTCAGGTGAGTCTTGAGGACATGGCACCAGGCCATGGCAGGTGCCCAGCGTTGGGGCTCTGTGGGCTTGCTGGGGCTCAGGTTCGGTGGTGTGGAGGCCCCACCTTGGTTTGCAGCCCCCGTGAGTTGTTGAAGGGCAGCACAGGAGTGCTGGGTAAGGCAAAGCCTTGTGCCTTCGCAGGAAGGGAGGGAAGCAGCCTCACTTGCAGGAGGGGCAGAGCTCACACAGCGGGGCCGGCTCCTGTCCCAGGTCCCAAGAAAACCCCCCAGCCTCTGCCAAGCACCACAGGCTCCCTGGGAACAGCTGCTCCTGGAGGAGAGTTTCCCTTGTGAACCCCTCACGCTGCAGCCCCCTTCACGCATCCCCCCTGCCCGGGGACTTGCCCTTGGCAGCTCTCTGCTCTTTTCCCTGCCTGACCACTACAGGGGCTTTTGCTGCCCTGGACTGAGGCCAGGAGAGAAGAGCAGAGGACAAAGAGAAGTGGGTCCCCTACAAGCAGAGCGGAAGCCAGAACTGTGGGCGAGCTGCCGTGCTGCCCCGTGGGCCTGAGCCCCATCCCTGGGAGTCTGCCCACGTTGGGGGAGCAGTGCTTGGGGCCCATGTCTGTCCAAAGGATGAGGAGCAGCCAGGTGCAAGGCTCTTTCTCCCGTTGTCTGCAGGTCGCAGGAGCTGAAGGAGCTGTGGCTCAGCCTGATGCTCAGGTAATGCCCCGCCAGGCAATTCAGCCTGCAGAGTCAAGGCTGCAGGCGGAGGAGAGCTCTGGGGGGAGCTGCCCACAGCAAGGCAGCCGTGGAGGTCGGGGAAAGGGAGAGCCGCTGCGCAGTGCAGCTCCTGGGCACAGCCCTGTGAATTGCTTAGCTTTGTGCTTGCAAAAGAACTCCAAGGCCGTGGAGCTGTCACCACAGCTCCTCGCTGCCTTAGGTTGGACCCCGAGCTGCTGCTTTCTCTTTCTGCATGGAAGAGGCCCCTAGCCCGCAGGACCGGGGGTGTTACAGAGCGGTGCTGCCAGCGAGCGCGGTGGAAGGTCTCGTGTGTTAGGGTCGCATGGGAGCGCAGGGCTGGCTGCAGGGGAGAGAGCAGGGAGGGCTGCCTGTGACAGAGCTCTTTGTTTGTCCCTGCCCTGTGCCCAGGCAAAGCCGAGGAGCCCAGGAGACCATGGTCACCCGACTGACCTCCCTTCGGTTCCTCATGAAGGTGGTCGTCTTGTACGGTCCCGTAAGTGTCCCGGGGGGTTGCACTCTGGCCAGAGCTCCACAGGGCTTTCAGGAAGAGCCCCTGGGAGAAGGTGCTCCCGTTGGCTCTCTCTTCTCCTGCCCAGTCAGTGAGGCTGGCTGCCAAGACCGTTGAGTCTTTGATTTTGAAGGAAGCTCCCTCTGCTCGGGCCCTTGCTGGGTGTTGGTGGGAGGTATTGTAGCACAGTGGGGGAGCAACTGCCCGGGGGGTGCCCAGGGCACTGCGGTGGAGGGTAGAGGAGCTGGCCGGCTGGCAGAGCAGGGGAGGTGCTCGGGGCTGCCCGCTGCCTGCCTTTGCCTGGGAGCAGGCAGAGTCCTTCACGGGTGACTCTGGGCAGCCCCATGCGGAAAGGGCTGGGCATGGCTGGGAGCACACGGGTCACCGAGGGCTCCCAGGCAGCTTTGGGAGGGAGTGTGGCAGGGCCCAAAGGCATCCAGGCACTGGCTGCATCCTCCCCAGGCAGCCTGGGAGCAGCTCCCTGTGGCAGGGCAGAGCACGGGAGAGCAGCCTAAGCCCCCTCAGGCACCTTCTGTAGCATTTCCGTAGCAAGTCTCTTGTGATGCTCTTGTCCTCCCTCCTGCCCAGCCTTACTCCCTGGAGCTTCAAAGGCAGAGAGAAGCAGTGGGACGAGCAGTGTCCAGAGCGCGAGCGCAGAGGCAGAGGCAGATGCAGCCACCGATGCCCAAGCCTGGAGCAGGCAGAGAGCACGCTGAAGGGCACACAGGTAGAAGGCTGGCGAGGCTTGAACGTCATGCCCCGGCAATACGGAGAACACGGCCTCCAGCCTGGCGGAGCAAGTGCCAAGCTGGTGTTGGGCTTGGCGTTGGCGTTTGGTGCTTTCCTGCACAGAAGTCCTTTCGCTGCCCACTCCTGGAGGCAGAAGGCCCTGCCAAATAGTAGCTGTCAAAAGCACAACTTTCCATGGAAAGCTAAAGAGAATCCAGGCTGCAGCATTCCTCATGCTTTTGCTTTCCAGAGCTGCATGCAGAAGAGCCTCTCGAGCGTGTAGTGTTGGTGCACGCGGCAGGACGGCAAGGGGCGCTTCTGGACACACCATGCTCTCCTCTCTCTGCCAGAAGAAAACCAGGAAGGGACGTGGCCACACAAGTAGGCCCAGGAGAGGTAGGAGGCAAAGTCTGCTCCGCAAGCACTGTCACAAGGTGTCCCATGGACAAAGCAAGTTGTTCCTGCAAAAAGGGGGTGGAAACGTTGGGGACCTTCTCCTCACAGAAAGCATAAACACACGGTCTCCAACGACTGCTGTGAGGTGCCGGGATCACTGCAGCACTCTGGAAGGTGCTTCTGCATATGCAGTAGCCAGGTGCTGTCAGCTCCCAATTACAGTGTTGAGAAGTGCTCTCCCCTATAGCAATAGCATCCGGGGCGAGAGGAGCTGGGAAGACAGAGATGAGCAGCGCAGCGGTGCAGGGGAGAGCTCTGCCTCTCCCTGGCCGCCGCCAAGGTAGCTGTGAGGGGGTCTGTGGCGTTGCCAAATCCCTGCGACAGGCTCAAGCTCCCGCTGGTCCATTGGTGCTGTATCGCCCGGCTGTGTGTGTGCTTCCTGCTGTAGCTGACCCGGGGCCCCCACCTGCCCTTCCCAAGACTACCTTGAGCCCAAGCTGCCTCTCCTCTCCCCTTGCTAAGAGCCTAAGAAGGACAGTGATCTCCAGTGCTTTCCCTCTGTTCCGCTGGCTCCCAGCTGCAGGTGTCCGCCTTTGCTGCTGAGGTCCAGCCCATCGTGGAAGAGTTGATCGAGGACACGATGGAGAAAGCTGTGCTGGACATGAAGACAGAAGAAGAAGATCTAGCCAAGCTGCAGCCACTTGAGCTTTCAGCTGTGGAACTTCCTTATGCAGAGCGCGTGGAAGCACAGAGCCTGCAGGAAGGGGAGCAGCAGCCCACAGAGGGAAAGGTAGGGGCAGCGCTGGCCTGCCTGAATGCTCCTTGCAAGGCTTGCAATGATTTCTAGCACTGAAGAAGTGTGGTTGGCCTACAAGGCTAAACGTCCAAATGCCCAAGAATGCCTTGAAGCAGCTGCCGCTGAGGCAGGTGTGTGCTGAGTGAGGAGGCTGCAGTTCCTGCAAGGGAGGAGGTGGGAGGTGCTGTGCTTGAATCTGGGGGCGCAGAATCCGTTGCCATTCAGGCTGCTGCACAGAGCAATGTGACCGAGGACGTTCTGTGATACTGTGGGGCACGTATCCAATGGTACCTCCATTCCTGGGCAGAGATGCCACTGCAGCTGAGCTTCCTCTGCAAAGGGAGGTCAGACACGGCCCCACTACCTCAGCTTCAACTGTGCAGGAGCCCTGGTGCCTGTTGCGCTCCTAGCCTCTTCCCGAGCTGCCCTTCATCATCCCTTCCTGGCTTTGTCTTTGGTTTGGGTGCTGCTGGCTGCCCCTTCTTTTTGGGTGCCCTTTGTTTCCTGAGCTGCGTGTTCCTTCTTCACATTTCTGTTCCCATTCTGCTCAGGTGCAAAACAGAGATGCAGGCAAAGCCTCTGCCTTGGGGCCTGCAGGCAGTGCAGGCACTGCAGCTGAAGTGCCTGTGCAGCTTGAGGACGAGCGTGACACCCCCTGCGAGGGACCAGAGCGCACAGAAGCTGGTGAGGCAGCTCAAGGCAGCAGTGCAAAGAAAGGTCAAACACCAAGCAGTGTATCTGCAGAAGAGCCGGTGGAAGCAGAAGATCTTGTAGAAACCTCCAGCGTTGGGCATGTGCTGAGTGAAGAAACGGAAGGGGAGTAGTGGAAAGAGCACAAGGCGGTGGTGACTCTGGCACACTGGAAGCTGTGATGAATGTTCCTCACACGCTGTGCAGCAAGAGTTTTTACCTGTGCCAGAGGAAGGCCCTGGCTCAGACCCCGCTGGAGCTGAAAGCTCGGAGGCACCAAGAGTGTCCATGCCAGCGCCAGCTGCAACACTTGAAGATCCTGTTGATGCCGAAACCGTGACGCTCACCAGCTCGGCAGCTGAAACATCAGAGCCCTTGGCAGCCAGGCGTGGGCAAATGGCTCCTGAAGAAGTCCCAATGACGACCTTTTGTTGGGTCCTGTGATAAAAGGCTCTCCTCTCCACGTGCCCAAAGGAGCAGAGGGGGACAGCCACAGCAGGGGGAACAGAATCACCTCCCAGGAGAAAGGAGCACCCTGGCCCCACTCCCGTCTTCTCATTAAACTCCATTCCTGACTATTCCCCTGGGTGAGGAGACTCTCTCTTCTTTGTGCATGTGTGCGTGCAGGTGTGTGTGCCAGTGCTGGGAGCGGCAGCAGGGGCCATGGGGGCCTGCGCGTCTGCGGTGCTGCCGCCGGAGCGCGTGAGGGTCCGTTTGTCAGTGTGTGATGGCTGGCAAATATCAAGGCGGACTGGGCAGCGAGTAGAAGAGTCTTGGGGACAGCATCGAGGTAGCTGTAAGTGTAGGCCAGAGGGCAGGGCATCCCGGGCAAGTGTGTGTTGATGTGTGTGTCCAGCCGTGTGTATAAGTGTCTTGTATACATGTGTGCCTGTTTTGTGTGTGCGTGCCGTTTGGGAAGAGCTGCTCATGCTGGCCGCTGGCTGGAGTTGGCACTGTGGGGCTGTGGCAGCCCTCATGGCCATCAGGCAACTGCTTTCGGCACCTCTGAACACTGCTGACCACTCATGCCCTGGGACTACAGAACTCAACAGAGCAGGAACACCTCAACCTTGTGTTTCTCCTGTATCTATGAAGAAAAGCCAGAGGAGAAGCAAGAGTTGCCCCAGGGTGTTGGCAGTCCGAACAGTGTGCTTTTCCTCCAGTGAACATTCCCTCTCTCACCCACCTGCTCTTGGGGAAGGATGCTTGGCTATCTGTGACTCTGAAGTGTGCCTCTGTGCAGCCTGTGACTCCGCAAACTGTGCTGAACATCATCCCAGCAGCTCTCAACAAGCCTGGAGACAGCCAGGGCTGGTCCTGCTTCCCCTCAGCCTTCTACCTCTGTCAGGTCATGCAGGAGAAGCGGAAGCATTTCCGCTGCGCACAACTTCTCCATCACCAACTTTTCAGCTCCTCACTCTTTCTCCTGGGAGCAGTGCCAATCAAGAGCCTGGGGGACACAAATCACCTGCTGGAGGCCTCCTAGCCTGAGTTGTGTTTTATTGACTACCCTCTCTCTTTAAGTCTCTCCTTTCCCCATCCTATCTATCTAATTTAAAGCCCTCTTAACCAGGCTGGCCAACCTGTTGGCAAAGACACAGGTGCGCTGCTTAGTGAGGTGGATACAATCTCTCCCCACCAGTTGCTGATCTTTAAACAATGTCCCATGATTGTAGAAACCAAAATCTTGTTGCCAACACCAGCAGGACAGCCAGTTGTTAATTTGGATAATTACTCCTCCTCCCATCCTTTCCCCTCATTGGCAGCACTGAGGAGAAGACCACCTGGGCTCCCAGACCCTTGACCACCATGCCCAGAGCTCTGAAATCCTGTTTGAATGTTTCCAGTTTGCTCTCCATATCATTAGCACCCACATGAAACAGCAGCAGAGGGTAGTAGTCTGATGTGCGGACCAGCCTTGGCAGCCTTTCAGGGACATCTCGTATCTTAATGTATAATAATCACTGCATGCAAAATTTCAGGTAAAAAGACAGACAAAATGTTCTTCACTCCAGACCCTTCCTGCCCCCTTTGAAATGGAGTAGTCACATTTAGTGAGACTCACCTCAGTCTGTCCTGTGACCATCCCTTTGACACAGCTTATAGCAATGCTCCTCCACTGTCGAGATTACATGACGACACCAAATTTCTCTTAATCATTCTGTTTCATAGTTGTCTCTACAAATAAACCAATGTGCTTTCCTGTGGGCTGTGATAGCCCTGGCTACGCTTGCTTCCAGGACTGATTTCTCTCTGCTAACTGCCTAAGAGCATAGGACTATGTGGGCTTTATTTTTGCTTGTGAGAAGTTTGCACACACTTTCTTTTTCCTTATGGACCAGAAATAACCTGCAAGTAGAAACTGAGCAGTCCTAGCCTAGAGCACTTGAGAGCACTTGGTTGATTCTGTCAAGACTGTAAGACTAATTTTATGTTACAAACCCAGAAGCTCCTCTTCATGAAAGGGACAGAGTCACAGCCATGGCTTTAAGCTTTGCACTGATACATAAAGTGCACTGAAGAAATATTAGAGAATATATTTGTTCTGCCTCAGCTGGAAGATGCAAAACTTGCAGGATGTAAAAGAGATGTGTAGCTTTACTGACTCCAGAGAAAAGCAAAATACTGGATGAGAACACAAAGCTGCCAAAATGTGTGACTGCAAAGGCATTTGCTTATTGTCTCACAAACAAGAGTCTTCACAGGACATGGTGTAGCTGGCTTAGGGCAACCTCTGCTTTTCTACTTTGTTCAGAGCCCGCACTCAACTGCTGATACTCCTGTCCTGGCTGCAAGTGGTATGGCACACATGGAAGTAATTGCGTGCTTGAATACCTTACAGGCCTTCAGCAAGCTCTTGGGCATCTTCAGACCTCTGGTGTTGTGCCTCCCAGTTTGGCAAATAGTGACTATTAGACACTAGGCTAGGGTAGGACAAAGTTTTTTTTTTTTTTTTTTTTTTTTTTTTTTTTTAACAACCTTTATCACCAGTGTTGAAATCGACATGTTAAATGGCATTTGTTTTCTTTAAGTAGCCTAGATACCCCAATCATTCCCAGCTATGAAGTGTTTTGCTCTGTAGAAACGTTGTTGTCTTCAATGAAGCAATGAACAAGAGTAGATGACTGAACTCCAACTAAACTTCAAAATGAGTTCCTCTTCAGCTGTATTTGCTTTCTGAAGACTAAAAGGTGTGCAAAAACCATCACATCAACATACTTTAGCTGAATTAGTAATGGGTAGTGTTGGTCTTCAATAGCTAGTGTTGAAGATAACCAAAAGATATTACTCTCCTAAAAGGCAGAAATACCTTAAGAAGTATCATCCTGCTGTTAAGCAGATTGGGAAAAGCATTGCAATTGTGATGCCACAGGACATCCTACCACCTGCACTTGGTCACGTTGCCTTAATCAATTTTAAAAGATTTTGCAACGTCAAAGGAATTTTACTTAAAGCTAATACAAAGAAATCTACTTTTTGTGTGATGAAACCTATTATTTTATGTGATTTGGAGTGGAACCACTGTAAAGCGGATTCTCTAAAAATGAAGACAGCAACTTAAGTCCCTACAGTGTGAACATGAACACAGCTTAACATATTCAAAAGCTGTAACACTAACATTTTCTAACGAATTCTCCCTATGAAGAAGCAGGATTATCAGACCAATGACCAAAAAGACATAATACGAAGTTGACAAGAAATACTTTTTCTTTTGTAGTGGACTGCTAGCTTAGCTTTCAGAAATGATAATTATTTGCTCTTTCTGCTGACCAAATACACCTGGATTTATAGGCCCTTAGTACTTCTGAGGTCGAGGCAGAGGTATCTTATTAAGTGACATGCCAGGGAATTTAACTTTGAAGTTAATGTATGTTCTTTGGGAACACAGTGGGGATAAAAGTTCCAGACCTGGATGATGGCATATTTCACTCAGATTTCAGTTCCTAATTGTGAAATTATTTATTTCTTTTCTGCACAGTGTTATTTCTTAAGAATGAATTTTAACAGGTGCATCATCTCTGTTGAGCTTGCATTTTCACCCTTCTTGCAGCAGCAGTGCCATCATAAGCCCCCTCTTCCGCTGGCTGCTTTTTTCCTGCTCACACAGCACCTTCTTTTTGTGCCAGTGCACAAGTTTGCAGGCCCCATCATTCACCAGAGGTGGGAGGGACCTGCCTGAGTGGGACTTACCACTTTGCCCCGCTTTGTCCTGGATGTCTTCAGCAACAACACTAGCTTCACTGATCCTCCTGCCTGCTTGTTCCTGCCCTCACACAACTCATGAGTCATGTAACCTCTGCAGAGCTAAAATAAGGAATTGATTTCACTGAAAAACAGCATTTTCTTTTTTTCTTTTTCTTGCTTTTCTTTTTTTTTAAAGACAGGTGGCTTTTCAGGGGAATCAGTTCACTCAGCCCCCTCAACATGTAACTGAGCAAACATATTTTCCAAACAGCAAGAAGGAGAGGTGAGAGTAGGAACAAGATAAAAACCAGGAGCTGCTATCTAACAAAAAACAGCATGGCCACACATACACTTTGGATATAACCAGACTCTTGGGGAGTTAAGCCAGGAGCGCGGGAGCACACTTACAGTTCTTAAAAGATCTTCTTCCTAAATAGTAACTAGTAGCTAGGGTGGCAACACCTTTAGCTGCTGTAGTCATTTTAGAAATGACCTTATGTCTATCCTCTAAACCACAGCAACTTCAAAACCCTGCCCATGCCCTGAATAAGGAATGATTTCCTTCCCGCTCTGCACACACTGTTCCGAGTGCATTTCAGACTTAGTGAGGTGAAATAAGAACATATTTAGAGAAATGACATTGGTAGATGGAAGATCCTAAAAAGTCTTTAAAATGGGCAACACTAAAATAATTCAGTAAGTTTTTTTTTAACCTCAAAACACTTTTATACTTTGAAGTAAAATCAATCAATTTCAGATCATTCTATTACTCTAATACAATATGGATAATCAACAGTACTTATAGTAAACTTTACAATAATTAATATCTTGAAAAAAAACTTGAGAAATGTGCAGTGACCCTTTGTGCTAAATCCTGTGTTTGGCTTCAGTAAGCTATTTGTTCATGTATGAAGGAGGTTTCACTCTGATATACAGGATACACTGCTTGAATTCAGTTACAGTTCCTTTAGAAGGATCACAATCCATAAACCTTTCATCTTCAACTCAGTAAATCACATCCCATTTAATTCAGTTTTTATTCAATGAAATGATGTATAAAAACTTACAAATTTGAGAACTTAACTATACACAAAAAGATGATATTCAGTTAAACGTATACACATAGTAGAGCTGTGGTTTGTGACTTGCCCTCTCCCACCCCTCCCCCTAAAACACACTGTCTCCATTTATGATGGGGCCCTTATGCTGCCTGCTTCAGCCTTCTGTTGGCCCAGGAACTGCTCGGTGGGCTTCCTTGCTGCTATCATTTGAGCGTTTTAGGCTACTGACAAAAATTCCAGGCATTGAGATAAAATAGTAAAAATCAACAACTTGATTTTAAACACAAAGATGCAGTGCTATCATCATCAGTAACTAAAACTATAGGATTCATCCTCTCAGTTTTTGCAGACTTTGTCTTGGCTTTGAAAAGAACAGGACTCGCAAAGAGCAAAATTTGCCAGTTCAGGACTACAGATTCACTTTGAAACAACCATGATCCCCTGTTGCTAGCAGGTCTCTGTACTACTTTTTCTTCATCTTAACTTACGCAATTAGACCAAACAAAATCATCAGCATTCCTTGCCTGAGTAAGGCAATAAAGATTCTTCTCCCTCATCTCATCCAGAATGACTCAAAACTGTGCTAACACCATAGGCGTGTGCTGCACCAGGGATGTTACAGGGCTCACCAGGATGTCACTTCTCTAGTTCCCTTTGCATCTTGGCTGACAACACTTATCACATCAGCTTCTTTTCAACAGGCCAATAAAACTGCACACAGCTCAAATTTGGTTAAAAATAATCTGTGCAATGACAAGTTCCGTCAAACAACTAAAAGACTTTTGGGGCTGAATCTGAAAGCAGATGGCCAGTTCCTTAAAAATGAGGTGTGCATTTATTTACCTGTACCAAATAGACACACAAACACTTTCTATATATATAAATATATATATATCTTTATACATACACAGTATTTTTTTTTATATATATATATATATATATATATAAAGATTGCCTTCACATTATTATTATTACTGCTACTTGAGTCAAAATTTGACTAAGTAACTGCTTTGCTTGAATCAATGATGCTACCTGAAACAGATACCCAAAGGCATACTTGAAGGAAAACATAAGGCAAAAAAACCCGACAACACCCTCAGCTATTTTTTACTCAGTGAATAGTTTCTTGGATTCATTGAGAAAAATTCTGAGTGTTTTTTAAGTTACAATCTTAATTAACTTTCACATGGGGTTTGATTTGCCAGATTTTCTCAAAATGCCTTTTACAAGGGAAACTAATACATATATTCTTTGCTCACCAAACTCATATTCTGTTTCTCATTACACTCATCATTGTATCTAAATATGCTTTTTAAGTAACCTAAGCTTTCTTTAAAATTCTATTCAATTTAGATTAACTAATACTATCAACATAGTTAGCTGGATTATTTTTCACACGTTCCTTTGTATTAAAATCAATCATGTTGTGGTTTGATGCAAGAGCTTTTTGTTTGTTTTGGTGGGAGAGGCAAAGTCCCATTTCCTAATGTGCCAGTACAGTTCTGGTTGCTGAAGACAAAGGGTGGGAAGGAGGATGGTGGAAAGATGGCTGGGAGAGAGTGAGGGAAGAGAGGGGAGGAAAAAAAATGATTTCATAAAAATGAATAAAGAAAGTTTAAAAAATTGATATAGGTTTCACATTCAGTCTAACAACACTGCTTCCTGCTCCTTTTTGATGGAGGCTAACACTGAATTATCAGTCTCTGTGGCTTCCGTGTCCCCACTACCTAGCAGAATGGAGCGATCTTCTTCTAATGTAAAGACAGAGTTTTGATTTTGGCACGAATGTTTAACTACTTCATTGGGAGTTGAAAACGTTTTGTCACACAAGTTACATTTGTAGGGCTTATTGGTCTGTACCAGCATGTTGTCCATTTGACTGCCTTCCTCAAAAGTACAGAGTTCCAGAGTCTGCTTGTCCACCATTGTGTACGTGTCCATGCTCTGGTTTAGGCACACATGTCGGGCAGCCTGGTTAGCCCTACAAAAGCTTTTGTCACAAGTGCTGCACTTGAAAGGTTTGCCGGTGTGTATGTACATGTGCTCCCTCCAGTGGCTTTTCTGAATAAATTTGCGACCACAAATGGAACATTCATATTTCCGTCTTTTTACTTCCCTCTCTTGATCTGCCTGCTCCAAGTTGTCTATATCTGCAATATCTGAGGGGGGTGGTGTCTCTGATTGCGGCTGCCCATCAATTATTGGGGAGTCTGAGATCTGCTGCAGCTCACTGTCACTAATCATTCCAGCTTCAGGCACTTCCATGGCATCTTTTTCACCTGTGTTGTTACAGAGAGACAAAGACATGTTATTTTCTCCCTGCTGGGAAGAGGTGAAGGGAACTCCTGTGTGGATCTGGAGGTGCTCACGCAAACTACTTCGCAAATTGAACCGGCGGCCACAGAGGTGGCAGGCATAGTATTTTGGGAAGCTTCCATTCCTTTTCATAATGCTTGGCTTGACATGAGCTATTGTGAGTGAAGCAGGCTGTTCATCCGAAGAAGATGCTTCCATGTTGGCTTCTTCTCCAGTGGGTGAATTATTGCCAGCAGCAGATACCAATTCCGGAGATAAGGATGATGGCAACGGGTCAGAAGTGGTCATATTTGTCCGGGTCACTTGTGGTAGAGTTGTAGCTAGCTGCGAGAGCTGTGAGCCCTCAGAAACCTGTTCCTGGTTCATCCGTGAAGTCTGTGGCCTTGGTTCTCGCCCGAGTTTGTCAGTTGCTGATGTAACCTTAGTGGGATGTCTTATCTGGTGATCTGCAATCTGAATGCCATATAGTGAAGATGCTAATGGAAAAACTTGATCCGGGTGGGAAAAAGTTCCCTGGCTTGCAAGGCTGGCCTCTTGAATGAGTGGATATGCATGCAGAAACTTTATGCCCTGTTCTAGTCGAACTGGGTCAATGAGTTGCGGTGCCATCTTCCCAGTGTACATCAAATGCAAGAGATAACTGAAGATATCTGGCTGTATGTCAGTTGCTTTCAAACGGACACATTCGCTGAAATGTGAAACAAAATGATCAATAAGAGATACAGAAAGCTTTTTAACCAGATCTAGGTTATTAAAGCATTAATACAAATCAGACACATCACTGAAATTCAAAACATAGAATCTGTAATAAATACATTTGCTTAAGGAAATATCCTCACTCTACTGGTGGGAGTAGGACATTGGCAGTTGCTGATCAGTCTGTAACATGTTAACATATTCTGAATGGGCATAGGAAGTGGTTATTTGTCATTCCCAGTAATGATGGAAAAAACATTCTCACATATTGTACTCCAAAATTTCTACTCAGTGTCAATGCCAGAAATGGTTAGTATTACTTAAAAAGAGAGGGCATGTTCCATCAGTAGAGAAATGTTCTGACAAAAAGGAGCTAATCTTGCTGGCTAGTTTAAAGATGATATTTTGTTTTCCAGAGAAAGCACCTGGCTTGAAAGATAAAGCTGCCCCATTGCAATCAATAACTTTTTGAACTGCTGTTACGCTACAGAATTGTTGTCACATATTAATATATTTTGTAAATTATGATGGCATTTTGCCCCTTTTTTGTTGGATTTAAACATGTCTTTAGCTAATTAAAACCAGTGAGTCTAAATTCACAATCCATTAAACGTTTCTCAGCATTTAGCCCTGAAAACACCTAAAATTACTTTGGCACTTGCCTCTTTGCCTTCCATGTCTCACTAGTGTTTACAGTTACAGTTTTGCAAATGTTCAGTACCACCTTGTCTGATCTGTGTGATGATCCAGAAACCATGCAGGAAAGCATGTGAATTCCCAAAGGATCTGATACAACAGGTATAGTATGAACACATCTAATGCACGAAGGCCAGACTTGTCATAAAGCAGAAAAGTAGCTTCTTTCCTCCAACAGGGAGGAAGAAAAGGTAGCACCAGTGACATGCTCAGCCAGCCTAACAGCCTCCTGCTTACAGCACTTAACTAAGTAAGACACTTGGGTTGTAATGCCCCCTTCAGCCTAAGAGAGTTCAGACAGACACCATCCTGCTACTGGGAGCATGCCCTATCCATCCATCTTTAGCATACTCTGGATTGAAACACACACCACTCCTCCACTGAAGCCAGGTCTTTATGTAGAAAGAAAGGCAAGATTCATGGAAGAGGAAGGAAAATCAGGAACATTTTGTTTAAGGCATTCAGCTGACACGAGAGAATCTGGGATTCTAACTGCTTTTCTCAGAGTTCCTTGCAGCTCTTTTGTTAAACAAATATTAAGTAAAAGATAGGAATTTCTGAAAAAGATGCGACCCCACACTGCTGTCTAAATGCTCTAACCACAGTAGGCTACTAAGCTGAGGAGGAAATGATAGGCAGTTCATTCATTTATTAATTGAGGTGCATCCTTCTTGAGCTATCCCTCTGACTGCTTTTAAACTCAAGAGGTATTATTCAAATGTAAACCTCTGCAATGCTGCTCTCCAGAGATGATGATATGCTCTTGACGGATCATCAAGACTTACAGATCTGCCTGCACACCTGTCTCAGAAGTGCAAATGTGCCTTTGACCTTCACTTTTACTTTTGGCTAAGAACTCTTACCATCTTCTCACTTAGTAGAAACTTCTTAAGCAAGTTCCAATAATTGGGAAAGAAAGAACAACAGAAATCTTTAAAATAGTTGTTTTCTGTATCTTTCTTATGCCCACTATGTTAAGCTATCTTTAAAAAAACACCAAACCAAACCAAAAATTCCCTTATTTTCCACCACTACATAATATTTCATTATTTAACCTACTTTGGTAAACTTAGAAAAACAAAACAGATTACCATCATTTACATGTTCATTTCCCCAGATCTCTTAGTAAATACTTAGTGGGTTGTGTATAATGTTATGGAAATATCAGGAATAGTGCCAAGGCTGGGCAGAGGACAGTGAGTGGAGGGAAAAAAAATGCAACCGTGAAAAAACAGGATCCTATAAATATTCAAATCTAGGCATTCTATGCTTTTGAAAGATAGAGAACATTTCCTAAATTATAACATTATCATTAATGAATCATAGTTCAGCTTTAATACTTTTTTACTGTGTTTTGAACTGGCAAGTAGGAACAGATTCCAGATTCATTATATGCCATAGTAAGAAGCAAAAAGAACATTTCAGAAGGTTTCAAAATGTTGCTAGACCTCCTTACCTTAGCTAACTGAGCAACATTTCAACAGTTAACCTTTTCATAGTTACCTGGTTTGATGAACAAACAACATCTTAAAGTAGTTGGAGAAAGAAGCAAGGACAGATTTGTGTGCCTTGAAGTAGACATCACCAATAGCAACTGTGCAGTCACATAGGAAACCAAACTCTCTCTGAGCATTTAGCTGCTGCAGCAGAATAAGTCCATGGTTGGCCAAATCCATTTTTTTACACTCTGAAAAGCAAATGACTTTCATGTAAAACGTAACAGTAGATGTACAGATGTAACAGTAGATCTATCTTAACAGGCATCTTCCTCTAATATCTGTATGTAACGCTTTAGTAACACCTCTTAATCCCAAGCTACTATATAAATGATATCTTACGTGTAGGCAAGTATCTCTATTTCATGAGACAATGTTATTCACAAAGGCTTAAATAGCAATAGAGAGAGCCAGTAATACAGAGTTCTGAAAAGGAATGGGGATGGATGTAGACACAGCAAAATCAATTGCTAAGGGAAGGGAGGAAAGACTAATAAGCAGTCAAAACTACTGATTACAAATAAAACTCCCTTACGATTTCAGTCACTTTCACCTATGTGGAGAGGAGAGCCAAGAAAGGGTGGGACCAACTAAAAGACAGTGTAGTACTTTTAATCTGCATTCTCAGTGTCTCTAGCTACTTCATACGTAAATATGAGACGTCCATCTGGCTGAATCCAAAGCCCAACATTAAACAGTTAGGCTCTTCTGATAGTTATAACCCTCTGTTGGCAAATACTAGGCATAGCTTTGAATCTTCTTGAATGAAAACATAAATTAACTGCACGTATTGGCAAACCCTTGAACTATTGGACTATTGGAAAAGCAGAGGCCACTCTTTCCACCCAGCAGCTATTTACTTATTTATTGAGATCAGCTACAGCAGCATTTTTTGAGGACTCTGCATGCCAGAGTGCTTATGCTTATCTACCAAATCTAGAACCTTGTGGGGCGATAGGCCCTGATTCCTCCATTCCTGGAGGTCAGAACAAGCTAGGATAAAAAAAAAAGGGGGGGGGGGAATTCTGCAGCAAACTAAGTCAGCCTAATTCAGGGCTACAGCAGTCAGACATGCTCAGAGCACTTCCTTGTGGCAGCTGTTAAAAGGCCATTGCAGAAGAACAAAGTAAGAGCTATGAACCTTTCTTAAGAGTTTGATGGTGGGCTTGGAAGTCAGAATTTCTAACTTTTGGGAAAAACTGGCCAGGGAAACCCATTGGGACAGTTGCATATGGCTGAATGGATAAATATGTGGCTATTAAGATCAACGGGTGGTAATAAACTTATGAAGAACAAATAGAACTTTGGGCAGAAAAAGTGAAAATAGGAAGTAATGTAGGTCTGTACATGTCTATAAAGCAGCATGAGAAGTCAAGAGAAAAACTGGACAGATTAGGCCCAGAACAATGCACATGACCTATAAGCAGAAAAGAAAATAGAAGGTGAAAGCAGAAGCAGATCAAAACCAGTGGATTTATAAGAAATTTTGTTTTTTCAAAGTTTCATAGTAAGTGAAATTTTAGGTAAGGTGCAATAGTGCTTGTTTCTTTGGTATGTTTAGAGTGTGGCTTTTGGGGAAGGAGAGTAAAGGTGCATTTCATATAGGCTAATGCGTTTAGTCAGAGGAGAAACAAGTATTTCTGCTTGTGGAGAAGGAAAGGATGCCCCAATATTAAAACCAATAGCCAGGCTGACCAAATACATTCCTTCATACGCACAGGAAATCAGAACTCATTTGAGTCAGGAGTGTAAAGGCAAAGAAAGGAACATAATTTAACATACAGATAAACTTTTTTTTTTTTACAATTATTTACAATTATTGCAATTAATAAGAAAAATCTAATAAGAAAATAATAATAAGAAAATAAGATCATGTTCCAGCTCTGTTCAGGTCCATCCCCTCCTCTCCCAATCAGTGTCTGGACAATTATGTTTCTACAAACAATATGTTAAAATCTTTTCCCTCCCTCCAAAGGAGAATACTCGCTTTATCAGCAGCAACAAAAATTATCTTTGTTTTTATTTAATCCTGCAGGATGTTCTATGCAGGTATACTTCATGACCTTATGGAAAATGTTCCAGTCTTCTTCTTCTTCTTTTTTTTTATTTTGTGTGTGTGTGTGTGTGTTTTTACATCTTTCAGATTATTCTGTGCATGCCACACTTTATTTATTCGCCAGTGTTGAGTGTGGCTTTTACTTAGACAGGAAAACTTGTCAGGCAGAAGAGACCATTGAGATGAGGGAACTTCAAGCCAGAAAGGCATTCTTTCCAGCTATTATCACCTCAAGTTCATGTGTTTTATAGTTCCACCCTCCTTTAAACAACAGCCTTTGCAGCAGCTGAGAAGCTGTTACCCATCACCAGAGATCTAAACAGACCTTTTCACAGAAATGATATGGTGCCTGTACGTGTGCACAACAGCAGATTTTTGTGTATGTTTAAAGGCTTTGAACTGAAGTCACTAAAAGAATTTTAAGAAAATTACACAGAGGAGCGAAAGAGTTAAGGAAACTAGAATCCTAGAATCAGTCGGTTGGAAGGGACCTCTGGAGATCATCTAGCCCAACCCCTGCTCAAGCAGGGTCACCTAGAGCATGTTAGACAGGGCTGCATCCAGGCAGGCCTTGATTATCTCCAGAGAAGGAGACTCCACAACCTCTCTGGGCAACCTGTGCCAGTGCTCTGCCACTCTCACAGGGAAGTCCCTCAGCTACTTCTTCTCTCTTTTATACAGACAGTATGTTACAGGTATGCATACGCTGAAGAACACTACCACTGGCTAATAACAATTACGTGATTAACAGTGGCATGGCTGTATTTCATGTTGACTGATTCACAAACGTGCAAAATATTTCCTGTGTTTTGTGTGCGAACAGTCCTACCATTGCACGGTTGGCATTGTAGCCTTGATGGGTTACCTTGCTTCTGCTTTATCACAGCTTTGTGATTACATAATATGCATAAATGCAGATGAAAAACCACACTACACTGTATCCTTTCTGAAAACAGATGTTTATTGCTGAGAGCATAAAGTGTAAGACGGCAAGCCCAATTAAATGGAAAAAGACATCGTATCATAAAAGATTGAAGACTCATTATGGATGATTAGAAAGTAGTGAGCAAAGGATCAGCAGTAGGTTGCTCATGAGAAGCTAGCAGTACTGACAGGACCCTGCTGCTTAGCTCTGTGAAACCAAAGCATAATGGTTCTGGATCGGTCTTTAGAATCCTTAGAAAGGTCCTAGATCATCCAGTAAAGCTCCCACGGTCCTTTCAGTTTCCTGATGCACAGCAACACCACCACCGTGCCCACGGCGTCAGCACCTCCAGCCTCCCCGGCCCGACAGCAACCGCCCGCCCTGCGCGCAGCCGCGGGAGCCCCCCGGGACACGAAGCATGGAAACAGACCGCGCTGGAAAACTCCCCGCGACACCAACGGTGCTGCTGGACAGCAAGGACGGAAAGGAGGGAGAAAAAACAAAGAAAACTAAAATAATCTCCAATCTCTCCAGTCCCGCAGCTCCGCACAGGTCAGCGCTGGGGCGGGGGCGGCATCCCGGGGCAGCGACGACCCACACAGCGCCGGGCCGCTGGCGGCGCAGGCCCCGACCGCGGCCCGCCCCTCAACGGCCGCTCTGCGCCGCCGCGCGCGGCCCCGCGCCAGGAGGCGGCCGCGCGCACGCCGCAGAAGGAGGCGCGCGGCGCCCGCTCCCCCGCTTCCCCCCCGCCCCCGCGCAGTAGCGCGCGGCGGGGGGCGGGGCCTCCCGCCCGCCCTCCGGAGTCACGCTCGGCCTCTGTGGCACAGGTGGCGGCGCCTTCCCATTGGCCGCCGGGGCGGAAGGCTGGGTGGCCGCGCGCCGCTCTCACTGGCTGCGCCCCGCCCCTCCTCCGCGCTCTCCGCCCGCCCCCCCCCCCCCCCCCCCGCGCTTACCCCCCCCCCCCCCCCCTCGCGCACGCCACGCGCGCACGGACCGACGGAGACGGCGCGAGACGCAGCGCGAGCGGAGCCGCCAGGGCGCGCGAGACGGGAACCGCCGCGACTGCCGCTGCCGCCAGGGCCGCCCAGCCTGCTGAGGAGAGACAGACGGGGCCGCCCCCTCCCGCGCCGCGCGCTCCCTCCTCCCCCGCCCTTCCCTGCGCCGGATGCCGCCGGAGGGGGAGGGCGGCCCGCTGCGGGGCGGGCGCGAGCGCGTGCGAGCGGGCCCCAACCGGCCGAGCCCAGCTGGGCGCGCGGCGGCGGGAGAGACCGGCCCCCCCCGCCCGCCTCCCTCCCTCCCTCCCCCGGCGCGGGCCCTGCCCCCTCCCTCCCCTCCCCTCGGCGCGGGCCCATCCCCCTCCCCCCCGGGCTGTGTCCCGGATGGAGCCGCCCGGCCCGGCCCGGCGGGGGTTTGTCAGGAGGCCAGGCAGTCCCAGCGGCGCCAGGCGCGGCCGCCTCTGCCCCTCGCCCCTCTCGGCCCGCTCCGGCGCGGCAGGACCCCGCGGCCCGGCCGGGCCCGCTCCTCCCGCACACAATGAGGAGGTAGGGCCGAGCAGGCCCCGCCGCGCCCCCGCGCCCGCCCGCCCGCCCGCCGCCGCCTCAGCCCGGGCCGCGGCCGGCCCGGTGCGGCGGGGCTCGGCACACGTGCGGGCTGCGCCGGGAGCCCCCGCGAAGCGCCGCGCGCCCGGTGCTCACCTGGGGGGCGCGGGCCGCCGAGGCGCCTGGTGCCGCGCGGGCCGCCGCCGTCTCCGCGCCCAGCAGCAGCAGCAACAACGGAGTCAGCGCGGCGGCGGCGGCGGCGGCTTTTCCTGTCCGGTTACGTTAGGGTCACATGACCGAGAGCGGAGCACAGAGGCTGCAGCGAGGAGCCCCCGCCGGGGGGGAGGGGAGGCGGCGAGCGCTGTGGCGGCAGCAGCAGCAGCAGGAGCCACCCAGCCCCCTCCCTCCCCTCCCTTCCCCCTCCCGCGGCGCCGAGCGCGGGCCGCACCGACGGAGCCCGGCGCTCCGCCGCCTCCCGCCGCTCCCTTCCCCGGGCTCCCCCCGCCTCCCTCCGCCCCAGCGCGGCGCCGGCGCCGGCTCCCCGCGCCCTCGGGGCCGCGGGAGCAGGGCCTCGCCGTCGGGGCGCTGCCCCTTTAAAACTCGCCGGGGCGGGGGGAAGCCGGCGCGAGGCGCCCCCCTCCCACCCCTCCCGCGCCGCCGCCGCGCGCCGCATCCCGCCGGCGCCTGTCAGCGCCGCGCTCGCGCCCGCGTCCCGAGAGCAGCGGGCCGCGCGGCGGCGGCCGCCTGCCTCGGCTCTCCGGCGGGGCGGAGCGCGCCGTGCCGTGCCGTGCCGCGCCGCGCCGCGCCGCGCCGCGCCGCGCCGGGCGGCAGGTGCTCTTTGCTGGCGTTAACGCGCGCCTTCGGCGGCACCGCGCGCCGGGCCGTTCCTTGCGGCGGGGCTTTCGTGGTGAAACGAGACCAGAAGTAGTTAGGGGCTCGGTGAGGTCTGGTGGGTAGCGTCAAGCCGCCCGGTTCCCCGTGGCTGGCAGTTGTGGCGGTTGGCCCGGAGTGGCGTTTCTCGAAACGGGGGAGAAGAGGTGTGAAAGGTCAGCAGCGGGAGCGGGGCGAGCTCCCGTGGACGGAGGGGTGCCCTCAAGCCGCTCTCCGGAGAAGTGGCAGCCACAGGTGCATCCCTCTGCTCTGCCGTGGAGCCACCTGAGGCCTCTAGGATGAGGTGGGAGATGGGGATAAATCGGTAGTTTTTAGAACAGGATAGGAGGGGATGGGTGAATGGTGACCTGTGTCCTTCAAGGCACACAGAAGCAAAGTTTGGAAACCGGCATCTCCATTGAGAGTTCACTGGCTTTTTCTCCAGATTTCACTCGTATTAAGCTGTTAGTTCAGTAGTCTGACAAGGTGGAAGCTGTGGATTATTACTGTTTTAATGTTGGGTTTGGAAAGGTTAATCTATGTGAAATTGTCCTAGATAATATTATTGTTGAACTGTCAGATTTGAGGTATGAGTTCAGCTGTGAAAGTGGTCGATTTAGTGTACAAAATGGGAAAGTTTGTTTTTGCTTTTTGTCTGTTTAGGTGTACAAGTTACTTAAACTAGAAACTTTTAACATGCCTTTTTTAGGAGGGGTGGAGAGTATAACAGTTTTCCGTTAGAATTCTGCAACTTTGCACGCTAGTGGAGTCAGTTGCAGTGGGGGCAGGAGGGAAGACTGCCATAGTAAGGCCTTATTTTATTGAAAACTAATATGTGCTATAGAATTAATGTGTGTTTATAAAACCACACAGACAAATGTGACAGTAGGTATTGCAAAACATGAACTAATTGTTTGTCCCTCATGATTTGCAAAAGTTATTACCTCTAAGTCATTAATGTGGAGCAGGGAGGTTTTCTTCAGCAGGAGTCAGAGAAGTCCCTTCAGAAGGAGAGGGCTGAGCCCTGTTCGGGGCTTGAGCATATTTTTTCTGAGTCAAAGAATCAGTCCAATCACAGTCCAGATCTGCATCTTATTTGTTGTAAGCTGACATGTAGTAACTTAAACAGTCTTATGGACTGAACTCATCAAAATATTTTCTCTTAAGAAAACTTAAACTGAATAAAAGCTCAAAACTGTTAAAGCATAGACTTGTGTGAATGTAAATCTCACAAAGAAACTTTGTTGTTGTTGAAAAACTTGATGGAAGATATTTGACCAGCAATGCTTGTAGAGAGTTTCCTTTCCCCTCCCTGGGGGCCTGGTCCTGCTATCATTAAGTATGCTTTCCATTGTTCATTAGAAACAGCATATAATACAATGTCAACAATTTGAATTGGATCCAGATTATTATTACTTTTTTTCGTTAACTGTGTAACAATTTAGTTGTTAAATCCAGTTCATTCAAGGCACTTGTCTATCCAAGTTTGTAGGGGGATAGTGACAACATCCCAGCTATAGCTGATGTATTTCAGGTTATCAAATAAGCTGTGTTATGGGTAAGGATGGCGGGGAGAAAAAAAAAACATCCCTTAAACCCTTTTCAGTTAGTGTCCTGATAGCAAATGCACTGAAGGTGAGGAGGAAGAGTGTTGTATCTTGTCTGCTTTGTAGATCTATGGATGATTGCAGTCATCTGAGACTATTGTTATTTTTACAGGCTCTAAATTGATGTAGGACTAAACTGCCTTATGTGTCTGACTCTGTAGTCTCTTGAGTATGTTTGTATAATATAGCTTATGAATATGAATTTATTTATCCAGGTTAAACAGCACATCAAACCTAATCAGATAAGTACTAGCTCCTCTCAAATTGATAGTCTGTTTGCTGCTGCAGTATTTTGAATAAAAAAGTTGGAGAGAACTGTTGTTTTCAAAACCTGCCTCAAATATCTTTTATGAGTTGAGCTACAGCAGAAGTATTTTTAACAGCTTTCAAAATTCTGTTATGAGAGTATGTGATAGAAGTGTAAAGAATGCATTTAACTACTAGACTGAAAGACTAAAAACTTCTAATTTTCTTGGCATTTTTTCCCCTTTTATTTCACTTATATTTTAGCTCTGCAAAGTACATACAAGGCAAATAGAGTAGATGGACATTTGAACTTAAGACGCTTAGTAGTGGACAATTTGTCTTATTTTCATGGGAGATGGTGAAAGTGATACAATTTTTAATTGTGCTGTGAAAAAAGGTTTATTTCTGGCAGATGTCTATTTGATAATTGAGGTTTGTGGCTCTCTTTTTCTGCTTTGCACATGAATATTTCTGTGTGGTCATTCATGTTAGATTCTATTCTGCACTATCTCTGAAGTTGGAGAAAAATAAACTTAGTTATTAATTTTTATCAGTAGCTTATAATGTAGCCGTAAATCCTTGCAGTATTTTAATACAGGAATAATATGATTCCTAATTTAAAAGTATACTGCCTAATTCAAAGCTATTAGAATCAGTGAAAAGACTTGTGTTGAGATTAACACTGCCTAACTTCACATCTTCAGTGCAGACTTGCACCTCATCTAAACTCCCTTCATGTCGTGGGGAAGGATAAACACTTGGGCTGGAGTTCATCTGTTGCATTTTTGACATCTGACTTAGTCTGTGAATCTAAAATTTTACTTCTGCCTGATCTGACTTCTAAGACTTTTTTTTTTTTTTTTTTTTTTTTAAGACAGATAAAATTAGGGCTGTTAAAATTTCAAATTTATCCTCATCTCATTAAGTAGTGTTATTGTATTTTTAGTTTTTTTGTGCTGACTTTTCTCTCCAGGTTTTTGAAGTGGTTGTGTATACCTTCCTTCCTAATTTTATGACTTTTTAAAAGGAATGCTCAAACTGATTCAAATATTGTTACATACTTGAGAGCATTCTTTAGGTATGTTGCTGTCAATGATAGGATCAATCCCTATCTTTTCAGTTTGTCTTTGGTATATATGTATTCAATTAAAGGCAGAATTTTGTCTGGTAGAATTGTATTTTTCATTATAAATGAGCATCACCAATGATTTAAATATTAATGGAATGATGAAGATGTTCATTAATCTGAGTAAAAATTCAGTTGAGCAATGGGAGGAACTTGAGCTAGATAGACCTAAGTCCTATGAGTGTGTCTTTTAGGTGGAGTTCAGTTCAAGTCTGGAATAGAATACTAGATCTTTTTCTTCTTATTGCTGTAATCAATACCTAATGGCCCTATTGGTGTTGATCAGATTCAGATCATTAAGATTTTCAGTGAGTCTCCAAATTTCTCAGTATTTTTGAAAAATAAGAGAGTAGACTCCCTATTCTGAGGAGCTACTTGCTTTCTACAGTACTATTTATCTACTTATACAGGACAACTTCTGGAATTGCCAAAGCTCTAGGTAGCTAGAATTAGACAGATTAGTGTTTGTCCTAGGCAATGAGTGGGAACTTCTATGAAGGTGTTAGATGCTCTTTCCACATTGGTATGACTGTACTAAAATGTTATTTTACATCAATATGAGAAATCCATTTTATTAGTACAGCTGCTATTTTTAACACTTTCACTTCTGATTTATGTTGGTGAGAAGGCTTGGTGGGAAGCATGACAGCTGCAGTAGCTCCTTGCTGTATGAACACATACTGTCCCTCTGACAGCCTCTAATCTTCTCATTCAGGGATATCCTCCCTGTTAGATTTTTTTTTTTTTTTTTTTTAACACTCTCAGTCTGAATCTTTCCTATATGAGTGGAAACATAAAGCAAGTAAAATGGTCCCTAGGAAAAACCTTAACATAAGGGCAGAGCACAAATGGAACAGCTCTGTTTTTTCTCTGGACTTTACCTCCTTGTCATAGGGAGGTTGTTGGGATACATTTACGACAGATGAGTGCGCAGCCCCCAGGTCTACCTGAGCTTTCAGGTTTTTGTTGTGAGTAGGTTTGTCTGTACTAGATGTACAGGAGAACTATGGTGTATAGACCACTTCTCATGTACTCTGTTGAAGGTGGAAAAAAAAAAGAAATAATAGATCTTTGGCCATGCTGTAGGCTGTGCTGTTTTTAGTATCAGTATGTTGGTTAGGAATGTGGGAACATTTTTGTTTTTACACCTAATGAGCAAAGCTGTATCAACAGCTACTGTGTAGCTACAAGTTATACCAGCACACACACACAAAATACTGCCTTTTGCTAGTACAATGTATGTTATCTAAGGAAATGGTTCAACTGTTTGTATAAAATTTTCCTGTTAGGAATCTGATTCCCATTAGGGGGGAGAGAGTTGTTAGAGTAACTGAACTGACAGCTTCTGCGGTGTCCATTAGCCCTCTAGTTTGCCTTCTTCCTAGATTAACCTGTTACATGGGTCCTGCCTGCTTTTTACTGGAAAAGTTTCAAACATGATTCTGCATTCTTGGCTAGAGTGACTTTTTTCAGTGTAGCATGGCTATAAAGTTACAGTAATGTAAGTATTTGAATATTTTATTTTCATTAGGAAAAAAAGGGTTAAAATTGCAACATCACTGTGTGCATTTTCTCAGCATACGCAACTGAGGTATTCTGTACAGAGAGACGTATCTAAGCTAGTAACACTGATACTATGTTTACATTATTATATAATATCCTCCAAGCTGAGACATGAAGTTCATGGGATACTCAGTACTCAACAGTTTTTAATAAATATGGGGTTGGTCAGCATTTACTCAAGCTTAGTTAAAAGAAAGATAAAAGTATTTGGGGCAGTTATATGCCATGATATTTGGCAGTTACAGTAGTTTGGTAATCATATTTTACTGGTTTCATAGTTTACTATTTCTTGAATGGCTGCAGCTTAAAAACTGACATACTGCTCAGTCACTTGCCTGTTTATAATAGAAATGCTGATACTTGTCCTAACTGTGATGTCTTCAACAAAAAAATGCTTCTCCATCCTTTAAGTTGTTTAACACTAGGTTAAAAGTGTCAGAAATAATGGTGGTTATCATGCTATGTATGTGGGGAGTGGGGAGATTGTTCGGTTTCTCAAGTGTGACTAGGTTTAGTAAAATCTTACATTCAGGAAAAAAAAGCCCCAACAAATGAAAAATACAAGTTGTAAAAAAATTTGGAGGGCCTCAAACTGTTGGAATTTTTTAATTTTCTAAGATTCATCCACTTAGTTTTCATGTGTAGTACAGAGTAAATGTGTGATGTCAGAAAATGTCATAGGCAGTCACTGGGAGATCAGCAGAACTGGCTACCTCATAAACCAGTCTGTAGAGTGTGATAACAAGATTCTTGGCAGATGTTGCATGTCAGCCACTGAAAGAAGGCAGCACATCACCGACTAGTAGTTTCCAACCTGTAGATTTTCCTTGAACGAATTTCCTTGGGTTTAGGAAAAATGATTGAGAAAAGTAAGCTGACCAATTCAGTGCAGTAATCCTTTTTGCAATTTCTAAATTGGTCTGTACTACCATTTGAGAATTTGGAAGGTACATAAATTGGAAAAGGTTCACCGCAACTGTTACTACTGTCAAGGCCCTCTATCTGTATCTTTTCCTAATGTCTGGTATTTCCCTTTACAAGGTAACCTTGCTAGCTATGAGTGATAAAATAATTTAGGTTGATACAGAGTATCTAGCTTTCTTTTGAAAAAACATCAGCTGAGAGTATCAGTTCCTAGGAATAGGATAGGATAGGATAGGGAAGGAGAGAATAATACTGATTTTAGCATTATAGTATCTTTGTTTCAGGCAGATGTTTAAAGTTCACAAGAATATCATCCTCCTGATAGAAGCTCTTACCTGCTGGCTGGATTGAGTGCAAGTTATTGCAGGGAGATCTAGGGAGGTGCAATTTATATGCTCATCCAACCAGCAAAGCTGATGTGCTGCACAAAAAAAATGAGGACAGGGACCGTCTTTTCTTTGGTCTCAGTTCCTGTTAGCCTCTATGCGAGGGTTGGGGGAACAGTATCATCTGTAAAGAACAAGAGAGGCAACTGGGAAAAAAATACAGACTAATGGATAAAGGCAGGAAGAATAGGATAGAAGGAGAAAGAATGAAAGTAAGAAAAAATGTGAAATGCAATTGGATAATGAGGAGCAGAAGAGAGGACAGCCTAGGCAGAAAGGACTAAAAAAGACTGCAGTCAGTAGAAATACTACTTGTGAAAACTGGACTGGAAGTCAGGAATCCTGACTCTCAGCATTCTTTGTTGTTTTACAAATAGCTAGTTTTAAGAAGACTAGCTAGTTTTAAGAAGACTAGCAGCAGATCTGGCAAAGAAAATCAATCTTCTTACAAGTTGCCCTTTACCTCATTTGTTTGGAAAAAGCACAGATACAAGCTGTCTGCAGAGTTGGATTCTGGAGTATCGTCTAAGGTTCTCTATGAACAGAATTTTGCCATTCACTCATTTTACTAGATAATTATATTTAAAAGGCTAAATTTTTTAGAATTCTGGAAATACTAGGATTCCTGTTTTTCTTTGTGTATTCTGTATTTATTACAATTGCACTTATTTTGTTTTTCCTCATGTGACCCTCACTGCATAAGATAAACCTAGTTTGGTGATGAGTCAAACTGTAATTCAGCACATGTCAACAAACTGTGTAGCGAACAAGTTTTTAGTTAAGACTATGAGTGTGGTGGACAAGACAAGGACATGTTCTCACAGTTTAGGTAGTTTGTAGCATTTGGAACTGGATTCTAACATTGCCATAAGACTTCCTACTGGTCAGGTCATGCAATAAACTTACAAAGGGTCCCTGCAGTTTGTCTAATGTGAAACAATCCAAGATTGCAGGTGAGGAAAGTATCCATAAATGCTATCGAGTTCAGTGAGAGCTCTGCCTTGTGCACGTATTAGGCTGTGAAAGCTCAAGTAAGGCTCTTGATACCCTTAACTTTGCAGATGGGTCTTGGTTTTCTATGTGTAAATATAGCGAGAATATTCTCCCTTCATAGATTTGTGTAGATCATTGTTTAAAACCTCATACTTGGATGCAGTTGCCAATAGCTGTATTTGTGAAAAAGATCAGCACAGTTTTTAGTGTACAGTTATTGCTTGAGACTGTACACTAAAGGTGAAACAAAATCTTCAAAATCCACTAAACAGGGTTGGGGTCTTAGACACTGATTTAAAGTTGCAAAAGTAACCATGCTCCTACTGTTTTGAGATGTTGGACTTGGTAGCTCTTATATGTAGTCTTAAGACTCAACACCGAGTTACTCAAATCTAATCACTTTATGGATTTAAAGAGCAGTAAGGAGTCCTGATATGACTTTGTTAAAACCACTTGCCCTGATAAGATGCATTTGGCCTACAAATTCAACAATTTAGTTGAAATACTGAGACCATTAAATGTGTGAGATGAATGAGAACTTAAGTCCAAGAAGATTAAATGGGGGAAACTCAAATGGGGGAAAAAGCCTGTTTAGGTAAAAGGATGAAACAAATGTTTGTTAGAAGAATTACAATTAAAATCTAACACATCTCTCTATTTCTAGAATTGGATTCTAGAAATATTCTAGAATTCTGGAACTAGAATTAAACTTAGTAAGTTTTTTATACTATGTGAAGGATCTAATATACTATTTCTACATTAACCCTACAGAAGTGAGGAGACCAGTGCTGAACAGCTGTCCTGGATTGTATTCTAAAGCTCATCATCAAGCTGTTCTGCTGACTGATCCACTTCTCTGAATGTTGCAGATAGATAGTTCAGAGCATCTCAGCAGTCCACAGAGCTAGCAGTGTATGTTCCAGAACCAAGATCTCTGCATCTTATCTGTTTTTATTTCTCTGAGTTGACAGCCTACTCTTAAGACAGGGGTTGCTGCTTAGTAGGAGGCTCTCATAGCACTGGTAACATTAACTTATGACTAAAGGATGGGTCTGTAATCCAATGTTTTTTCAAGCTTTGCCTTATTCTACTTTCCTTCTCGAGGTAAATGTCTGATGTATTCAATAGGAATCTTTAAAACAATATTTCTGAATGTGATAGTAGAGTGAGCAGAGAATTTGCTTGTAAGCTACTGAAAAAGTAATCTCATTTCTAGCATAAATGTAGTCTACTTAATGATGCTTCAGTAGCTTTTTACAGAATTCCTATGTTATGTTATTGAAATGTTGTATTTTAATCTTATACTGAAGTGGATATAGAGGATTAAACTGGGTAACTAAAGATTCTGAAACAAGATGAAATAGCAGTTGTGTACTAGTTTCTGGGCTAGCACTTTGAAAATACATTTAGAAAGAGAAGTTGAGTGCTGAAAAACTCTTAAGAAACCCACTTTCTGCTGGTTATTTCATATAAATACCTTATAAACACCTGTATATAAATATAGAAAACCTTTTTCTGTTATAGTTTTGTGGGTTTTTTGTTGTTTTTTTAAATGATGTTATATCCATACCTAGACTAAATAATGACAGGTAACTTGATTTATGAGACCAGTTGTGTTGCACTAAGGCTGTTTCTTGGAAACTAGTCTTCTTGCAGGAAGTCTCACTGCTATCTAAGAAGGAGCTAAGGACTACTATGGAAAATTTCATTGTACTCAGAAAGGCATGAAGTGACTAAATAAGCAGCATCCTTTCAGTTATCAAAGGGACAAGGTGGTAGACTCCTTCAGTGAATTATTATAGTCACCACAGATGGACGGACCCACACCTCTATCCTTGTTTATTAAGGAAAAAAAAAAAAAAAAAAAAAAAGCTAGATCTTTACCTGAGGCAGTCCTAGATGCATCTAGCCTAATCACTAGAAAACTTTCACTAAAAATGCATAGTTTTTATCTTAGCTTCACACCAACACAGCTATAGATTAAGACTTCTCTAACATCACTGTTGAAGCAACTGGGAATAAAAGTTCATAGATTCATTTTTTTTTTATTTGTATAGAAGATGTATGCTTATCATGAAAGACAACTGCAGTATTTTTTCCAGAAATTTACAATAGACATGAATTTTCTTGACAATACTGTCTTTATAGTTCTGTCAGTTTTCTTCTTCCTTAGCTTCTTCTGTGTTCAGAAAACTACTCTGGCAAGTTCAAACATGACCTGTGGAATAACAAATACTTAATATGAATGAATCTTTATTTGCTTTAAAAATCCTTAAAACAGCTTATACTGTGAACCAGATAATCTGAAAAATAACTACAATTGCAACTCAAAAATTACTTTCAAAAAATGAACACTAATCTTTCTGTAGAATGTTGCATGAATAAGCTAATCTTGTTTTTCACATTATGAAGTATATAAATTGCACTTGTGTTACTACGTTCTTCAATGTGATAGTGAAAACAAACCAACCTCTATGGTGATGAGTATTACTATCATCCACTCGAGGCGCAGAGCATGCTTTTCATTCAGGTGATTTCGCATTAGGTCTGTCAGCTCCATGCAGTGCTGAAGCTTTTCATTCATTACCTGCAATTACAAATATATAACAAATCTGGATTCCAAAAATTGTATGAGGTCACTAAAGAAAGGAACCCAGCCCAGAAAAGGGTTCACTGAACGTAACTGTTGAAATAGTATGCCTTTCTACAAAAGAACAGAACAATGTCCTGCAGGACAACATGTACAAGCAACAAAAGTTTTAACACAAATTAGTCCATTATTTTAACGGGTTCATGAAAAGAACTAACACAAATTTCAATAACTATTTGCAGATGCTAAGCAGCTACTGAGTTGTATCTAATCATGAAAGTAGACACAAGCAAAGATGATGCATGTTATGGAAATGGCTCAGACAGTAATTAAAAATATATTTAAGGTTGCCCTAGCACCAGAGAAGGTAGTCTTCATGCTTCCTGTTTTGGTCTAACAGTAAGTATTATGCTACCCTACAATGAGATCATGTCAGTAAAAAGACTACATCTCTTTTTTTCTTTAAGCTATTTCCTTGCATGCATTCCAGCACAAGAATTAAAGCTTCTCCTCTTAAAACTATATAAAACTTAGTTTAATGACTCAGGAATCATGTAATCCATTCACATAAATCTAGATGTTTGAGGTAGGGTAGTTAACCTATAGGTAAAAGATGTGTGTAACAGACTTATAGAAAAGGGTATAGTTTATATGATCCTATCATTGTTTATTCAGTTTCTACAATAAAAGTAAACATCTGTGGAGCAGTCTGTAACCAAAACAAACCAAGACAACTGATCTGAATATGGAAAATTCTCTTACAATTAAGACACTTACCTTAACTCTGCGATTAATGTTGAGAAACTGGCAGGTCTTGTCATAAAGCTCTTCTAGTTTCTCTCTATCCCAATAGAAGTCAGGTGTAATAAGCAGGTCTGAACTCAGATTTATACGGTGTCTAAAAAGAATGGTTATAGTAGTACAAAGTTCCTTTGGGTGTTTACAGAAACAAATACATACATAGCAATTAAGGGACGTTTTCTGCAATTACAGGTAAATTACGAAAAGCATTTCTTCTTTCATAATAAGAGAATACACATTTAGTAATTGTTTAAAATTGGTCACATCTGAAATTTCTCAGGGAATACTGACAGATGTAACAGCCCCATACAAGAACTGCTTTTGCCATATTGCAACATTACCTCTCATCACTGTCCTTCTTTACTTTTGGTAACTGCAGAAGCTTTTCTCTATGCTAGCAGTTCTCTGAAGCTCATGAAGTGTGTGAATTAAAGTTAATGGGCAGGTCTATCACAGCTTGTTTATTTTAGAACTGTTAAGTATTACAGATATTGTGTACTGGGATATTTGAACAGACCATGCCTTTTTAGAAGCAAGTCTTTCCCTTCAACAGTATAGAAGCCAAGAGCTAGAATCTTCCTTGAAGCTGCTGCACACATAAGTCTTTGGATGTTTAGACTATCATTGTATACTACTGAAAGATCCTTCAAGTAGGGATATAAAGTCCAACGTTTAGAAAAGGAATTGTTTTTTTCATCTACTACTTACTCCACTGATTTTTAAAAATTCTTTGTGGAAAAAATGTATAGTGCTGTGTATTCCTGATGGCCCAATTTCATTTGAGAGGGGAAAAGACCCCCCATGAAATTCTTAAAATGTAACTGTAGTTACTGAGCAAGTCTTTAGAAAGAACAGAAGTCTCAGGAAAGGCCAAAACATTAAAAAAATTTATTAACTCTAGGCCATAGATTATAGTTTTATAGCTTTTTGCTTCCTCCTAGTATTCTTTTGCATACTGCAGTATCTACTATAAATACAGGTTTTTAGACATGCGCCACTGGACCCAGAGAGGTAAAAAGGTGTGGAATTTGGCCATTTACAATGTGCTTCGTAACACCCGTCTGACATTTGAGATACTACACTATGAGTGGTGAGCCATGGGAAGCACAGTCCTCTGACTAACATAGCAGCATATGCTGCCTCTGACCCACAGCTGGTCAAAAGAAGGTAAGGGAATCTCAACCCTGCCAATCTCCCATCACAAGGTGTTTAAGGTCAAACTGAGCTACTCCAAAGCTTCAAGGGTATTCCAGTGTTTGCATCATGCAGAACTTGATTTTAAATTCTGAATGATACAATGTCTTTAATGTAACAAAAATAAGTTACCTTAATGCAAAGAGTTCTCCAATTTTCTGCATTACATCTGCATGAGACAGTTTCACCTTCCTTCTTGACTTTAGTATCTGCAAAAAGATAAATTTTTCACTCTTTTATCAAATAAACTAGTACTAGAAGTTAAGAAGCCTAAAGTGCGTACATAAGTTAAAACTGAAGTACAGCATACTAACTAACTCTTAAATTTTGTTTTCATACTGCCTTACTTTCTATTTTGAGTTTTACATTCCCAATTTACTTAAATAATGTGGGAATCTAGGAATGTCACCATTCTTCTGTTCATCCAGGTCTTTCAATAAATCACTGAGTACACCATCAGCATCAATACAGAATCTTAGAACACTTTCTATAAATGATTTCCTGAAGAGGAAGTAATTTTTCTCTTTTATTACTATTGATATTTTTGAGTCATGGCACCATTCTTTTACCTTGCCACTGCTTAGCCTTTTTACAGACTTCCTCCTTTAAGATAAGCAATAGGTTACCATTTATTTTCCTCATTAAAAAAAAAAAAAATCAAGATTTCTCTATAACTCTGCAAATCTAATTTTTACAACATGCAACATGATACGGACCTTGTATTTTAATTAAGCTCATGAAAAACTATGGCTGAAGTTACTCACTTAATAACATTCATATTAGAGCACACTGCTTTAAGACAAAGCTGCCACACAATATGTTTGGTCAGCTTTTTAAATGCTGCGTGTCCTGTTATGCACAAACATTCAACAGTGGCAAGTGCACCCCAGGGTAAGTATTATTCCAATGCAGAAAATATGTCCTCTTTAAATACTACTTATTTCTTGTCCCACTCTTTACAGGTTTTCTGAACTCTGTTGATGGCTTTACCATCTAAGTTGTCAATCATTCAGTTGTTTTTTTCCCCGTATCCTCAGCTGTATCTGACTGATCTTTAAAAAAAAATAAAAAAAAAAAAAAAAAAAAAAAAGGAAAAAGAAAAAAAGAGAAAAGGAGGGGAGAGGTACAAACAAGACCTCACCTCAGGAATTGACTGGATAGATTCCACAAAGTTATCTAGTAAAGATTCCCAAATAGCCAGTTTTACTGCAACACAAAGTTAACAAGGCAGAATACTGTTAGAGGTATATATGCTTTCAAGTAATCATAATTTTAAATCTGCCAACATACTACTTCAAGAAGCATGTTAATAAATACAGAGTAAGCATTAGTGTTAAACAATCCATGCTTATACATCTACGAACAAATTTGGGCTGTGGGTTACTCCAGCTCTGGTTAAAGATCCACCTGAGCTCAGCTCTCATCTCCAAAGTATCAGTTCAGAACCTGGAGAGTTTTCGCTCAACTCAGGTACATGTTTGAGTGCTGTTTAATGCTCTACTGTACTAAGCCTTTGCAAAGTAAACTCCAAGGAGGCATTTCAGAAGCTGAAGATAATGAGCCCTGCTGAAATCAGGCTGACTTCATGTGGTGCCACAGCAAAGAGTCTGCACTACACCTCCACAGTGCCCTACTCACACTTTCCATTTTTCCACTACATGCAACCTACCCAAACAATGGAGAGTTAGCTTGTATACGTACACAACACCTGTACTTACTGAAGCTAAACTACAACTTAAGCAGTCTCGTCTCATTTTTGGTGAATATACTGTTTGCTGAAGATATGAAAGTCCTCTTTGGTGGAAGCTGTTCAGCACAGGCAGTAGCACCACAAGTCCTATTACAAGGGATTGTCCCTTTGTCTCAGCTTGAACCTGAAAGGATGATCTCTACAGCTCAAGAGGATGTAATTCAGACTCTTGTTCTTTAAACATCACATTCCCAGATAAGAATGCAGTAATAACAACTCAGTTTCAAGAATTAACCCAATTCACTAAGAAAAAATAAAAACAACAAGCATTCAATTTGAAGTGGATTGAGAACTGGCTGAAAGGCAGAGCTCAGAGGGCGTGGAGTCTAGTTGGAGGCCTGTGGCTAGTAGCATCCCCCAGGGCTCAGTACTGGGTCCCATCCTGTTAAACTTACTCATCAATGACCTGGATGAGGGGACAGAGTGCCTCCTCAAGTTTGCTGATGATGCCAAGCTGGGAGGAGTGGCTGATACACCAGAGGGCTGTGCTGCCATTCAGAGAGACCTGGACAGGCTGGAGAACTGGGTGCAGAGAAACCTCACGAAGTTCAACAAGGGCAAGTGCAGGTTCCTGCACCTGGGGAGAAATAACTCCGCACACCAGTACGGGCTAGGGGCTGACCTGCTGGAAAGCAGCTCTGCAGAGAAGGACCTGGGAGTGCTGGTGGATGACAAGTGGACCATGAGCCAGCAATGTGCCCTTGTGGCCAGGAAGGCCGATGGTCTCCTGGGCTGCATTAGGAAGAGTGTTGCTAGCAGGTCGAGGGAGGTGATCCTGCCCCTCAGCCCTGCTGAGGCCTTGTCTCAAGTCCTGTGTCCAGTTCTGGGCTCCCCAGGACAAGAGAGACATGGAGCTACTGGAGAGAGTCCAGTGTAGGGCTACGAAGATGATCAGAGGACTGGAGCACCTGCCCTATGAGGAACGGCTGCGAGAGCTGGGCCTCTTCAGCCTGGGGAAGAGAAGACTGAGGGGGGATCTTATCAATGTTTACAAGTACCTGAAGGGAGGGTGTCAAGACGATGGGGACAAACTTTTCAGTTGTCCCATGTGAGAGGACAAGAGTCAATGGGCAGAAATTGAAGCACAGGAAGTTCCGCCTGACCGCGAGGGGGAATTTCTTCCCTGTGAGAGTGATGGAGCACTGGCACAGGTTGCCCAGAGAGGTTGTGGAGTCTCCTTCTCTGGAGATCTTCAAGGCCCGCCTGGATGCAACCCTGTCTAGCACGCTCTGGGTGACCCTGCTGAGCAGCGGGGTTGGACTAGATGATCTCCAGCGGTCCCTTCCAACCTTACTGATTCTGTGATTAAATTCTCAAAATGAACTTGTCTTTTGTGATAACAATCACTGGCGTCATCTAATCAAGACACTTTCAGTAAATCCAATACTGAGCATTTTTCATATTGTTGAGTACATGGGTGTAATCCAGTCAAAGGCTAATATGATATTTAATTTAGCCCCTGATGAAAGACAAATAGGCATTTTTGGCAATGAGGTATTATTTCACAGGGGTGGTTTCTGCTGTGTCCTAAGGCTGAATTTGACTATACTTGGACCCTGTATTATTACTGATCATTTCAGTCTTCCTTTATGGTACACCTGTCTCACACTAATATAAATTAGTACCAAGTATTTCCTGGCAATAAATCTCTTGCTCCAGTCTCTTGCACCACTCTTCCCATGTGTTGTGGCTTTATGAATAACAAAAATTTGTAAACTGAAGGCTTCCCTCCGCATCCCACCCCAACATTTCAGTAACTCTGACTTTGACAGTGAAGAACCATAGTTACGGTGTACTCCTTGATCAAATGGTGTAGCACTTCAAAAACATGTATGCTGCTTCTTGATGTTTTTTTTTTCTGTGTAAAGGTGCAGTTCCCAACATACTACATGAATCTTGTAATTTTACTTAAAACCTGCAAGGGCAGACAAACCAGAATTTCTTTTAGAGCCTTTCTGAGGAGGGTCTTACTGCTCCTTACTTCTGCTCCCATTTCCTCATTCAAGATCTGAAGCAGTAGAGAGCTGTAGTTCTGCAGCACCACTGCTGAGTCTGACTTCTTCCCAGTGCCTGCTGCTGCCTCTGGACAGACTTTGGCACACAGCCCTAACTGGTAAGCTTGGTAAACTTTATCTGTGGCTCTAGTCTGCACCTTTGATGCTGGTATATCTTCCCAGCTGGGTATCACTGCTTCGTATTACTCTCTTTTGCTGGAATCTTGTATTTTCTATTAAGAGGAATTGATGTCTGGATAGATTATCTAACACTACTGATAGGTTTCCAAAACTGGACCCTGTGCTTGTTGCTATCCTGAAATATAGTTCTTTAGTATGTGGAAAAGGATGAAAAAGAGTTTACTGAACAAAATATGTTTCTTAATTTGCTTTGTTCATCATTAATAAGATTCACATTGAATGGAGTAATTCCAATTTAAAAAATACAAGATAAAAACTATAAAAATTAATCCTCCTACTGAAGAACAATCTTTACATAATTCACCAAAAGCAGACATTCGGTCTTCCTGTCCATCCTGTCACTGCACAAGTCCCAGTTATAATAACATTTCACAAAATCTGTAGTATAGTCTGATATTACTGATATTAACAATATTAACTTACCAGAAAGACAAAGAGCATTTGAAAAGGCGAATTTCTGCAGAACAACTTCATCAATATCCAGCTCAGAATTTAGTAAGATTTCTCCTTTATGAAGCTTTGACTGCCCTCTGTTAAAACAGGATTGAAGCATCTTCATTGACTAAGCTACCAGCAAAGGCACATTTAAGGAGCAATCAATATTGCAAGAAAGGTTGGTTATTTTATACACAAATAGGTATCTATATGGATATCATCCCCATCCTTACATTTTACTTATGCTCAACCTCACAGTAACCAAAACTAACCATTGAAAATCACTTCTTCAGTTTAAGGTTAATATTATGACTTACTTTTCTACATTTAGATGAAACTGCAGCAAGCTGTAGTGGAAACAGCAGCATTACTATGTGCACACAGATAATTCAGAGTAAGCAGGACACTGGCCTTTTCCTTCCTACTCTCTATCTCCTGTATCATCTTTCTTTTTCTGTTCTCCTTTCTCTTGTCACTTCTTGACATCACTGCTTTCCTGCCATGATGTTACTTTCCCCCAAATCTCTACAGCATAGGGGGGCAGCAGCAAAGAAAGCAGGACAGAGTCCTTCAATTTATCATTTGTAACATTCACTTGAAAACTTGCATAAATATTGTGGAATATGTCAGGAGTCAAAAATTCCACAATTGGACAGTATAAACAGTTTTCAAATAGGAAAAAATAGAAAACTATTTAAATAGGCTCAACCTTATTAGCTTAGCTTACAGTGTTATGAGTGTGCTGTCTAGGAGTAGTTTTTCGGGTGTTACTGGAAAATTACAGATAAGTCATACAGTCATGTACATTGAAAACTATTTCCACAGAAAATTTTTGCTCACAATAATGAAAATATATTGAATAAGACAAGATAACTTGTCTATTTCTCCTTCCACAGTATTCAAGTTATACCTTTCCTAGGAAGCAAAGTACACGCAGAATATATCTTTGTATACAAACCCAGAGGTGACTGAGGAAAACTTACGCGCAGAAGTTCCATACCTTTTCTGTTAAAATCACAGTTGCCTCAAAAATGCATATTTATTACCTTTGTTTTTTTCTATGAGGTGTATAGTTTCTGTTTGGGATTGCTGAAGAACATGTGTAAGCGCTTTAGTTGTGCGTATATGGAGTTTCAAAACTTAGAAAAATTTAGTACATAACCAAGTCACACAGGCTATTAGTAGTAAGGTCAATGGACAAAACTTCTGAATTTAGATTTAATGTTTTCTCCTTTCTTTATTTTACTCTTTTGAAAACAAATAATCAAAGGTATATTTTTACTAGTTGCTTTTGCTCAAGTTCGTTTTAGATGTCTATTAGTTTTTAGATAGAGTGCCTGAAGATACTTACTCTCCTTTTCTATAGTTCATCTCTTCATTCTCCCAATGTACTAATGCAACTTCATATGGCTGAATTTCATGGTGTTCAAGCACTCGCATTATGTTCTTCATCTAAGAAAAAGACAACTGCGTGTAAGAAGAGAAGAGTTATCATGCAGTATACAATCACTCTACAAAAGAACTTCTAGTCTGTAATAGGTTGATGAAGGCCACTTTTGTGCTGGAACTATTTAAATAATGCTGAAGAGGTGTGCTAAGCAGTTTTAGTATTAGAATGAATTAATTATTAACACTTCTGAAGCTATCTGTGACTGTGTGGAAAAACTGTGTGACATGAACAACTGCAAGGAATTTATAAAAACTAAAATAATTTAATGTCTGCATTTATAGAACAGGGTAAAGATTAACCCTTGCAGCAGCAAACGCAATGCACAAGTATTCAGCACTGTAACAATGAGCTATTACAGATTCTGGTAGAAGCCTAAGTGTGGGACTGAACTTTAAGATAAGTTCATCAGATGGCTAGTTTTGGTAACAGGACTAGGTTGCTAAAATCCATAGTTCTGTTTCAGCTACCAGGGATCTGATTATATTCTGGAAGGTTTTTTTCACTACAAAAATCTATTAAATGGTTTCAACTGCCTGCATGTGACCCTGCAAACAGTTAAATGTGCAATTTTACTTCAGAACCAAAATCGATACAGAAAGAAAGGGCCTTGTCTCACAAAATCTTCTCCTCTAGCATCTAGCTTAAGATCCCTCATTCTTGCTCCTTTCTACATGTTACAAGTCTCCCCTCATACAAATCATTCTGCAGTTAGAACAAATTCTGAATTAAAAAAGCACTCACTGATAGTTTTTTAAGAAGTGTTTAGCTACAGAACAGCAACTAAAAAATTTACTTTTGGTGCCCAAATTCTTTAAAGAGGTGAATTTTGTACTTAAAGAACTCTTCAGATAAATATGAAATACTCTATCTTTCAGTGCAAAACTATGTGCTACCAAATTGTTCATAAAGCACTTCCTCCAGGTATATACTTTAAAAATCAGTTAGATCACCTGCAAGAAGGATTTTCTTTGCAGTGCTTGTTTTATTCATTGCCTTCAAGAATTTTGGTGATACTATCTAGATAAGGCATGGAAACAATATTCATGATAGCATGCCATATATTCTAAATATTATGGGAAAAAAAAGAAGTATGAAAAATTATTCTGTATTCCATTGTTTAATCAAAGAATTGTATGCTGTCTGACCAGTCAGTTTGGCCAGCCAGTTATGCTGTTTCTGGGGACAGTTCAGCAATACAAGCCCTGCTAAAACACTGCCAGAGTTTAGCCACTCCATAATGCAGCATGCCAGATTTCAAGAGTACATTCACCTCGATCCAGATACCCTAGCTGGCTTTCTAAAGTCATTATTATTAACGTACTAGTAACTACGCTATTAATAGGCTAACAGTCCCTTCCAGAACTATAACCAGCTCAGGCTTTCCAGGACCAGTAGAGAGTACAATTTAACAAAGCTTTCATAGATCCTAGCTGACTGTGCAATTCCTAAATCTTGCAATATGTGTATTTCCGAAGTTCTTCCATCACTCTGGATAGTAAGAAACTACATTTCAGTGGCAGTTTTCTTTTAACTATTCAAAGTAATGCAAAAGCTTCCACTGACTAATGTGAGGTTCTTTTAGGCCCACCTTGATTTTTATAGAAGGAACTACATTTAACATGGTACCTTTAATGAAAAGAGATGTTCTGGATTGACTGAACACAAGCTCTTGCTATCACAGACAAACACTTTGTACACTTCCCCTTTAAAAAACAGATGAAACTCCACAAAGAAGCTAGCCTGGCTTTTTGTTCTTACTACTTCTGCTGGGAAGCTGCTCCACAAAGTTCCTGCTCAGGTGTTCAGAAGCCGTATTTTATAGTTTTAGTTTTTTTAGTTTCTACTTACTTGTGATCAGTCTATAGTTACTACTCCCTGTGTTTAGTGTTCCTTAATTTAAAATATTTTTTCTTCCATAATAATTGTTCTGGAGTATTTTTAAGAGCAATTTCATCCATTCTCTACAACCAGTTTTACTGAATGTAAGTACACAAAACTAGGTATCATAGTCCAGTCTCACTAGCGCCTTCCTCAATGGCATTAACACTTTTCTATCCCTAATGGCAATGCTTTGGCTGATACAGCATGCACTACAACTCATGTTCTTTGTATCCAAGTTATATGCTGCTCAGCGTTATGCTGTAAAGATACCACCAACACATCTCTTTCCCATTTACAAGTTATGAAGCCCCAACTTATAAACGATAACTTTTGTAATCAGTCTTGCAGCAGGGCGTTATGTATCTTTGTGTTACGTGTATTTCAATTTTCTATACTTTGATTTATCATTTTAGTGGTTAAGAGGAAGGCAGTGGAGATGAGGCTGTTTATTTTTGTCATTGCTCACACGTTTCAAGTGAGCTCTTCTCTCACCACTGACTTGCATTCTAAAGAACAGTGTATGGTTTGGGACTGATATATCAAGTCTTGCCTACTTTAAAAAACATCTAAATATATTTTAGTTTATAAAATACAGTTCTAATATTCTGAAATGACAGAATAATACTGCCTCTAGAAGCCACCCCATTTTTTTTAAAACAATGAAAAAAACAAACTGTAAAGATTAAAAAAGTCAATGGGAAATATTTTATCTTTTTAAGTCAAATGAAATACCATGTTTCATGTTATAATAAGCATTAGTATTTATATGAGACCATGGATAGATGACAGTTTCTGGGTCCAGCTCTAACAATAAAAAAGGTTACTACAACCAGTGGCTGGTTACCACCTTCATTAAAATAATTTATATTGCTGAAGATAATCCCTTTTTTTGGAGGGGAAGAAAACTAAGGAGCACTACACAGTCTATCAATATATCACTGATCTTCCACTGCATGTTTGGATCTGTAAAAGGACATCAATTAATAGCTGTATTTGCATTCCTTACAATCATCCTACAATAAAATATTTTCAGTTTCTGTCCTACAGAGCATTTTTTCTTATTTTCGTTTTGGTTCATCAGAATTTATGCACAGAAAGCACTCCCTCTGTTTGAACAAGCTGTTTACAAGTTAAAATTTTAACTAGGATTTGAAAAAGCAGAAAAATCCTTATGAATAAAACTAACAATAGATGAACTAAGGTTACTATCCCTGACAAGAAGAATGTGATGTCAAGTTCTCAAAGATACTAAAGTATGTAAAAAGGTACAGCAAAATTAGTTTTTCCTAAGCAGCCCACTGAGTAAAGATGCTCAATTCAAAAATGAGTAGGGGTTTTCTGTAGTACCTGTGAATCAGTAGTGTTGTTATAGCTGTAGCAGCTTAAGTGTGCTACAAGCAGAGTCTGGAGAGAGAGCTAATATTTTTTTTGTAGAACAACTGATACAGTGAAGAAAAAAAAAAAAAAAACAGAAAATCAGGAACATTTCAGATCTGAAACAGGAACAACAAACTTGAATCCAGGAATTGTTCATGTCTGGAAACAACTGCTCTGTGTTTTAATATATTTTAATGAAAATCTTTGTGTGAACCTCTGTGCATCTCTATCATCTGTCTAATGACCAACTAGTTCCACGTATCTTGCACACAGATCAGATTGATCGTTTGTGTTTATTACATCTGACACTCAGCTTTATTTAACCATTGTAATAAAAAATTAAAAGCATTAATATGTAAGTATCTGTAAATAACTATTTATAAAAATAAATATGCCTGTACTATATCTTTTTGGTCAGCAAACCCACCAAATTATAAGGGATATATTGATCTATGTCAACATATTTTAATGATTACATCAACCTATAAAAATGAACATTCCTTCAGGAAAATTACTAACTGGTAGAAAAACAAAGCAATATAAAAAAATGTTTACAAATTTTGTTTTTTCAAAGTTATTGAAATACAAGTTTTGAGTAGCTTTGACTTAAATGGCTCTGAAATCAGTATTTTCTAGTAACTCACCTTCTCTTACGTAAGTACCTTTCAAACATCTATTTCAAACTTTTGATTTCAGAGGCTGATTTTTCTGATTTATTCCTTCACTATGTATAGCTGCAAGGATTTTTTTTCTGTCAGTCTCACTAGATCAAGGTTTCAGATTTTTGGCCTTAAGTAGAAAAACTCATCCACTTTGGGTGTTACTCATACTTTTGCTTATTTTGTGCAGAAAGACAAGTTTTCAAGATGACATATCAGCCACCCACACACCTGAGGGCAGCAGCAGGCAAGCAGTTGAACTGATTAGGAAAAGAATCAGTCCTTTTCCTTCTGAAGAAATCCAAGCTCCCCAGCATAACCCAAGCATGCAGGGCTTTGTGGACTGACAAAACATCTACTTATGAAGTATTAACAATTTGCTTGACTTACAGTTTTCTCTTCCACATTCCAAAATACAACAGCTCCTTCCCTGTGAATTAAAGGGAAACCTGAGGTGAAATTACAGTATTTAAATTTTGTTTTAATGCAATACTCAAATTGTACAGTGGCAATTCTTTTCACTGTGAAGCAAGAAATATAATCTTGTTTATATGTAAACATAGCAATCACTTTTTAAACATTCTAATGCAAAAACAACTAAAAATAACTTGCTTTTTCTTATTTCAATCACTTTGATTTTTAATAATGGGACAGTATTCCTTGAGATTTATGAGGAATATGATGCAACGATCTAGCAGTCTGCTACACTACTTCTTTCACAGGATTTATATTGTAAAATGGTATGTTTCAGGCATGGTTTACAACTTACCTGAAGAAAAAAATCATGCCAGCATCATCATCTTTTGCAGACTTCTCAGTGCCAATCACCAAAACATTTGCAGCATCTAGTTTAAAATAAACAAACAGGATTAAAGTTCTAAATACAGAACTATTTCGATTCCTAAAGATGATCACTAGAAACATATAATTACAGTTTTAGCAGTGATTTCATAACACTTTCAAATTAACTTTTTTATTTTATTTTTCTGATGGAAATACTTGCCAAAAAACATCTACAGTATAGAAGTTCTCTGGTTCTCTAAAGCTTCATGCTCTCTACACACTCAACTGCCGTGTTTCACTGGAAACTTTAATTATGAAATGTAGCGTTTTTGAAGAACAAAAGACTCAAGGGAAAACCGTTGCAGTGCATAGTAAAAGAACAGGAACAGAATAAAACGCAGAACTGATGTGTAATGTGAGTGAACTATGGAAGTCTGCCCAGCTGCAAAGGAATTACCTTTCAAATCTGCTTGCATGGAAGATCAACATTTTTCTCTTTTCTATACAGCAAGAAACTAATCTGCACTCAAATCTTGCTGGCCTTGCTTTGACAGTCAGAAACATGAAAAAGCATATCCCAAGACAGCAGAAAGTACATCTGCATTTGCACTTTCCTTTGGATCATGAACATGGCTTTGAGACAGTCTTCTAATCACCCCTGTTTACAGCACTTTGATTTACATTGCAGTACAGTGTCAAGAGTATACAAACTGGATTTCTTTTGCATGAAATTAAACTGAAAGATGGACTCCAGAAGTGCACCTGAGACACTCCCAACCACTAACGGGCATTCAGTACAAAGGACTAATCTCAAGCTAGTGCAAGTAGAGTATCTAAAAATGTACACGTTGTGGAAATTTGGTTCTCAAAACAGTTTGTTCTTGCAAACTGCTCCATTGTACTATATTACTTGCTAACACAGACATAGCTATAAAAGTCCTGAAGTGGTTAGGCCAAAAAAAGGTTACTTTCCAGCATGACTCATCTTGTTTGAAGAACTAGTGGAAGCTAGACCAGCAAAAAGCCCTACCTCAATTGTAAAGTGAGACTTCACAAAGAGGAGTTTACAAAGCCTAACACACACAGCATTAAAATATTCAATCCTTTTGCAGAAAAATCACAAGTTAAAAGCCAAGGCATCAAATTCAGTCTGGGTACAAATTCCACCATGCGCTTTACTGTTAAAGCTGACAAACAGAGACCAAGGTAGACTAAGAAGGCAGGAAGAGATGACCAAATATTGGACAAATTTTTGCTAGTAACTGAATTAAGATCATACATTTGCTCTGTATGAGCCCTTTAAAGAGTTCTCCCTCACTTGCTATTCCATTTCAGAAAAAAATATGACTTGATTAAACACTGGAGCAAATTTTGGGTGTGAAGATGGAGTTCACCATGGAAGAAACATACATCTGCATCTTCTCACTTGCCTTCCAAATATCACTTGTACTTCTATTTTATTTATCCACTCCAGCTAAAACATGTACAGTGAAAGTGAATTTGGTCCATTACAAATATGGATATAGCCTCTAAACTGTTTCTAAAGATGTCAAAAAAAATAAATAAAATAAAAACACTGAGGAAGAACAGTACAAAGCAACAAATCCATACAATAATTGTTAATTTAGAATTCTCTGTACTAATATTTTTAAACTTTTTAATATACATGTTTGAGTTGGTAACCAATCATTGTACATCCCCATGCCAACAAAACATCAAATCTGCTGGCAAAATCAAACATCCTTTCATCATTATTTCCTCCAAACTTTAGACAAACAGAGTATCTGTTGTGAGGAGTCAAAAACACACCATGAAGAAATGAAAACTGGCAAGACCTATACTTCCAGAGTAAAATACCAGTAACAATATTTGCCTTTTAATAATCCACAGTCATGCTGGGCACTGTACGCTCCCATCCTAAAGCAGTGAAACGACCCAGTATTGTTCTTCATACAAAGAAACTACAAAAGAACTTGAAGCCTATACTGTATAGCACCTTGTAGTTTCATGTTAATCTAAGCAAGATGACCCACAGTATACCTTGGGTTTAAATAAATAAATAAATAAATAAATAAATATCTGTTCTCACTTAAAAGGTCACATACATTCTCTGATCTCTCATCCACCTTCCATAATAGAAAGTTTATATAAACTTTCAAGGGGACGGAACCAAACTCTTTTCAGTTGTCCCATGTGACAGGACAAGAGGCAATGGGCAGAAATTGAAGCACAGGAAGTTCCGCCTGACCGTGAGGGGGGATTTCTTCACTGTGACAGTGACAGAGCACTGGCACAGGTTGCCCAGAGAGGTTGTGGAGTCTCCTTCTCTGGAGATCTTCAAGGCCCGTCTGGATGCAACCCTGTCTACCATGCTCTAGGTGACCCTGCTGAGCAGCGGGGTTGGACTAGATGATCTCCAGCGGTCCCTTCCAACCTTACTGATTCTGTGATTCCCTAATGCACTCCCACTATAATACTATCACCCTTTGCCTATTAAATATTTGCGAAGCAGACAGATATTGATAATCTCTACTGAAATGCCCATAAACAATACCACTCATTCCTCTTAGCTTCATATAATCTCTTCCTTCAAAAAACATATATTCTCTTATACTTCCACCATAGGAAAATCACAGCTTTTCTAGCATGTGAGGTCTTTTAAAGTATCTAAAATTCTATTTGCTTTTCCTCTTGTCGTATACTTCAGCTATTTCCAAGTCATGCTTTCTCAGGTCTTCAGAGATATTTTGTACGGAACCAGAGCCAATTATTTTGCTCAGGCTTAGCTAAAGAGAAGCATTCAACAATTGCTAGGCTATACTTGGTCCAATGCAGAATATCAACTATGTTCTCTTTACTGGAAGTAGACATCTATATGTATATATATTTTACATTTCACCTAGTCAGCATGCATGCCTTCCTCTTCTTTACAAACAAAGCCTGGGATAAGTCATAACATATACCGTAACAAGAAAAAAGGTACTGAAATACCTATGAAGTATGAATACCTAGAAGAAGTATTAAAAAGGCTAACTTCACTAATGGTAAGCTGAGATGTCCTGCCAAAGTCTGATTTCAAAATAAGAAGACATCAAAAACGTCTGTTTTCCACTACTTAGTTTAAGAAAATACATAATAAAAAATCCCATGCCCTAAAGACAAGAACATTTAGAACTCGAAATACAATCTTAATTTTCTGCCTTTCTCTTAACCTAATTGCAAAATATTAGGAGATAATTACAGAAATAAGATACATAACAAATGTTTCTCTACACTCTCAAACCATAATGATTTTCATTAACAAAAATATGGGTACGTAAAGAAGGTACAACATTTCAAATTATAAAATTGGTTGACAATTAAAGCACTGTGTTATCATATTACTGAAAGACTAATATATAAAGTAGAAATTCTTTTATCAGAATTTTTCAAAATTTATTTTTCCTACATGCATTTCTAGGACTATCCCATTTTTCAATGTTTTCGGTATAGGTTTAATTTTGAGAAAAATTATCATAGGTTAACAGCCAGTGTTGGCTAGTCTAGAAGATTTAGGTTTATGTTCTTTTTTTTAAGCAAATCAGAATTTCAAATAAAACAATATTGTTTTTAGGAAGGATGCCAGCATGTTACCAAAATAAGAATACAAGAAGTTATAGAAAATTATACTCCTCACCCATATTTCATTTCCCAAGGCATAACATTGTTTTTAATATGTTTTAAAAATCTACCTCTAGGCAAACTTGTTATTTCAACATATCCATGTGAAGCCAGGTCATGACACAGATTACCAAGATGATATTCATCTGCTGTTGCAAAGGCAGTGCACTGCATCAGATTCTGTGCCAAAGGAATAAAGATTTGAGTTAGGGAAAGGCTGAAGCAAGATGTTCATATGACATTTGTTTGGCTCGAACTTATCAGAGTGATATTTTTCATTTATTCACTCTTTTCTACAGTAGCATTGCCACACTGTCCTCCTGGTGTACAGATACTAATGAGATTAGTTATCCCCTGTTAAGTGGGGAAGCAAATGTATCCCATTTTCACAGACTGAGACCAAACCAAGCGACACGAGTAAGTGGCACCAAAAAGCTTTGTGATAGACCCATAAACTGAACCTTCTCTCCAGAATATCAATCAAATATTCTAACATTAGAGTTACGCTTGCTATTACTCTCCCATCCTACAGCTTGTGACATACTCAGCTGACCACTGAAATCAACAGCAAGACACCTCCAGTATCAGCTTTAAAGAATGATGTTCTAAAGACATATAGGGCTAAATGATCCCACCTTCCTTAGTCAAGCATGAGTTCCAACTGCAAACATCATGTTTCTCTGAGCAGAAAGCTTACTGCCCAGGTAACTCCTGGAACATAAGCCATCTTAACACTGTAGCACAGAAAGTCACAGGTCTTCCCCGCCAGTTGTAGTTCCTGCATATCTACAGTGTTACCCTTTAATCTTGCATTAACAACATGGTCTCAACTGCAACCACAGTCAGGCAGTACACAACAGCCAGAGTTTGTCTCAATATTCCACAATCGTAATCAACTAAAGTACCATATTGAAACAAGTTACTGGCATATTGTAAAAAGATCGAGAGAAATGATATTGTCATACTCTTGCAACAAGAACAACTCATGCATGGCAAAGAAATCAGGAAGTCATTCACGTAAAGACTTTTTTAATTAATCAAACAAGTCACAATAAATTGATTTAAGAATTCTACTACTCAATTGAAATACATTTTTTTTCTGATACTATGTATGTCCCATGATAATGTTTTTCAGTACAACGTAATGGAAGCTATCCAGAAAGCAATGCTTTTCATGTTGGATCAGCCACTTCACAGCTTTTTGTAACAAATAGAAAATGAGGCTGTAACTAACAGCAAATGAAAAAAAGAACTATACTCATCTGTAAGCATTTATACCCACAGAACACTTCAACCTAAAATGCAAATGATATTCTCACAACACTCATATACCATCAAATAGCAGTGCTGGAAAAAGGATTCTTGCTCTTGGATGTGGGGGAAGCCTGCTATCAGTGATCAGAATGAAAGCCACATGTTTAAACTTTTTTTTCTCTTTTGGTGTTAACATTCTGTCATCATTTCCAAAGCTTTGCTTATTTATCATTTTGTTTCATAAACATTAACTGTTAATACTGCATTACATTATACTGCTATTCTACTTTATTACTGTTACGAGTCCAGGAATTTTTAAGAAAATAAACTTTAAAACTAGTTTACAATATTTAGTTCTTTCATGGGCACTACTAATAAGTCTCCCCAAAAAGCATTTTTTGGCAAGAGTTAAGAGGGTGAACTGTTGTCTACTGACTAGTATATAATCTGAAAATCTATCCTGTTCTATGCTTTCCATGGTTTATTGTTTGTACTATTGTTCATTTCAAAGCAGATGCCCTACAGGACAGACTTTCCAATTTACTACTACAGTTTTAGTTTCAATGTAGAAACATTCCAGTTAGCACCAAAAGTTGGCTGCTAAGATTACCAGCCTGAAATAACACTGTGGATATGTACTAGTTTTTTACAATGCATTCTTTCACCAAGAAGAATGTCAATGTCCCATTTGATAAGGACATTTTAAATTGGGTTCAGTTTGAGATTAAGACACCAAAAATCCAGGTGTCTACAGGCAATCTAATGTTTAAGCTCTCATAATAGCCCTAATAGTCAATGGAGATATAGTCAAAAAGTCTAAACAGTGATTCAGCTAATCCTGAAAATCCTGAAACAGTCATGACTAGCTGGTCAACCTTAATTCCGTGCTTTCTGTTGTCACCTTCATCTGCAAATTTCAGAATGTACCATCTGTACTGGTGCTAAAAGCTCCAACTACCCTCCACAGGCTTCCTTTCTGACTAAAGCTATGAGATTCATTAAAATCCTGTTCTGAGAATCAAAACAATTAGCAGATTAGCCATCTTAGGCCCCTTGACAACTCAGTTTCCGTATCATCGCAAACCTCCAAACCCATAACAGTATAGGCTCATGTAATATAACTCAAATACCACAATTCTCCATTTAGCCCATCCCTTCCATCCTAAGGACACAGAAATTTTTAAGAAAGAAAACCTGCAGAATAAACTTAATCCTCACATCACCATAGGAATCAGTCTTTATCTTAAAGCTAGAGTGGCTATGACACTTTTAATTGAATTTCAAGCTTCTTTCTAGATACATGGCTATAGTTTTAAAAATTAGCTCATACTGTTCATGCCTTCTGAGCTTGTGAGATTAACCAAACTGAGTGGTAGTGCTAATCACTGAGAGACTGACTAAACCAGTTAACAACTTGCAAGGAACTCTTCCATGTATCCTGAAAAACTAGTCCATTTACCATGGTCAGCGCTTGGCATTCTACCTGTAAACAACACATGAAGGTGTGTACTGGAAAGGATGCTAAGCGGCCTATTCCTGGACTATACTGAAAGAAAAAAAAAGAAAAAAAAAAAAAAGTTAACTGTCAAGCCTTTCTGAACAGAAAACATGGTAAGACTTTCAGGGTTTCTTTAACAGAAAATCTTAGGAGCAGGTCTACAGTTAGTGTCCAAAGGGCAGATTGTTACAACCTACTAAGGCAGCCTACGAGGAAAGAAGACCCCAGAGCCTGCCCTTAGCTAACTGCAGTGACAATTTAGGCTTTGCTCTGGAAGGGCCCTTGTTTACCTCAAAGCATGTGCAGGTAAAAAAATCAGCTTTTCATGACACTAGGATTTAGAGAAAACAGCACACTGAAAAAAAATGAGATTCTCCATTCGCACAGTACTTGTATCAGTCATGTTGCAGAAATCAGTCACATCTTGTAAGTTAGTTCTCTGTACTACATATATATACGGAAATATGTTAACAGGTGAAAAAAATGCTTATTCCAAAATGCTGCCAGCCTGTGGAGTCAAGATGACAGCATGTCAGCACCCATGTAGGTGGAGCTATCCATCAGACGAAAGCACAGAGGGTTTGTTCAAAAGTAGCAATTGTTGTCGTTGTTAGGTCTGAGTTTATGTGATGTCTAGCACAGCATTGTGTAGCGCGGAATCTTCCTCAGAAAATATATTATTTCAGTATTTCAGGCAGAGTTTTCTCTTTCTTCACAATATAAAAAAGTAAAAATAGCTGCGCATAGTACACACACACACACACACACACAATCACGAAACAAGGAAACTGTTAGCATTCTATAGTGCCATTCACAAGCCTCAGGAGTCTACAAAATTGTCACTTTGGTTCACCAAACAAATAAAATAAGCAGGCTCTGAATATAATGTCATAGCATGAAAAACAGGTCTGAAACAGTATGGAAAGGTTTATAACTAGTTCTTTCTACACTTTTTTCTCTCTTGCAAGCAACAGGAAAATTTACTTGGGAACTAAATTGTCTATAATGAAATCTTTATGTAAAAGCAAGTTCTTGTTAATCATACAATGTATTGAACAGGAGCCTAGATCACTGGAAGGCAAGCATTAAAACTTTATTTTTTGTGCTCTCATTCAGCAGAATACGGAATGGGCACATCTTGCAATGCAGAAGTTATTTCTGAAAGCGCAAAACTTGCCTCAGTGTCAGCTATAGTACTATCCTACTAACAATATCCTGGAATTCCATTGTTATTTTACCTTGGAGAAAACAATGACACTTTTTATCTTTATTTCTGTTAAAAATAGACCAAAGGCCTAAAACTTTATAGAACTGAATACGTAAGGATGCCTAGAGAAAGTTAAATTATTTTTAAAACTAGCTTTTATTTCTCAGTATCAAGTATGATTTGAGGCCACTGGCTTAAACTATTTTTAATGGATTGCATATCTTCCAGTTTTAGAAACCAGTTTTCTTCTCTCCACTTCTGTTACAGTTAGAAAATCTCCAATTTATTTTCAAAATACCAGATACACTGGTTTCTAGTAAGTTAGTTTCTGTTTGCAGAGTTCCAACCTCTCTGTGATCACATTAAATATTGAAAACCACTCACCAAATAAATATATTTATCATTAAAATGTGTTTCTAAACCCAAATGAATCTAAATTTGATCAATAAAGTTCTCTTAATGCTACACAACCACAAATTTTATACTTTACCTGCGTATCAGACTGTAGTGGCTGGTTGGTTCTGGATGGCTGCTTGGTCCTTGGTGCTTTTGGTGGCCTCTTAACTGGCTGGATACTGTGTTTTGGAATAATTTTACCAGTTGATACAACTGAGTAACATCTTGCTGATACATCCCTAAGCTTTTTAATTTGCTTTTTATTGAGTTTGTAGTTTTCCATCATCACTGCACTGAAACCTTCCCAGGGTGGAAAAAAAGTCTTCCCATTCTGAAAATATATGGTTTTTCCCAAAGCTGATTCATTTCGTTGGAGGAACTGCAAATTCTTGACAGGGACACAATGATTTGTCAAACAAGAGGTACCAGTTTTCAAAGCATACAAGTTCCAGATCTTGTCTGCTGTTCCATGAGCTGTTTCATCAACTTCATTATTCAGTTTTAACAGGGGACATCCAATTTTATTAAAACTTTGGCATTGGCGTACTTCTGCTAAAACAGAGGAAGATCTAGTCAGAAGGCCCAGAAGTTTCAGTCTCATTGCTTCCCTCAGAACTGCATGTAAAACAAATAAAATCCTCCGTCAATTCCTTCAGGAAAAAAAAAAGTATTTTCCCCTTATACAGAAGGTGACCCATATTCCTTTGTCAAGCATTAGTACTCCTAAACACTTAAGCAGTCATAGGTCTAAACAGCTTTTTCTTAATGCTACGTAAACAGCCTGATCAACATCAGTACATGTTATTGAACTGTGGGCTTGCAATACAAGAGAAAAAAGCACAATTGGTTGCTATGTCAGTAAGAAGGTACACTTCCCCTCTGTTTCTCATTCTTATTCTCTGAATAAAACCACCAATGAAATTACTCATGGACAACCACTCATCTTAAAGAGCACATTAGAATTTGTGAATCATTAGTTTATAAACAACAGAAATAATGAATTAGATTACCGTGTACTTGTATGGTAATGTCACCAACAAAATACACATACTGACCAACATCAGTTGAAGCTGTTATACCGCAAACAGCTCAGCACAGATTCAGCTCTGTTTGTCTATCATGAATAAAGTGAAAGCCAATTAAACCAGGCTAAGGCTCCTATTACATAATGGTTCAACAGGGACTGCAAGGCCGGCATGCAGATCTCTCTGTGCTTACAGAAACTTGACTGTATAATGTAGTTACAGAAGTTGGAAAAAAACCAAGAACTATTATTCCAGAACATACTTATGCTACACCGTATGGGCTAATCAAATAAACTCTTAAAATTATTCAATGGGTGTGTTTTACTTAGTGAAAAACTGCAGTGCTAGGTCCCTGCTCCTACCTGTTTTTATTAAACAAGAACTTTTGCCTGATGACAGAATCCATTTTCAGCAAATAATTATTTACATAAGAAAAAAATAATAAAATAGAAAATGTCTTAAATAGATTACTTTGAAAAAAACTGTCAAATTGAGAATATTTTTCAAAAAAATGTGTACATGAAGATCTATACCATTCACTTAGCAAAATAGTTTAAATGGTCATTTTCTTTGAGAACAAATAATTTTGCATAGACTGGAGCAAATCGTCAGTTCTGACAGGAATATCAGGATGCTATCACAATATATACAGAATAACAATAAAAAAAACCACTCTTGACACACAGTTTTTAACAAGTGTGTAGTAATAATGGTAAGAGATGTATACATTTGAAAAAAAAGGCAAAAATATCTCTAAGCTGGTAAGTAATTGACATAGGGCATAATTTTATATGCACATCACTTGTAACTTTTTTGTCCAAGTTGTAAGCCTATTATTTGCATACTTAGAATAAACGTATTTTTTTAAACTTGTCTGGTATTTAAAAACTAACCCAGAAGACTCTGCACAGGACAGGGTACATTACCCTTTATAAAATGTTACCTCTGGATAAGCAAGAGCACTGAAAAAAAACCCACCTGCAACCCAGGACAGAATATGTCAGTCTGGTAGATAATTAAGAATTAATACAAGGAGAAAAGTCTCTTGTAACAAGGGTAGCCAGCAGAAATAACTCATAAATGCCTAGTAAATACACTCTCACACCCAAGAGAACCTTATGTCCAACCACAGTGAGCCCAGGGATGATTCTTTTAACTGTGTAGGCTTAGATGAGCTGCAAGAAAACAGTGATTGTATTGCCTAAAATTCATCACAAAGCCTTATTTGTGATGAATTTTTCAAATTTACAAAGGTACCTAGCTATATGCCCAGAAATAATTCAAGAAATAATCAGGATAAAGAGCTATCAGAACAAGTTAGCAGATTGCAGTTTTCTCAAGAGCAGAAACAAATCTATACTACACTTTTCCACTGTTATTTTAATAGATACACTTTATATGTGGATATTGTCTTTATAGATTGGAGTCCAAAATTGCTGATGTAAAGTTAACAGAAAGTGAGTAAATCAGGGCAGTTCAGCTGAACAACAGATCAGCTCTACCACTGTGGTACTATCTGGCCCAGTTTCCAACGAACCTTTTCAGCAATTCTATCACTTGTTTAACATGACTGCCATGTAGAGTGCAGAGAAACGTCAGAAGAATTGTGCCTCACCAACGGCCGAGGCCTAGCGCTGCTGCGGCCGCGGGCCAAAAACAACCCACCGCGATCCGGCCGCAGCGGCCGAGACCTCTGAGGGCGAGGGCAGAGAGGCGTCCGGGAAGGGCCTCTCGGAGCCTCCGCCGTCGTGACGCAGCATTACGGTTCGGTATCTGCGCCTACATCTGGCTTCAACCGCCCGCAGACTTTTTCCAACCGTCACCGCCGGAGCGGGGGTGGGGGCCGTCGAGAAAACCAACGGCCGTGACAGCTCGCCGCCTCCCATTGGCTGCGTGCCGGGGGAGGGCGGGAGCAGGCCGCCAAGCACCAATCACAAGGGGAGCGCGTCGCGCCTTCGCAGGAAAGGCAAGGCCGCCGCCCTTCCCTAGTGGCGTGGCGCGGCACGGCACGGCACGGCACGGCACGGCTCTGCCGTGACCTCAGCGCGGCCCAGAACAGCCCCGCTCCGTGCCCAGCACGGGGGGACCGCCTGCCCCCCGCCCCTCCCAGGGCCTTGAGCGCCGACCGCCGCGGCAGTTGTGTATACCTGAGCGAGAGGAGGGCAAGGGCGCAGGCGCGGTAACCTTCCTCCTCCGGCACGGGGCTGGCCGAAGGCAGAAGAGGGGGAATGAGGCAGTAAACTACCCCCTGCCCCTGTTCCCTCCCACGGGCAGGGCCCTTCTCCCAGCCCTCAAATGGCTCCATCTCGCTCAGCTTTTCAACTCTACCCCGCTGTGGGCGCAGGGACCTTCCACTCCCGGCACGATCGGAGACCAAGCCGCCCCCGTGGCGCACCCCCTTCTGCTGGCATTACAGCCAGGCCAGCGCGGGCGGCCCCCGCCCGAAAAATGCCCCATCGCCGCCTCCCCTCCCGCCGCCCTCAGCCAGCCGGGGGCTGCACGACCCTCCCCACGGCGCGGCCCCCACTGCAGCTCTGCCGGCAGCCGAGCGCGCCGCCGCGGGGAGCAGCCCCATGAGGCGCAGGGCGGGCGAGGCCTGCCGCACCGCCGTCCCTCCCTCCCTTCCCCCTCCTTCCCCTCCCTTCCCCTCCCGGCGCCGGGCGCGCCGCCCGCCGCCGCCGCCGCGGCGGGAGGGGCGCGGCAGCCGCCCGCAGCGCGGCGCAGCACTGACCTGGGGGAGGGGGAGAGCCCCTCGCCGCCGCGCCGCGCGCGCGGCCCCGCCCACCGCCCGCCGAGCTCCGCAGCGGCGCGCGCAGGCGCACACGCGCGGGCCGCCAAGCCCCGCCCCGCCCTGCCCTGCCCTGCCCTGGTGCCCGCACGTAGCCCGCGTCTCGCCGCGCCCCCACCCCATCCCATCCCATCCCCGCCCCCACCTCAGGTCGCCCGCCCGCCCGCCGGCGCGCGCGGCGAGGACCGTTGACCTACCCGTAACGTCCGGCCGCCTCGCCCTACTTCCGGGGGGCGGGGCCAGAAGCTCGGAGGGGCGGGGCAAGATGGCGGCTGCGGCAACGGCGCTACCGGTCTCCCTCTCGGGCAGGTTTAAAGGGTCCGTCGGTGCCTGGCGCGCGCTCGTAGCCGGCGGAGCAGTGAGGGGCAGGAAGAGCCCGCGGGACCGGCTGGTGCTGCCACCCGCCACCACCACCCCCGGCTGGACAGTGGGCGCCTTCGCTTGCCGGGTCCCGCGGCCTGGCGGCGGGCGGGGCGGGGCCGCAGGCGGCTCTCGGCCTACCGCAGGGCGAGGGCGGGCGCGGCGGGGAGGGGAGGGGAGGGGAGGAAATCCCTCGGCCTGGGGTGTCGCGCCGGGAGGCGGCGCTGTGGGTCCGACGCTGCGCCGGGTCCCCGGGGGAGCGGCGGGGCGCTGCGCTGGCCGCTCCGCGCTAGCCGCCGCCGGACGTGCCGAGCTCCGCGGGCGTTTTCTCTCCTCGCCTTGTTGTCGCCGTGGTCCCTGACTACTGGTGGCTGCAGTAGGTCTTGGAAGATTATAAACTATGTTTCTCCTAGGTTTCCTTAGGTCTGCTACCCAGTGCTGGGTAACTGTTGAGTTCTAACTGTTTGAAATCGGGCTTCGACGCTAGGGATGGAAATCTTTAAGTACATTCGTTCTCTGTCCAGTTTCAGTTAAAGTTCTCTGTACGGTTATTCATGCCTTGCTAATTGACCCTCTCAAAAAGGGAGAAAGGGCAAAGCTAAATCAAGTGTGTATTGGAGAGTAAGTGGCACAAATTTTGTGGTGTTAGAGTTGGTGATACATCTGAACTTTATATATAAAGTTTACAGTGTACATATAGATATAAAGCTATATCTGAGCTTTAATCTATTCTCTGTGATTTTAAATTTAAATCTCTTTGGTTTTCCTTCTTTGTAACTGAGCAATTAGAGATAGCATTTTTGTGTGGAATTCATTTAAATTTTCATGCTTTTGCTTGGGCCAACCAGTTAGTGTTTCACTCTCTGAAAAGACAGATTTCCCTTTGTTTCCTCCAGAGGTAGATTGGAGAACTTGACCAATTCAAGATTTATTTTTGGTGTCTATTCCTTTAAAGACAATTGAACTTGTTTTTCAGAGCTTTCGTTTATCAAAAAAAAAAAAAAGAGTACTTTATTGCTTTTGCTCTCAGTAGTAAAATGTTGATTCTTTGATTTTTAGATCTTTTGCGTACGTTACAATTAAAGACAGACTGCCTCAGATCCTCACAAAAGTTATTGATACTTTGCATCGACATAAAAATGAATTCTTTGAAGAATATGGTGAGGTAAGAATACAGTTTCTCTTTGTTAAATACTGAGAGTTTCTTGTAATCCTTGAGATCCCTCTCTTTTGTTGTTACTAGTTTCTTCCTATTGCCAGTACTTATCTTTCTTAATCTCTTTGTTCCTTTTTTCATCATCTCTTGTAGCTATCTTTCATTTCTGAACTCTCCTTTCTGTGTAATGTTTTTCTGATCTTTCTCTTCTCCAGCTGTCTCAGTTTCTCCTTTGTCTCTGTGTGCTGTCTAATATACTTTAGCATCTTTTGAAGATGAGTATTTCAAGTTGCTCTTGAAAAAAGAGCAAAAAATCCAATCTAAAAAGTCCAGTATTTGATTAATTTTAAGATGCATTAGATGTAAAATGAGGTTTTGATGCTGGCTATTAAAAGTTTATTACTTACTCTTCTGAAAATTTGATCTATGGTGCCATAGGAATGAATATTCAGAATAGGAACTTTTGTTTTCCACTTATTTCAGAAGGGTGTTGAAGCAGAGAAGCGAGCTATATCTTTCCTCTCTAAATTACGAAATGAACTGCAAACAGACAAACCAGTGACCCCTTTAGAAGATGAGCTGGCAGATGCTGCACTGTGGAACCAATACCTGGACTTTCAACGAAATCTGTCAAATGGGAATGGAGAACCAAGCTGGTTTCAGTCCCCTTGGTTATATGTAGAATGTTATATGTATCGAAGAATTCATTCAGCATTAGCACAAAAGTAAGTCTTTGCAGGCTCAATATCTTCTTTCTGTCCAGGAAGACAGCTGAAGAATAAGATAGAAGGAACTTAAATATTTACGATACTTTTCCCTTGCGTTCTACTTTAAATTCAAAACTAGTACTTTTCCTGTCTTCCATGCAGCATTCCATGCAGCAGATTTTAAATCTGCTGCAGTTTTTTTCTGCTCCGGGTTCCGTGACGTGCTCTGTACCAGTACTCTAATTTTTTTTTCTCTAGATACCTTATAAACCAACATATATTGAGATCTGAAGGTTATTTAGTATTTTTTTTTAAAGGCTTAGGAGTCTAGAATTATCTCTTAATAAAGACATCAGCATAAAATGCAAAATGAGAGAGCCACTGATATGTTGGACATTTCAACTTGTCTTGCTGCTAAAAAGCTGAAGAGTTTGAGAGCCTTTTCTGATCGCAGCAGACTGACTTAAACATCCTCTGTTGTTCATTCTACGCAATCTTCTTAGTGACAGCTGTATTTTCAGGCCATATATTGCATCAAACTTTGGGAGCTGATCTTGGTTAAAAATAAATTGACAGGAAAATTTTGTTCTGGAGCTGTGGAGAGGTGCCAGTACCATGTAATGGGGTAGGAGTGAGCAGTAAAGGCCCCACTACTGCCAAAAAAACAATTTAAGCTTCATGCGTAGTGCAGTCCCCTTAGTATTACAGGGATGGAGGCGCAGTAATGAGATTTTGGTTCAGCTTGTATATTATGTAATTTCAAATCTTTTAGCAAAAACTTAAAATACGAGATGTATTTTCTGGGTTTCGCTTTAGAAATTGAACTGATACTTTTTATTAGTAAGCTCTTAAGTTTCTCTGTCATTTAACTGCTTTTAAGCATATGCTTAGATGGAGGTTCACTGAATCTTTTGCCAAAAGGTGTAACTGCAAATATGTCTTTTGTTATGTATAAAACGTATATATCTGTCCATTTTGAGAACTAAATTATTTTATCTTCTCTGTCATGTTATTTTTCCAAAGTCTGTTTAACTACCATAAGAGGCTTTGGTATGGAAATACACTTCTATAATGATCAATGCACTTAAAATTGGGGCAACTATTCACTACATTTGTTCACTTGTATGTTATAATTTTAATCCTTTTTTAAATGAATAATGGAGTTCAAAAATTGCTAGTATATGTGCAGTTCCCAAAATTGTAGTGATTGAAATAGTTGGTCATTTTCAGAATATATTGCTAATAAGATAAAGATGTCCAGTTTATTGTTTGTATCGGTAAGGTATGATGTCAAACTTACTGGAGTTGTGTAAGAATCCACTATGACAAATCAGAACTGGAAAGGCTAGCATCCCTGATACTGCCTAATAAAAGCTGAGCTCTAAGCTTAAATTTTCATGGATATTTCCTGTGCTGTCAATAAAAATGTGGGAAGTATATTAATATACTTGTTCCTCTTTTATTTTTAGCCCACCTATTGACAACTTTGATGTATTTAAGGAAGGAAAAGCTCAAAGTTTCTTTGAATCTCAACAGGCAGTTATTGCCTTATGCACTTACTTTCAGGAACTTCTTAGGAACGTCAAGGATCTTGATGAGAAGCAACTTCAGGGGGAACTTTTTAAGCTACTGCAGGTAAACCAGTAATGTTTAACACAAGAACTTAATCCTTTTTTGACAAGCAAACCTTGAGGTTATAGAAATTTTAAATTTTGCATGGAAATAAAATCTAGTTCTTCTGCTCATAAGAATGCTACAAACTCCTGACAGCTGTACTGTGTTGTTATTCTGGTAATATTTAAGCTTTGTTTGCTCATATTAAGTTTGATATTTTCGTTATGCTGCTAGTTTTGTTGTGTGTTTCAAAATTCATGTTACTCTCTTGAAAATAGTATCTCCAAAGCTTTTAAATCAAGTTCAAGATGGCCTTTGCTTAACCGTAACATTTTGAAATAATTCATTTTACTGATACAAATTTTTGAGTTCTTTTCTGGAAAAATGTTGGCAGTCAATTTGTGTTGGAAGAGGTTTAAAGCATTTTTATAACTTCGTTACTCTTGAAATAATGCCTTTGGATAGAACATGAAATATCATAGGATTACAAATGAATCCATTAGCTGGCAACAACGCACACCTAACTATTTGATAGGTCTTTATAAAGATTTATAAAGACTTCATTGGTATATGTTTAAATTCATGAAAAATAAAAATAGTTTATACTTAAAATATCAGTTCTTACTCAGCTTCACATCTTGCGTAATTTATTCTGCTTTTATTATTTCCTTTTATGTATTCCCACTGAGACTTTCTGGAATTAGTCTGCAGGGTGTGTGTGTGTATATGTATACACACACACACTTTTTTTTTTTTTTTTTATATTGTGATTGGGCATTTGTGTTAATCTGAATCTTCCACCTTTGTCACTCCTGATGCACATTTGATGTCTACATAAATACAGAGCAGTTTGGTTTCTTCCAAGAGATCTTTCCTGTATTAAGATTTCTGTCCAAGAAGCTGAGTTTTATTTTAGCTTTCAGGAAAATGTGGAGTCAGAGCCTTCATGTCCCTAAAATAAAAACAAATGCTCTTCAGTGTGTGTAAAGTTTAGAATGTAAATACAATGAGGCTTAAATCTTTTTTTTTTGTTTGTTTTTTCCTTCTTTCTAGGCGGCACTGTGGGGAAATAAGTGTGACCTTTCTTTTTCAGCTGGTGAAGACAGCTCTCAGAAATCTAGTCCTTTACAGTCCCTGGAAGACCTGATGCCTTGCATCTTAGTGAATGATATGGAAAAACTTTGGTCGCTACTTATAAATGCCAAAAAAAGAACTACAGATAAATCTATTGTTAGAGTTGACATAATCCTGGATAATGCTGGATTTGAACTTGTAACTGATCTTGTATTGGCTGACTTTCTGTTATCATCAAAGCTAGCTGATGAAATCCATTTCCATGGAAAAAGTATTCCATGGTATGTGTCAGATACCACAAAGCATGATTTTAACTGGACTATTAAACAACTGCAGTCAGCTAATCATATGTGGATGTCTAGATGTGGGATAAATTGGGAGGGCAATTTAAAAAAGGGAGTTTGGGTTTACCATGATCACATGTTTTGGACTTTGCCACATGAGTTTTCTAGTATGGCTAAAGTTGCTCCTGATTTGTATGCTGATTTACAGAAGTCAAACTTGCTGCTTTTTAAAGGTGATCTAAACTATAGAAAATTAACAGGAGATAGAAAATGGGAATATACTGTTCCATTTTATCAAGCCTTGAACAAGTTTCATCCTGCACCTCTCTGTAGTTTGAGAACACTGAAATCTGACACTCAGGTTGGTCTAAAACCAGGACAAAGTGAACAAATTCAGGCTTCTGAACCTGATTGGATGATAAATGGGAAATACGGTATAGTTCAATTTGCTGCTCTTGTATGACTCTGGTTAATACACTTTCTGATACTCTGATAGATTTAGTCTGATTGTTTCAACTATTTTCTCTGTTCCATGCTTGACTCAAAGGTTCATTTTTTTGCTTGCACTTTTTTCCCAGGTTGTTTGTTATTATGGTTCCATAAGACATTGACGTGCAAAAGTTTACAAATTGTTTATATATAGATATATTAAAATGCAGTTTGATTTATTTTCTTAATGTCCAGTGTTAACAGAATATATTTAAGATGAACACTTAGTGGTCCATATTTTTTTCCTCGTCAGTGGGTAAGGGAGTTTATGCCTAATCAGTGAAGAATTTGTTTCAGAAACTTTTTCCTCAGCCACACCTTGGCATGTATTTATTTCAGCGTAATTTGTGTTTTACATGCCATGAATTGCATGAAAACTAGTACTTGGGGGAATGTAAAATTCTTTGCAGCCTGTTGTGGGACCCTGTTTTAAAGCTGTGTAAAATTGAGTTGACTCTTACCAAGACCTTATCACATAAAATCTGTGTCTATTACTTGCTCTTTTTCCTCAATGGAATGACTTCTCAAAAGAGAATGACTTTCCTCAAATGACTTCTGATGTTTTTCAGTGACAATCTTGAGTATATCCAGAAGTGCATTAAGGGAAGAGCTTTTGGGTCATACCTGGTGTATGTACTAATTTTCATTTTGAAAATTACATTTAAATTTGAATTTTAGAATACAGGGGAATGATGCTAGCTGGTTTTCCTGCAGGAGGGTAGTCATCCCATCGGGCATGAAGATCAGACCTGGAAGTAGGAGAGAGGATAGTCTTTAAGAGTGTAGAAGGTATTGCTAAGACCCTTTACGAAAAGAATCAATTATTTTGGTAGGCAGAATTTTAAATTTATTAAAGACTTGTATTAAGGGGGTGCTGTCCAGCAGTGTTTGTGGTTTGAGGCTTGCCTGCATCCTTGCATTGTGAGGATTTTCTTTACTTGTAAAATCTAACTTAAGGAAAATTAGGCTTGGCATCTTCTTGGGGGAAGTACAGGCCCAGCTGCACTGGGAAGTGTACACTAGAGAAGCACCTGCCATAGCAGGAAAGCAGCTCTGTGGAGAAGGACCTGAGAGTCCTGCTGGACAGCAAGTTAACCGTGAACCAGCAATGTGCCCTTGTGGCCAAGAAGGCCAATGGTATCCTGGGGTGCATTAGGAAGAGTGTGGTGAGCATGTCAAAGGTGGTGATCCTGCTGCTCCACTCAGCCCTAGTGAGGCCACATCTGGAGTACTGTGTCAATTTCTAGTCTCCCCAGTACCAGAGAGACCTGGAACTTCTGGAGACAGTCTAGTGTAGGGCCAAAAATGTCTACAAATACCTTAAGGGAGGGTGTCAAGAGGATGGAGCCAGACTTTTTTCAGTAGTCCAGAGTGATAGAACAAGAGGCAATAGGCACAAACTGTAACACGGGAAATTCCACCTGAATATGTGGAAAAACTTCTTTACTGTGAGAGTGACAGAGCACTGGAACAAGTTGTCCGGTGAGGCTGTGGAGTTCCCTCCTCCGGAGGTATTGAAAACATGCCTGGATGTGATCTTGTGCAATGTGTTCTAGGTGACCCTGCTTGAGCAGGAGGTTTGGACTAAATGATCTCCAGAGGTCCCTTCCAACCTCAATGATCCTGTGATACTGGTTGCTATTGGAGTTGCTAAGTTCATGTTTCCTCCTGTCTACCCTGGTCTCAAATTACCTCACTCAGTTTCAGGGAAAACCTAAAAATATTTTAGTGGTTCTCAGATGAAGTGGAGGCAGAAGTGAATTATCCATTTTTAAGGAAAAGTTAAAAATAGATTCTGACATATCGAGGTATTTCCATAGTTTGAAGTAGTGCCTTTGGTAGGGGGACTATTCTGATGCCAGTGATAACTGCAGGTTTGTTAGAGGATGGTGGCTAATTTTCCTATAGAAACTGTGATCAGTGTGTGCTGAGGTCTAGAGTTGCTAGAACAAGCAGAACTTCCCCTGTGGTTGTGCCTAGCAGCCAAGGCTGTTGTGTTACAGAGAAGAGGAGCAGACAGTAGAGAGTCTTCCACAGATGCACAATGAAGAGTACAGTACAGTGGTCTTATTTGAGTACATACTGCAAATGAAGAAACAGGTGCTATGACAAGGGAGCTAGAATAATTGATGAAGTAGGATTAAAAAAGACTTTTGCACTTACAGTTAACCTAAGGGAAGGGTAAATTTTGGCAGGACTAAAGAGAGGGAAGATAGGGCAGTGTTCTGCAATTAGACAACGCTATTCTGGGCTTGGGAGAGTGGAAGGGGTACAGTTCCCTTTCAATCAGAATGAGAAGGGAGACATTTTGCCACTACTTTCATTGGAGAGAATCTGCTGCTTCTGTGAGTTACTGTATTCATACAGTAAAGGTCTATACAATGGATAAGCATGTTCCAACTATTGATGACTTTGTGGTCTTTCTGCATCTGAAAGTATATTAGTATTTTTAAGTTACAAAGTCAAGTATTCAAAAACCTACATGCTAGGAATTTCAGGAGGCAATATGATACAGTAAATAAGTTTCTAATTTTGTGAGACATAGCTTTAGTGTTTTCATTTCTCCTGTGTGTCTGGATTAGTACCTCTAAAGGATAAATACTTGTTCATCTTTAGGTACTTGATGGAACTGTGTAAGCTAGAACTCCAGTCAAGAGAGCTGAGGGTCAGGCTGCCAGTCTCTGGAGAGAGCTTGGGGAAGCATGAGCTTGGTGCTTTGGTCAAATACATAAACTGCGTGTTGAATCTGGGTACTGGAGCCTTAGTATCTCACCTGTGTATTTTGTAAACTTTTATCAAATGTACTTTGAAGCAACAACTTTAGGTCAAGAACAGAAGATGGAAGTTGTGGAGTATGTGCAATGAAAAATCGTTGCCTTGTTCAAGGAAACAAAATAAAGAATGAATCAGACTTGTTTGTCAACAGTAAGCTTCTGCCTTTGTTTGCTGGAGAAGTCTGAAAATGTGTAAATAACAAGGCAAGATGAGAAAGGATTGTTTCACTGATGAGACCATCCCTGAATAGAGTTGCCTCTTGCACAGTCCTTACAGATGGTGAGGAACTCGGTTTTATTTTTCACCAGTTTTTGATCTGTCTCTGTATGTGCCCAGGTTACCTCCAGGGTCTGACGTCCTAATGCAGATCAGTGAAAACTTATATTCTGAAATTATGTTAAATAAAAACCACCAAAGTTCTATATTACTTAACAAATACATCAGTATGTGCTCACTATTGATTAAATTTTCTAACTGGAGATTGTTGCATTAATGTTTGTGAGGAAGTATGATAGTGCCTCCATGGATACTGTAAGTAATTCTTTAGGTTAGGCTTTGAATGGTAATGTAATACTGTCTTGATGAAACGTCATGCTGAAAAAAATAATTAGTTTTATTCTCCAGTTTATTAAGACAGCACTTGTCTCTTCATTAGGAACAGATGTTTTTATGGTAATAGATGATGTGACTATGTAATTACATTAGGAATGCACAGCTTTAACTTCCAAATATTTTATTGCTTGATTGTTGTAGCTATAACTGGCAAGTGTCATCTATAGACAGAATTGAATATAGAGCATGCTTTTCTGTTTGGTTGACTGTATTTTTCTAAAATATGGATTGCTAGAAGAAAAAGAAATGGTGTTGAAATACCAGAGTTACATTATCCCATGCCACAAAGAAATAGTGAAGGCTATATTATTCTGAAGAGGCAGTGTGCTTTGCTCTTTAGTCAGCTACAGTTTAATTGAAAACAATGTATTTAGGAAGCACTTCCTTAGATATTCAGTTTTAATTACTCAGTAATGTACCTTCATGAAATACCTGATGCATTTAGATGGAATTTATTGTTATAGTACAGCATAAAGCATGCAATATACATTATAATATAGCACAAACATTTTTCTTGGGCATTCAAGAAAATTACTTTTTGCACATCTGTTACAACTGATTGCCCAAAATGCTTGTTCAGTATAACTCAGGGGCTGCTGATTTCTGCACTGTAATGTTTGGTATTTTCTTGTTGTGCCATTTGAGTATTTATAGCAGAAATAAGGGCATTTTCAATAATCCTATGGACCACCACAGACTAAAGTCTTTTGACTTCTATTTTTTATTTTATTCTACCTTTTGAAAACTTTGTAAGTCAGTTTTGGAGCAATAGTGATGACTTCCATCTTTGAACCAATAGGAAAAATAATGTTACAGGCACCCTGAAAACTAGTATAGTATGTTTGTCTGAATACTTGAATGCTCACTAAGTAAGATGTATGCAATAATTCTGTATGTATTTGTGGCAATAAGATGGGGCTTCTTAAATTGATGTGGAAAATCAATTTGTATGATTGGACTTTAGCAAGATACTGAAATAAAGGATAAGATTTTGTGGAAAAATCAAACTTCATTCTATTATTTCAATGGCTGGAAAAGCCAACTTAAAAAAAAAAAAAAAAAAAAAAAAAAGTCGTCTCAGTTCCTGGAATCTTTGCCTGTGGCATAGTTTTAGTATAAAAGCCTATAAAGCCTATATCAGCCAATAAGCTTTCATAAGAAACAGATTTAAGAGGTGGATATCATAACATTTTCCTTTTCCATAATACTACTCTGCCTTGAAAAAGATTCTACCTTACTGCATACCAGTATCTGTTCTTGTTTAAATTTAAAAAATTTAAAGCATTGAGACTCTCTTAATATATCTGATGATTGTTTACTCAGGTTAATATAGCTGGCAAGTTTGAATGTTGACAGTTGTTCACACAGCATTTCTGAGCATGTGTTAATAGATCTGGAATTTGGAGTTATCAGTATCATTTTCCAAACCTGTGAGTGCTCCATATATTCTCAGCAAAAATAGAAATACTGTAGTGCTTTACTAAGCATAACTAAAATCTCTGCATCACTTTGCATATTTACATGTATTGCTGGTGACCTCTAGCCCCTACCCTACCTTGTTGACATTGAAATAATTCCTTTAAAGTTCATAGTGTATATGTGTTAATGGCTGACATACTTAAATTCTTGCTTCATGTGAAGCATATTTATCTCCTGTAGTCTATCAAACATGTTCACTCTACTACACAAAAATTACTACTATGAAATGTTTTATTTTTTAAAAAAATAAATTGTATATAAAATACTAATTCCCCCCAAAATGAATTCTGTACAGAACTACTGGAATTTGTATTCCATTTAATGTTTTATTTTCTTACCAAGCTTTTGTTTACTCAAGATTTCACAACAAAAGTTCAGGAAGATTTTCATTTCATGCAAGAAGATAAGCTCAAAATCATCAATGACTTAAAGGATTTTAAAATAAAAATCATGCAAATTGTGAAACTAGGTTGTTCAAAATTTTTATTTAATTTCTTTACAATACGGCAGCAAACCTATGAGAGACATTTCCCTACGCCATGAACTGTTGGTGCTACTTTTGTCCTAAAAGTTTTCAAAGCTCTTAGGAATTTTTATTCTAACTAATATACAGACATAGTTCTATTACTCCTGGAAATAATAAGAGCACTTAAATTTATGTAGATAAAATAATCAATCCAAATTCTGACTCAGTATTATGATTGTATGTTCTGCAGATAAATAAAAATGCCTTTTCACAATTTAAACTGTTTTTGAATCTTTGTATTTGACTTTTTCTCTTCCCTTGCTGCAGGGAAAGAAATACAAAATGTCATACTACAATCATATAAAACAATTAAATATGTGGTATTTGTACCTCTTTTATTGCCTGTGTTTGTGACCTATATCATCATCATCATCACTTAAATTTCCTGTGAAGAAACTTTCATACTTGTAGTAGATGGGTGTGTTTTTTCCTTTCTCAGGATTCTTCACGTTTCTTCCAAGTCTTCAATGAAGTGAAAAATCTGGAGCTGAGCAAGCTGAGGTAAGATATATTGCTTTTTGTCTGTTTGTTTGTTTGTTTTTGTAATGATTACTAATTGATTACTATCATAACCTCTTTACTGAGCAGTCTATGTTCAGACTGATGTTTTCCAAGTGACTGTAAATGATACAGGGCCTGTTGATAAATTTAATTGCATCTTCCATTGTGCATTTTGCACTGAGTTTCATCTGCCACTATGGTATTTCTCTCAGGGAGTCATTTTACAGAAGGACTTGGTTGTTACCCAATTTGGAGGCAATGCTTGATATCGAGGTAAATGGATCATGGATTATAGTCGGAAGCCCCGAGCTAAACATTCGGACTTCCTACGCAGTGTGTGGAAACAGGCTGTATGGAAACCGTACCCAGTCAGCCATTATGCTGCCTAAAACTGGCACATCTCCAGGGGGAGATCTCCATAGGGACATCTCCAGACGCTCACCCCTGGAGTTCAGGCACCTGCAGAAGAGGGTTTTCTGCCTGCTTATATTTTAGCATACAGAATGCTCTGCTGGAGGTGAGCATACAGAGTTTCTTTGAAACAGCTGAGCAAGGCTCATTTTTTAAAATGCTTGAATACTTTAAAATAATCCTATCCTGGATTCTGTCCCGTGGGAATAGGCAGACCTAGTAGTTCTCCCCACTTCCTGATGGGGCATCAGGAAGGAGGAGAGAAAAAAGCTTCAGTATAGATTTTAGTAATGCACAAACTTATACTGCAGCCTTTCATACAGTTGGGGTATCTCAGTATCTGTCTAGTTGTCTATTTTAATGTGCATTAGTCTTCATGCATCATTCTTCTAGGACTCCTACAGGCCCCAGTAAGCTTTCCTCACTTCCCTCTTTTCACTAGGATCTCAAATATCTCTTCTCTCCATGGGTAGTAGCTCTTACTCTGTTACTCATTTACATTTTTTTAAGCTCTCACAAGTGTTTGAACTGGAGTGCTAGCAAAATGCAGATTTAAGGAATGTTATTTTAGCCTGTGGCATACTGAGTACTTTGAAAGGCAATGTAAGCTAATTTGTGTCTTATTAGACTTTCTCTGGTCCAAGTACCAAGAAATATGGAACCATAGGGGTCCTCAGAACAATTGCTCTCCATCCATCCATACCTCACAAAGTATTCCTGTTGTGTGCAAAATAACTGAAAATGCAGAACTCTAAGAGCCGAAAGAAGACAGCAGATGTAATGAAGGACTGCAAGAATCTAAAGTAAGGGCAAGGTGTTTCTCATATTTCCTCAGATTTCTTTTTTTTTTTTTTTTTTTTTTAGCTATAAGCTACATAAGAAAGTGTTACAAAGCTTACTTCTCCAAAGTATACTAGTGTGCTCTTTACTCTTGAAATCTGAATTCTGTTTTTAATTGATAAGTGATATAAAGGGGATGATCTCTGAAAAGCATATCCATGATTTCTTTAACTCTTTCATATGGACTTGAACCAATTTTGAACAGTTTTTATATTTCAAGAACTTAATTTTTGTAATGGCTTTTGTCAATCCTTGATAGAATCGATTTTTTTTTATGTGCAGACATTTTAGCACTTCATGCTAGAATCAAACAAATATCACAATATATATTTTATGGATAGAAGAAATGAGGCATAATATAAATGGTTATGCTAGATTGGGTGGAAGAAACATAAATTTTAGGGTATTACCCAATCCACCTCCTCATGAGACTTAACTTTGGAATTACTCAGATATATCCATGCTCCTTTACTTACAGAAAATTCAGGTAGGAGCAGATATTTCTGTAACCTGATTCTTAGGTCTTATTTCTGTGTTTACTATTAGTATTTGAATTTCATAACCCAGATCAGTTTTGATATCCTTCTTCAACATGGATGGAATGGAGAGTTCATATTAAATATATTTTAAAATTATTTTACCTTTAAAAATCAAATGAGAATAATTTTATTAGGTGCATAGATACAAGAGATTCTGCATCATTCTTTGCTCTGAAAAGCTGAGATTTAGTATTTACATATTTTGTATAACAGCATTATGGCAGGCTATGGTTTTGTACAAAGAATCTCATTCATAAAAATGAGTCCTTGCAATTATTTTAAATCAAATATTCTGAATAGCCTTCCTCCAATCTTTATTTCTTGACCCCTTCAAAGGAAATGTGAATCATTTTGAGAACTCTAGGGTTATTTGCTAGGTGTTAAACTTTAAAATGCTTTAAGTGTTATACTGAAGATCACTTTAAATCTAGATTAAATTTTATAGCTCTACTATAAGAGACAGCCGCAAGAACAGTTCACTACCCATTAGCAGGGGAGTAGAAGCAAGTGGCTGAAGTGGAGCTCTTAAACCAGCTGTGGCACTGTAGGATTAGTGATGGGGAAGTGTAGTCAAATATGTACTTAAGGTAGGTTAGGACAGTTTCACAATCTTTTGAAGATAAATCTACACACTGTTCCTGTAGCAGGATTGATTAGGTTGTAATCAGACCCTGCACTTACGACACTTCAGTCGAAATTGGAGGGAGACTTTAAAACTTGGACCAGATCTATGCTTGTCTTACGTAAGATGGCCAGTACAAATATAACCTGGCAGAAGTGTTTAATAGGTTTGAACAGCAGAGTGAGTTTATACTGGATCAATATTTTGCATCATGTAGCTATAGCAGTTTAGATCCGATGCAGAGAACTGCTGAAACCACAGCAGAGACTTGCACTCTGCAGGCTGCAGTTCCCTGAAGTCCATCAGACAGCAGCAGCCTGCTCCTGCCCTGGGTAGGTGTCCCTGCCTTGCGCTCGGGCAGGCTGCAGCATGCCTATCGCCTGCTGCAGAGCCTTTCAGTGAACGTGGTCGCGAAACTTTTTTTAATTTTTTTATTTCCCCACCCCCACCCCCTTGGCCAAGTTGGTTGCCTATCAGCGTGGCAGACTTGCTGCTGGTCAGAGGGGAAGGCCCTGGCAGGAGAGGCAGTGAGATGTGCAACAAAGGCTGGCACAGGCTGTGGCAGCCAGCACTGCATTGGGCTGTGCTGCTGTGGAGCTGCCAGCTCAGTCTGAAGCAACTCTATTAAAATTATTTTTGTAAATGACACTAGGAACAAAGATATAATATGCATGCAGGTGCCACATAATGAAGTATAGTTATTTAATGTATGCATTGCTCAAGAATTCCATCTTGCTATCTGTTAGTTTTGCATTCACTTTGGCTTTTACCAGCTTGGCCGGTACTCTATTCTTCTCTACCATTTCCTTTGTAATTCCAAATCTATCCTTTTCTCCTTCCCTGTTCCCCAGTATGTCTTACCTTTCTTTCAAATCAACAGCACAATTAGCCAATTTGAAAATGTGAAAACTTTTGACTGGACTCTCTAGCTAGCCTAAAATTTTAGGTACCTTACATAGTAGAACAATCACAGGCATAGAAGGAAAAGTGTTCAGGAGCATCATCCTCACCAAAATATTAAGATTTGGTATTACTGTAGATTTTTATCACTTTGGGAAAAAATTTGTCTCGGGAACTAAATGCAATTCAAACTTGGAATTAGGAATTGTCTAAGTTTTTTTATTTTTTTTTTTGGGGGGGGGGTTGTTTTTTTTATTAAATCTGAGCTGTAGCAAGGTGTCCTGGATGCCCAAGTTCTGCTTCTGGTTAGGAACCCTATTCTTCCTCTGATTTCTTTCCAGCCTGGCTCTCTTTGTAACTTTAATACCACAAAACTAGGATCCCTGTTACCGCGGTGGCAACAGCTGCGTTCAGGGGATAGCTCCCTTCAGAGGGATAACTACAGCATATGACTCACACTTTCTCTACCTCTCTGCCTGTTCTGTTAGAACTAGATAGTTTTCATATAGAAATGTCCTAGTTTCATTCATTTACTAAAGCAACAGTAGGATCATCTGTGCAGACAGACCTTAAGAACAGTAGTTTTTATAAGAAATTTTTATACCTCTATTTCTATACTAGACTATTTTGTCTTAGTTAGCACTGCCTCAGCCCCACGTTGGTCTCTGCTGTTTTTCCCCAGGTCTGTTCGCAGCGTTGTTTCCTCCCACTTCATCAAGTTTTCTCCTTTCTGTTTTAACATAAGTTGTTCCTTATGGCAGATGCCACCAGAGGTATGGCTTTGTCCAGCTCTGTGCTTTGAGCAAAGTTGCTCTGTAAAATACAGTGGTTATCCACAGAGGCGTTCCTGTGCTTGGGCTGGGGGGGTCCCTATGCCCCTAATAATGAATGATCGCTTACAGCTGTGTTACAGAAACAGCTCAATAGTAACCCCAGCCTTTCTGTTTCCTTCTCTGGAGAACTGTAAGTAAGTCAGTGTTCCTAGAGGCTGAAGAAAATGTGATGTACTTGGAATTAAGAGTGAATAGAAAAATCATGTAAGATTGCATTGCTCCAAAGGCATTTAGGCAGGCCTGATCAAGCAGCTCACAGAACCTTAACAGTAAAATGGTACATAGTACCAGTACACCTACCTGTCCAAAGGTTTATTTCGTCATGCTAGCTACAGTTCATCTCTTCACATTTTAACTGTGTTTATTGGAGGGGAGGGGAGGAGAAGGACTTCTCCTTTCAGTTGGAGATACTTTGTTGTAATCAAGGCTGTTTGCTTTCTGCTTGCTGTGCAAAGTGTTTTTTCACAGTGCCTTGAAAAAGAGAACGAAAACGTGCATGAAACTGCATCTGCTCTGCTGGCATTAGTTTTGAATTTTGGAACTTTGAATTTGAATTGAGGAAAATGGTAATTTTCTTAGATGCATAAAGTTTTGTTGTTCAGTGTTTATTTGAAGCTTCTGCAAGCATTGCTTCAAAATAGACTTTATTTCCAGGCCCTGAATGCTGCCTTCCCCTCTCCCAGTAAGAGACCCTGTACCTGCCCTCTCCCTCCCTCCTTCCCACACCGGCCTGTGCCTTATGGTGCTGGTGTACGACAGCAGGGCGTGCGGCGGGCTAGAGCCGCCACGGGCAGGTGGCCCCGGCAGCAGCCAGCCCCGCGGGCGCCCGGGGCGCCGGCCTGGCAGCCGGGGTGGGTGCTTCCCAGCACAGCCGATTTCGCTGGGCGTCCTCCAGCGCAGGAGGAAACACGTCTCTACAGGAGCATCGCCGCACTCAAACCCTGCCTTAGCCGGTGGCGTTCGTGACTTCCCTGGGCTGCCATAACGCTGTCGGGCATGCCGCGTATTCTTGCAAATCTAAGGTTAATAGTCCAAAAACAATTTCCTCTGGCCTAAGGGGATTTTTTCACGTGCGGAACAGTATGCTGTGGGTTCTGCAGGGCAAACGCCAGCTTTGAATCCAGAGATTGCTGAAGTCTCTGATGTGTTTCTTACAGCTTAAACTTGGACTTCAAACAAGGTAACTTGGTGGTACCACAGTGGTCCATTCGCTGTTATCTACAGGAGGAAAAAAAAAATCTTCCTGTAGCAGTTCAAAACACATGAACTTCTCCCCATTAATTTAATTCAATTAATTGCTCACATCTAATATTATTACTGTTGTGTGCTTTCAGTACTTCCCCATAACGCCAGGAAAAGCCTGTGTTTTATGTATTATGCTACCGACCACTCCTCTTGTTATCACACTCTTATGCCTAAATGTGTAATATGCTAAATCCAGGAACTTGTTTCCTGACGGAAACGCTTAGCCGTCCTGGTAACGGCCGGTTTGGAAGCTCGCACACCACCCGCCCCCTGCCTGCGCGCCCCCGCGGAGGGGGGCGGGGCCTCAGCAAGCCCCGCCCACGTGGCCCGCCCCGCTGTCGGCCCCGTGCGCGGCTCTCGCGATAAGCCGCGGTGCGCGTTGCTAAGCAACCGGCAGCGGCGGGCCCGGGCGGCCGCGGGCGCCCTGCGGTTCCGTGACGCGGGGGCGTCTAGGCTGCGGAGGTACCGCGGTGCTGCGCGGTAACCCCCTCCCCCCCCCCCCCCCCAATCCCCTCCCCGGGCGGCGGAGCAGGCCCCGCGGAGGTGACTGACGGCACCACCTGGCTGCTGGAGAGTTACCTGTGCGGTTTAGTTGATTTTGTGTGTGTGTATGTGCGTATATATAAAACATATATATATATGTGTGTGTGTATATATATATACATATATATATATATATATATATACACATACACATACACACACACACGTAAGTAATTTCTGCAGTTGCATACTCACGTCAGTTATTGCTGAGTAAACTTCAGGCTTATCTTTACAAATTCAAGGACAAGAACTATTTTTTTTTCTCCTTTCCTCCCCCCCCCCCCCCCTTCTTGTTAAGTGCTGGGAAAGGGGGTATCTCTTATGTAGTAGGAATTTATTGTTATCTAAGAATTTCTCTGCGTTTCTTCCTCCTGGTTTGCTGTCTTTGATGTGAATTTAAAGGAGACGCCCAAGTATATTGATTGCAAAGATGGATCAAACTGTTCGCTGAAGATACAGTCAGAAACTTGTAACAGTTTCTTATTCTAAAGGGGGAACAACCTTAGTGTCTGAATGACTGGTTATCTCCTTAATAGTGAAATGTAATTTTGTAATTACACTATATTGTTCTGAGACCGTCACAAGGTCTACTGCTATCCAATACAATGGTTTGGGCCCGACTGAAAAGTTTTCATTAGCCTTGTTTAGTTACAGAATAGGTAGTAACCCCGTCCCAGGTCCTACTCACCTGAAGTCGGGAGCTTGGAAACATTAGAATATGTCAAAATTCAGAACTATAGTAGAAACTGTGATTTGTGGTTTATAAGCCTCAATTTATAATTAATCAACAATGCTAATCAGTCTGAATTGTGTATATGCCCATGCATTTAACTACATCTAGAGCATTTGCCATTTGTTAACTGTAGTAAAATGGACACTGTAGGAGAATTGCAGGAGTGTTGGCATTGTATGATGGTTTAATATATTTTTTTTTCTTACAAAGTCATCTAACTTCCGAGTTGATCAAGTAAAGACAGTAAAACAACAAGCTTTGTATAAAAAAATCCCACTTAGTCCCCACCTAAGCAGTTAATTTTGTTACACGTTACTCCTTCTAAACATTATCTTAGTAAGTTTTCCAGCAATTTTTATTATTTTGAGACTAAAGACGTCAGCTCTTCCTCACCATTCATTTTGGAAAAGTGGTGAGACAAGACACCAGAGAAAATCCAAATTCCTTAATTTAACTGTATAGCTAAAGGATGAAGTAATGCAAAAAAACATATTAAGCAACGTTTACAGAAGGTGATATGCTACTGCCTTGTAATTGTATTGAGATGACTGCTGTGTTTTATCACATTAAACTTATTATATTTAGATGCAAAATCAGCACATCCTGACAGAAAGGAAAATGAAAGATGGAAATATGTTAACTTCTGCTTGTAATAGTAGAAGGTAAGACTGAAATTTTGATTGTCCTGAAACTTCTGTTTACGCCTATTAGTCAAGTTTGAAATTGGCTTCTTGAGTAAATAACAAAGACAGTGGTTTTTACCTTTCATTAATACCTTTTAATGGTTACTGTAAAAGAAGGTAGCACTGAGCACTGTTCTCCTGAAAGGCATTTAGAAAATTTCTCTGGTAATTTATTTGAGCTATTGGAAACACTTCAGTTTTGCATGTTTCTAGAAAAGTGTACTAATGTGTTTAAAGAAAAAAAAATAGCAGGTATATAACAAAAAAACTTTTTTCAGAATTAAACACACAAAAACTGTGAAGAGTTTGACCTTGTTAGCAGGAAGAAAATAGAGTTGAAAGTGATCAAAAATAATGAGACATATCTGGCAGCTGATATAATGTGAAAGAGTGATAAATCTGAAATGGTTTTGAAATATTACCTGCAAATTTAAAAATGCTATTAATATAGTATTAAAAATATTTTTAGATCTCCAAGGGGAGGCAGGTTTTGCTAAGTATTACACAGAATTAACTTTATCTAAAATATACATAGAAGCTGGTTTATTTACGAACAGAGATTTTTTTTTTCCTGAGTAGATCTGATTTTTGTCTGTTTTCATTTGCGTTAACAGTCTGCTTTATTGTATATTGATGGCTTATTGTTTTGACACTCATTGCTGTGTTTAGGTGCAGTGACTATTCTGAAGCTATGTGCATGCTGCTTGGCTGGTCATTTTTACCAAGCAAAATGTGTAATAGTCAAATTCTGCCTGCCTTCCCTTTATTTGATTCACTAATTAATGTCTGAACAGGGTTCAGCCTCCTGATTTTCATGAAACTTGTGGTTATTTATGTGAGACTTACTTTTTCTCCTGCAGATTTTATGAAAAGTTGTACTCCTAAACTTGTTTCTTATTTTGAAGTAGATTATTTTCCAAAATAAAATTTATATGATCTGTGAATGCTGAAGCAGTTCTTGTCTTTTCTATCAATTTTACAGCAAAGTTTTGAATATGGTGTTGTTGGAACATGTTTCAAATGTTTAATCAGAAAACTAAACTAATTAGATTCTGGAAAACAAACTTTTATCTTTTTTGCTGCTGTTACAATAGAGTCAGAACACAATGTTTAAGCTCCCCTTTTCAGCACTTCAGACCATGCAAAATGATTTTCTATGGATCCCCATTGATTTATAGGACACTTTAGCCTCCTACAGAAGCAATTGGATATTTGGGGACTGAATTTCCTTGTAACTTTTTAGGGAGCTAATTTTGGGTGGGAATGTCTCAACAGTGCAGTCTCCCTGATACTTTGTACTAGATGTTGTCATCTTCTGGTTACAGCAAATAATAATCAGCTGTCGTACTGTGTTAAGACAGTGCATCATATTTTCAGAAATGAAAACCATTTAAAGGTATATCTACATCCATGAATATTAATTTAGGTCATATTAGAAAGAAGTATTATAGTCTCAGGATCTCTCATTTTCTTGCTTTCAGAATATAAACTATTATGACACTGGAATTTGTACAATTGTCTTATTTTCAAATTTGCCCTTTGTCTTTATGTATGTGATTATTGGATAGCCCAGTGTGTCCAATTGTGTACTAAGTTCTGTACAAATGTACAGTTAAAAATGGTCTACTAGTTAACTTATGGTCTAGGGAGAAAGGGGTGCGTTCAACCAATTAAAACTGATTACATGCTTGTTAGGCAGATTTAGTTTTTCTTGATTTATTACTGTAGAGTAGATAGAGGATAAAAAGAAGCTGTGATGAAATGAACAATAGCAATACATATAAAGCAGTTGCAGAAGGAGGTTCTACCTGCCAAAGGCCTATGTTTGCAGCTGAAACGGTGATTATAACTCAAAGTGAAAATGTCTATTTTAGCTAGAGGATGAAAATTTGAATATTGTGGAGGCCATCAAAGCTTCTGGTTTACTAGAAAAGATTTCTTAGTTTTCTGTTTTTTTTCGCCCTATTTAGTTGACAGTAAGTTATGAACTAGTTTAATGAAGCAGGTTATGTAAAATCTTGGAATGCCCTATATCCTCATTTCACAAAATCAGTTTAATTCTAATTTTCAATCTCTTTTCCTCTTTCCCCCCCCCCCTGTAGTTTCAAGGGAAGAACAGAGTCGACAAAGGTTTGTGACTCATTGTTTGTTTTTGACATGGTAACCCTAATGTACTTAGGTGGTTTGGAAATGGGAAGAGGGAACCCCTGCCCTGAGTAGTGTATGTCTGCTATAGGCAAGAGGCAAGGGAAAGAATACACTGGCAGATCACTCAGGGTGATGCTTTACTGAGGGCTTTCTGTTTCAGTAGGGATTTATATGTATATTTTGGGAAAGGGAGGGGAGCAGTGGCAGCAGTGTTTGCCAGGGCTGAAATTAGAGAGAGGAACATCGGGAAAGGATTTTATTAATAAAAGAAAAGTTGACAAAAGCAGAATGGGAATGAGCGACCTGAATGGTTGAAGGTTTTTGAAGTATTTAAGGAGGTATAAAACGAGTATTACTGAAGTTCTGCTGATCTGGAATTAGGTGAAGTTTGCTAATTCAATAACAAGAAGTTGGGTACCAGGAAGGTGAAAGTTGCTATTTTTTTTAAAAGAGAGAGAGAGAGAGAGAGAAAACTCAAAACAAAAATCCCCTCACAGCAACACCAACTTCATGTACTGTACTGATCAACTACATCTGCTGAAAAAATGCCTCTAAGCTGAGTTTTACAACTCTTGCATTTAAATTACTAATAAAGCTGAAAGTCTAAGTAGGTATTACTCATAAATATTGTAAATGTATGTTTAAATTCTGTTTAGAATTTGAGTTGATACGACAAGCTTCATTTTCTTGCAGGTGAATAGAAAGTGATTAACAAAGGTTCATAAGGCAAATGTGAGACACCCCTCCTTCTCCCTCAAACCGGAGTGGTTGAGTATTAATATATAGAATCATAGAATCAGTCAGGTTGGAAGGGACCTCTGGATATCAGGGGGATCACCTAGAGCATGTTAGACAGGATTGTATCCAGGCGGGCCTTGAATATGAAGGTTCCTCCTGTCCATTGCCTCTAATTCTTTTAACATTTTATTTATTTTATTGCCTTAACAGTATTCAGTATAAACTAAATAGTGTTGATGACCTATTAGATTTGATTTTTTCCAGAGAAACTTAGAAGTGCCACATCTGCCTACTAAGTTTTATCTTTGCAGTAGAATCATGCCTGATGAAATGGTTTCATACAAGTATGTTTAATTACCAGACTTGTGAACAGCTGCAGGCAAAAGATTAAAAAAAAACCTATTCACTTAAATATGCATATCTCCTGCCAAAAATATTATAATTATACTAACTTTTCTAGTGTGGTGGTGCAATATATGATTAGCTTCGTATTTACAAAGGCACTTCAAGATGCAGAGAACTACTTCTATAGTAAATCTCACTAAAATTGTGAGTGAGTGAAATCGTGATTCTCATTAACTTTTGCACCTGGCTTCATTTAAATCTATTTTAAATCCTACTGTATTTCCATCTTTGCATTTCCATTTTTTTTAAGTTCATCCCTTTAAAATCTAGTCATATGACAAATGTAGGTTTCAGAAGTTCCAGCTATAAAAGGTTTTCTCGTGTTGATTATTACTGAGGAACAGAGGCCTTCTTTCTTTGGCAACAGTCTATAATCTTTTGTCAATTTTAAGATTTATTCCTTCTGTCTGTAGAGTCAAAATTGGTTGTGTTTGTTTAAGGAAAGAAAAAGAAAATATACAATAATATAGTAATATAAAAGTATTTATCTTTTTATTACTGTTTCCAAGCTCAAGCTATGGTTTTGGAGCCCTGTTGTATTACAGAATGAAACAAAAATCCCTACTTCAAAAGATTTCAAGTGATATTAAACAACAAGTGGAGTAAAGCAAAAAGGCAGACAAAGTATCAGAGACAGCACATGCCTTGCCTTACTCCCTCAGAATGATGATAAGGTGTTGAGAAAATTAGTTGCTCTTTTATCTCAGAGTTTGTGTCCTGTATTATATGTGACCATGAGCTATACTGTATGTATCAATCTGACTTGATGAGTTGCAACTCCTGTGTTTTTGAAGGAGCACAACTGAGTTTTTTTGAGGGAGATCGATGTGATTGAACTGGATGGATCTAACCCAGTGTATATGAGAAAGCTGAAGAAAGATGAAAAAAAGAGTTGACAATATTATATGAACTAATCTAAGGTTGTTTACATTCTATTATAGTCCAAACTAGCAATTTTGCTTTATTTCCTAGGCCTTTTTACTTATGTTTCTGATAGGAGAGGGTTATTTCACTAGATGGTAGTCTGTTTAGAAAACTGTTCTTTCTTTTTGCTATTTTGAGTAGGTAGGAGCTGAGTTTCTGATTTATCTCAACTTGAAAACTGAAGCTGATATACATGAAAGCAGAAGGGCAGCATGTCACATTTTAACTTTATATGTACAAGAGTCTCTGTTAACCTCCTATAAACTCTGGATGCTCCTTTAAAGTCATGGTTTCTGACATCATGAAACCTAAGTATTTTGGAACTTTCTTATCAAGCCGTCTGATGGCTGTTTCCACATGTGGCACATGGCTTTCCTTATCTCAGCTTTGGCAATCTGAGCTACACCCTCTTTGGTATAAAAGAAGGGAGTTCTTAGGTAAAGCTTCATAACTTCTTAAGCCCATCTGAAGTTGAAATAGCTATTAGTAGTGATGGTGAGTAATCGCTCACTTAAGGCTACCTTGGTACTTGAGGGCTGGCAGGAAGGAAATGTGACGCTTATTATTTTATTAGTAAGACATTTCATTTATAATTCTGCTTCAGAAGGCCTTGTTGGAAGCGCGTTGATTTCACAGCCTAAATTACTGTCCAGAATTACAGGAAAAAAGTAGGGAAAGGAGAGTAAAAAGACCAAAATGATCTCAACTGAGCTGCTAGTTATTCTGTCTTTCTTACATCTCAGGTAGTTGTATTCAAGTCAGTCAGTAGTCTTCTCTTAAACACAATTTGTGCTTCAGTTGGTCTTCCACTCATGCAGTCTGAATAGCATATGAGAATGGAAATAAGCAAAATTTTTGTCTGAGATGTCTTCACACAGAGCTAACTGTGTGTGCTGCTCCCTCTTGGTATGGGTTTCTCTTTTAAAAAAAAATCTTTCTAAAGCCTAATCATGCCCTGAAGATAAGATGCAGCAGAAAACTATTTGTACTCCCAGTAGTTTTGGTAAGGGTTATATTGTCCACCTAACAGATGTAGAGTTTGTTTTTTCTAATTGAATATTTTTATGAACTATTCCAAGTTGCTTATTAATCCATAGAACACTGATGGTTTATTCACAGGCAAATTAAAAATACATTTGTGTGTGTGCGTGCATGCCTTTGTGCTCTAACCAGAACTGAAACAATTGCACGATTTGCAGAGGTACTTAATAAATCAAATCCATCTAGCTTTGGTCTGTTTCAGCAGCCCTTTTGTGTGTTTGGCTGCTCTCTTAATCACATCCCTCATGGACTTTTTCTATCACTATTCAGTGATGCTGTTTTCCTAAGGCAGCCTGCCACAGAAATGCTTCTTGCTTTTCTACTAAAATGCATATTTAAATCTATACTTGTGAAACAGTATTTCAAGCTTACTTATTACAGGAGGGTAATACTGTATTTGGAACTGAAATAGTTTTTATTCCAAAGTAAGATTTTCTTTTCAGGTAATTATCTAGAAATAACTTTTCATCTAATTCACACTACAATAAAGAATGAATTTTAAGTAAGATAAACCTATACAAAATGTGCAGCTTTTTTCCATATGGAGTTAATACTGATTACATACTAAGATACTGTAGCCCATTAAGAAATTGTGAATGGCTTTCAAGAATTTGTATCTCCAAATCTTGCTTGAAAAGAGTGTATTTCAAAAATAATGCCTTTGCTGGTCAGCATGAAGTGCAAGCAATATCTTGTCTCTCTCTTGTTTGGATACCTAGTTTCAATAGCAGTCATGACCTGGAGTAGATGTGCGTTCCTGATGCGTACTAAAAGCATTAGGATGGCAGTTTGGCTTCAGTCTTCTGTGGAAGCTGATGGAATAAAAATCTCATGTCCTCTCCTCTGCTGTATATGCTCCCAAATATCACTTAAACATAGTACTATTCTGAAGGTGTTAATGTCTTAGTTTTGTGGTTACTATTGATCTGAAAAAAAGTTCTGTCTTACAAAGTTTTTATCAACATCTCAAGTTTGAAGTTTTGTATGGAAAAATTTAAATATCAAAGGCAAAGAAATCCACTACACTTATTCTCCATTTTTATAGTAGAGCATACATGAGAGAGCTTGTTTTGACAAGTCAAAAATGTGCATCTAAAAGAGCTCTAGCCTTACAAGTGGCCTGAAGGATACTACTGTGCTGGAGGCACAGAGCCAATGCTTGCCATCTATTAGAAGGGCTTGAAAAAGGATGAAAGGAGGTCAGTATGGCAATGATGACTTCTAGGGAGGAGAAACCATCATTCACTAAGCTGAACTTGTTTCTAAGTGAAGAAGTTCAAAAAGACCTTTAACCTTGGCAGGTTAGAAATAAAAGCAGAACTGTGCAAACCTTAAAGTGACTTTGAGGAGCAGGTAGGAGTGACTGGGTAGGTATGGACACCTTAACTTGATAAAGAAACAGCTGAGGCATGGAGAAGATTGAAAGGACTGATTTTTCACCATCTTGTCCAACATAAGAATTGGAGGTCATGAAATGTAAGTAGTAAAAGCCACACTAAAAAGTTAAGTGATTCTTTGCATAAGATGTACTTGTAGAGTTCCTTGCCAAACAACATTTTGGATGATGAAAGTTTATATGGATTGAAGAAAAGACTGGATAAGTTGGTAAAGAGGAACGTTCTGAAGGTTACTAAATACATGGTAACTACAGGGAATAACCTGAGATGTAAATAATTGAAGGTTATGGAGTTGTTGAAGGGGAACATACAGCACAAGCATGTAGTATTTACTCAGGGTTCTGTTTAAGGCTGCTGTTGGAAAGAAGATACTGAGAGAGATGCTCTAACTCTGTACAGGAGTTGCTATGATGTATCTTCATTTACTTCCCCCCCCCCACATGCGCGCGCTCTGTGTTTTATCAGTTAAATTAACTTGGTGTTATTTAAGGCAACTGCAATTTCTGTGTTAAGTGCTGCAAGATACCTTTATAAAGAATGAAACTGAGGGTTCAGAACTACACCATTGCAGCTTCATTAGCCAAGTGGTTATAGCCTATTGCATAAAGAGAACTGTTGAAAGGCAAGAATAGCAGCAGCTAGAAGCAGGGTTGAGAAAAGTCAGATAACTTAATGATTGCGTACTTCGACTTTTATTTTCTCGTTGGTTTTTTTCTTTTTCCTCCATACTGCTAAACTAGATAGATACACAGAGCAGCCCAGCACTTCTTAGGGGTAATGGGCTTATGTAAGGAATAAAAAAAGCCTTTCTCTGACATCAAGGATACTTTATATATATTCATATTTAGTCATGCAGCAACCATGTAAGTGGCGCTGCTGATATACTTTGTCACCTTAAAGACACTGGTGACTGAACTTGCAGATGGAAGTGCTGACTGGTAGAAAAGTCACTGTTTACTCTAATAGAATCAGTTACTGTGGGAATAAGGTACTTGGAATAAATGCTGTTTAGTAGCTCAAAAGGCCCACCAAACACTGAAGCAAAGGTATGCAAAAATGTGATGTTTGATAGTTTTCTTTTTGTGTTGTCTTCCCAGGAATCTTATGATTGCTTTCCTTCGGATATTCCTGTCACTAGAGAGCAGATGAATCGATATCGGGCTGCAGCTGAAACTGCTCAGAGTGAACTTGCAGCACTTTTGGTGAAGTATGATTGTGCCCAGTCAGAGGTACATTTAAAAATACCTCCAAATCCTTCTCCAGACTTGAGGATTCTCTACAGTTACTTTCTGTAGAGGATAAAATATTCGTAGGAAGTCCAAAAGTCCTTGTCTTCTGATGCAGAATTTTTGTTTCTCATAACATTTTTTTTTTTTTTTTTGAATTTCCATGTGAGTTTTACTCTGGTTGCTCGGTATCCGAGAACTTATTATGACTGTATATTTGAAATATTGGCACTAGAGTCTGTCTTTTACCATGGTCATTATTATCTTTGTGTGAATACACTATTTGGTAGCTAAACCTGAAAGTTAATACTTCAGAATTGTGACTGTATAAAAGTTGTGATTATTGTCATCCTGTTATTGCTGGTGACTTAATGTGTAGCTCCATCCTTGCTCATCTCTCCTTTTTAATGAAATTACAGCTCCCAAAATTTGTATTGCTTATGTTGCCAGTGAAGGTGTGTTTGAGCTAATAAGGCTGATTGTAACTAGAGTAACTAAAGTACACATAAGCATAATTTTCTGCTCTCTCTGCTGTGGGGATGGTAACTCTCAGGAGAGATGTAAGGTAGGCAACTGGAGGAAGTAACATTTATAATGAACAATTGGATTTGTTTAGACAATTTTCAGAGTTTCTGTATTTTCACTCTTTTTAAATATATAGCTGAATAGGACTTATTTAATCTGATTCTACAGTGCAGTCACTGGTCAGTTTTAAAATGGCAAAGATATTTGCTGCTGAGAGAAATGAAGTGCTGCATACATTTATCTGCATCCATAGATTTAGGGATATGTGTGTGTGAATGTATGTTTGTGTGTGCATAACATATATGTATACCTAAAAAATGACAGAAACTTGAAACATTCATCATCCAATTAGTACTTTAAACATTTGTACATTTTACAAATGTGTATTTCTCTTGCACTTTGTAAAGTGCTTTGAGATACACTTCTGTAACACGTGAACATTAAAAAAGGCTCTGTCTGCCAATGAGATAAAATTTCTTTTATTATGGATAACAGCAAGAATATGTAATATTATAGGAGAATGACTTATTAATAGAGTATCAAATTAAAACCACAGGGATGAGTGTGTGTCGGCTGAGCTGAACTTTGACCAGTTGATCCTGAAACTGCTGTAAAGATCCTGAAAATACTGTGAAGATTGTAAAAGGTCTTTAATGGCTATATAGGATCAATAGTTTAACTCTACTTATCATTTTAAAAAAGTCATTCAAAACTTTATGTTCTCATGTAAATAATTTGTTCTCTATATTATTTGAAATCTTGAATGGCTTTACTGCCAGCATAACTGAGTGATTTATAGATTCTTTCAACATTCTTATTGCAAAAGCAAAAGAATAGTCAAGAAAGCAGCTGCTCATGCTCTTGTTAATAAAGACCTTCATGACCCAGTTAAGGTCAAAGTCTGGTTATGCTGAGTGCTCTGTAAAACTCATGATATGGGATTATTCTTGCCCTTTCTGCTATTGAAACTGACCACAAAAACAATGGACAGAAGAAAAAAATATCCCATTTTGCAGATGGGGAGTTGAACCACAGAAAAATTTAAGATTATGAACATTTTAAGGTACAATAACTTGGTCCAGCTGCCAAACAAAGCAGTCCTATTGTTCATTCAGCTGCTCATTCCCTTCCCCACACTGCCTCATCCTTTGGGTTGACATGAATATCTGTGTAGTTATACAGCACACTGGGTTGGGGAAATGATTCATCTGAAGAATAAAGCCTCTCCTTCTGGGCTGTGCTTTAGCCGAATCAGTTTCCCAGGCTATGTTACTTCATAGCCTTATAAATATTTTTGCATAGCACAAAGAAGAGGGTGGAATATGGAGATGAAACATTTGAGCCTAGGAAGGGTCAAAGCTGCTTTCCTCAAAAACAATGCTGATTTATGTCAACTCTGAAGTGTCTGATGAACTAGTGCTTGCAGAGGAGGGGTTTTAGCAGTGTAAGCTGATCAGAGACTGAGCTGCTGTTGAAGGGGTGGTCTATCTACCTGACTTCTCAATTGTACCTTTTTTTGCTGTCGCTTGAGTCATATCGGCTTTCTGATCCAGCTAAAAATAATAGTCTTTTTTTTTTTTTTTTGAATGGAAGGACTAATTTTCACCACGTATCTCCATGAATATTAGCAACCACATATGGTCGGTGGTAAAAATGCATTGTAGGAAGAGAGGGAGATATGCTACAAAGTCTAAAGATTTAGAATGTGGTTCCAAGACAGTTCTCAGTAAGACTGATATTTTTTTCCTCTTCAAAAGGGTTGTTCTGCGTCAGTGTTATAAACACTATGTTCGTTAGATCTTCAAAAAACCTACACTCTTCCTACCTATCTCTTCTCCATAAAAAGTGAATTCTTTTCCTTCAGCTGAGTGAGTTAAATTGTTTTGTTGAGAAGTCAGACAAGTACCAGAGCCCAGAGCAATGCAAGGAAGAAGGCAGGAGTTGCATGGTGGGGAACATCCCTTTTCCAAGGCAACAACCATTCAAATGGTTCACTAGTCTCTTGAAATTTCACTCAGAGTGTCTGGAGTTTGTTCCAACTGATTAGACTCTGGTAGAACCATGAATTTATTCTGACCTCCTAAGTTACACTGTAGTATCTTTAAATTTCTTAAAATATTTTTCATAACTTAAAAACCTTAATGCAAATCATAAAGAGCGGTTAATGCTTAGTTATGTGCCTATTAATTTTATATACTAGGAGCTAACGGGTCACCTTATATATTGCTGCTTATAATTGAGTTGTAAGGAAAGCTTAAATGTGGCTTAACGCTTCTTATAACAAAAATTCTGCTTTCAATTACTTGTTCCTTTTAACAACATATAATAGTAACACTGAAATTTTATGTGCCTGGCATGTCTGCCTCAAGCTCACTTTTTGGAGATGTTTGTAGCAGAAATAGTTGAGTAGAAAATGGTACTATAACTGAAAATTTTCAGGGAGGGAAAAGAAAAACAAATGAACTCCTTAAGCTGTTGGGGAAGATCTAGCATCATCTTTGGAACAAGTTCTTGAAATTTGGCAGTGATCTCTTCCTACCCTCCCCGAAGAGTCTTTCTGTTTCTGTGTAAATCCAGCTACATTGGGTTGGACTGAAAAATAACTGTTTGCGTATACTGAGAAGAGGCTGCCTAGAGCACAACTCGAAAAATTTCATTGCCTCGGAAAAGGCTGCAAATCATCAAAACGCGATGCTCCACCCTCATAAAACAGGATCCTTTATATTTACTGCTCCCAGCAACTGTAGATTATTTGTGTGATTGGGAACTAGAATTGGCAAAAGTGGGGAGATGGGCAAGAAGGTGGGAGTGATGGTGTTAACAGTATTGCAACTGTATATGTGTAAGGAATGTGAGTTAAGGTTGTGCAGAAAACCTTTACATTGGCTTTTCCTAAATTCTGAAATTATGAATGTATTTATCTTCCTGTAGGAGATTATATTAAAAAGTTGTATTACATAACAGAAGCTTTTTTTTTTTGCTAACCCCTTTTACTATTATTCTTTTCTACTTTGAAAAGAAAGTTAGTTGCCTCTCTCCACCCAGTCTCTTAGCAATACAAAACTGACACTTTTGTTCCAAAATGTCTCTTGTCACATTCTTAAACTTTTAATGTGGTTTGATATTTCAGTTTGGACAGATTTTTCCTTTCTTTTTGTGTTTTTTATTCTTCTGTTTATAGCTTCTTGAACTCAGATCCAAAATGGTCTCTAAAGAAGCCTCTTTTCAAGAGCTGAAGGCTGAAGCTGAAAGCTACAAGGAAAACAACGCTAGACAGACTTCTCTACTTATGTCTTTGCAAACCCGAATTCAAGAGATGGAGGAAGAATTAAGTGTGCTCGCCACTTCTAAAAAGCAAACTGAGTTGAGAGCTCAGGAAGTATTCAAGGAGAGTTGGGAGCTGAAGGAGAAGCTTCATGAGCAAAATGCTGAACTTCAGTAAGATTCATATGAGCTATGAAACTATTTGTGTTTGCAATGACAGAATATAGCAGTTGTCAACACAGAAAAATATGTCAGTAGGTAGACTTCATTGCAGGCCTCCTGAATTCTGTTTTGGTGTCTTGCAAAATCATTCTACTTGAGTGTGTGGAAGGTATTGAAATTAGTCTTCTGTTTTGAGTTGTTAGACCATAAATAAGGTTTTAAGAGTTGTGTCCTCTGGAGGAAAAATTAAGATATGGCTCAGCTTGGTATAACCTTATTTATCAAATATGAGCACAGAGGTCTGTTTCTGAGTGCAGCAAAAAAAAAAAAAAAAAAAGGTATGGTTTCCTCATGCAGGTATTTCCAAGTATGGCACTGATGTAAACTTTATGCTTTTCATAGCACAGTTGTGATGAGCTCTATCTCCAGCAGCAGTCTGTTGCCCTTGCCTGTCCTTATTATGTGATGTCTTTTCAGATACATATCTGTTGATTGGATTGGGTATGTGGTGGGCAGTAACTGTGCTGCTGCCCTCAGTCTTCTCTTCCCCAGGCTAAACAGGCCCAGTTCTTGCAGATGTTCCTCGTAGGGCAGATGCTGCAGCCCTTTGATCATCTTCGTAGTCCTACACTGGACTCTCTCCAGTAGCTCCATGTCTCTCTTGTCCTGGGGAGCCCAGAACTGGACACAGTACTTGAGATGAGGCATCACCAGGGCTGAGTAGAGGGGCAGGATCACCTCCTTTGACTTGCTGGCAACACTCTTCCCAATGCAGCCCAGGATACCACTGGCGTTCTTGGCCACAAGGGCACATTGCTGGCTCATGGTCCACTTGTCATCCAGCAGCACTCCCAGGTCCTTCTCTGCAGAGCTGCTCTCCAGAAGGTCAGCCCCCAGGTTGTACTGATGCCTAGGGTTATTTTTCCCTAGGTGCAGGACACAGCACTTGCCCTTGTTGAACCTCAGGAGGTTCCTCTCTGCCCAGCTCTCCAGCCTGTCCAGGCCTCTCTGAATGGCAGCACAGCCCTCAGGTGTGCCAGCCACTCCTCCCAGCTTGGTATCATCAGCAAACTTGCTGAGGAGGCACTCTGTCTCTTCATCCAGGTCACTGATGAATAAGTTGAGCAAGGTGGACTGTTGGGGCATTCCACTAGCCTCAGGCCTCCAACTAGACTCTGCACCACTGATGACAACCCTCTGAGCTCTGCCTTTCAGCCAGTTCTCAATCCACCTCACTGTCCTCTTGTCTAACCCACACTTCCTGAGCTTGCCTAAGAGGATGTTATGGGAGAAAGTGTCGAAAGCCTTGCTTTTTTCCATTCTTGTAACCATTACAAGGCTGGTATTTAAATGAGAATGCAATGTCCATCTTAATATTGTCTAGCAAAGAGCAAGATGAGTGTTTACCAGATGTCTGTTTTTCCCAAGTGAGTATTTTGCACAGCTCTTCCAGGCTTTGTGAATTTCAAGTGGATAATTAAGTTATTTTAGAACCTGGAGAAATCTATTATATTGCGCTTGTTTATTACCAGCTGAATTGCCAAAAGCCCTGCCTGGAGAGTGCTGATGTGGATTGCCAAAGATTTTAGATTATAATCCAAATGTAAGCAAAAGAATAGTTAAGCCAAAAAGTTTATTGTACATCCTTACAGGATAGTAAACATCACAGTCTCTAAGATAACAGTTGTTAAGATTTAAAATGCTATCTTTGACCAAAAGAAAGAAGGATCTTCTACCCTACTTGCTTGACTCACTAGGAGAAAACTTTCAAAATAGTTTCATAGTAGTAGGCTTTTGTTACAGTTATGTGGCACAAATCTGTGCTGCCACCCCCAGTGTGGTCTTGTCCTTTACTTGCCTGCTCTGTTTTGCCTGGTTTGCTTTTGTTGGCACTTCCATTTGTGTGGCCACATGGTGAACAGGACCAGGGAACTGCTCCAAGTGATAACTAAATATGTCAATCCCAGATCCAGTTCACTGCACACGTAGTGTATACCACCAGAGCGCTAGCAAAAAAGGAAGGAAAAAAGGGAGGGTAAGCTTTCAAAGCTTTTTTCCTTCATCCTTTTTCTCATTCAGATGGTTATGTCCTCCCACTTAATACTAGTCAATATATTGACTTAGTGAGTTTTAGTTGCTTACTCTGACCACCTTAGTAGTGCATGGCACATGACCACCCATAAACAGACATTCAAGATTTTCACCACTAATTTCTAGAAGGAAAGAGCAAGTCAGTAGGCATGAAATGCACATTTGCATTCTATACCCAGAGATAGAATCAAAAATGTTTAATGAATTCTGTGATTGGTTTCCAAGAAGTACACCTCTCCTATTCAAAATGGTGCTTTTCTACTCAACAGGACTATTGCCATGGTATTTTTAGAGCCTGAAGTGTGAAAAGCTTTTTTTTTTTCTTTTTTTTCCTCATTCTCTTTGCTCATTAGTTCTGAAGAGCTAGCAAAACTGTGAAAGAGCTATGCTCCACTTTTTTTTGTATCTCATTGCCTATCTTCTAGGTGCTCATACCTGTATGGTTGTACTGAAGGTAATTAAGGTTGTTCGTAGAGTTATCAAGTGTGTGCCTGGTACTTCAGATTCTTTATTTTTAGAAGCAGTTGCAGTTCTGTATGTGATGTGCCTTGATTTTCAGAGCCACAGGACAGTTTGCATGCTTAGAAGACAAGGAGATATTTTTCAATTTGTAAACTGAACACATCTGAAATGGCAGTCACCAAGAAGCAATCCATATAAAGGCTTATTATGTCATTGCAGAGTAGCATGGACTTTAAAAAATACATTGCAAGTAATGATATGTGAAGTTCTCATGCCCTGGCTTTAAGGAGTAAATTTCATTTATTTTTCATTCAAAGATTACAAAGGAAAAATAATTTTAAAAGATTAAAATCTATATTTAAATTATGTTATCGTTGTTAACTTGCAGAAAAATTTGCCTCCAAAACTAGCCTGTACATTTTAAGAATGTAATTAATATATGCTTTGCTGCCTTGGCTATGTGTAAAATTGTCTAGAATCTGATAAAAGGTTGGAAAGTCATTGTTAACATTATAAAAGTTCTTATTAATATGAAGACTCTTTGAATATGTAATACCAAACATTTCATGAATCTGTTAGTGCTTTGAAAAAAGCTGTCTGCCTTATGATATTTCAAGTCCTCTTGAAGGTTAAGCTGACCATTAATATGTGAGACCAGATGTTTCCTGTGGTATATACAGCTTGTCTTAGCACTACTGCACATTTGGGCTTCCCTAGACAGGTACTTTTTCCCCACTGAGAAGTTTTGCTTTGCACAGGAATTTGGGCTTTCCTCCATTCCTCCAGGATTTCCAGCTACTCTGTAACACAGTAACTTTGATCAAATTGCAGGATGTCAGAAATACTAGATGATAACAGCACGGATCAACTCCATAGTGCATACACAGCAAGTTCAACATGGTCTGAGGTGTGGATTTTTGGTACGTGGGATCACGGAGTAGTTTAGGTTGGAAGGAACCATTTGAGGTCATCTGATCAAACCCCCCACTCAAAGCAGGGCCATCGGTTAGCTGTGTGTGGGTCATCTGGGCACCACTTCTGCAGTAAATCTGACACCTGTGTTGAATCAGGCTTGTACAGGTCCTTAGACTGCATACGAAGTATGATATACAAGTGTCAGTCTAATACGGTAGTGTATACGTGTGTATCCATTTCTGGATTCTCCACATTTCCACTTCTGATGTATCCCTCTTCAGGACAGCAGTTTAGTAGCCATCTTGCAGCTTAGTTTTGCTGGGGTAGTGGAGGAGAATATCGGTTGCCTTGAAGTGAGGAAACTGAGGTACTTTTAATCTGAGGGCCAGAGCATGCCGCATAAAATAGCGCTCTTTTGGCTCAGTGTGTGTGCTGTGCAGTATTGCACAACATTTTCCTCATTCTATGTAGAGAAGTAATTAATGATTTTCATTTCTCTCTTTTATTCTTCTACTCTCTTCTGTTTTGCAGCAATGACAGCAACTGGGCTGATCCCCTTTCTAAGGCAGTATCTTATGGTTTTTCATGGACTGCCTCTTTTGCTGACCACCATGTATTTCCCAGAGGTGTCTCATGATGGTTTTTGATTATGGAATGGTGCTCAGTTGCTTCTTTAATTGCCATCCTAGAGAAAAATAAAGCAAAAGTGAAAAAGAGAGAGTCCTAAAACTGCAAGAATGCCCACCTTGGCATTGCTTACAACAATTCTGTGCTCTAATAAATAAATACTGTAATAGAATTAAAATAAAGTTGCTGAAGTTAACAGATAACTGTTCGGGGGTATCTTAGATCTCATTTTATTCTAGTGCTCAAATCTTCGTCAAGAACTTGCCTTAGAGAGTACCTTGCTTCTCCTCTAGAAGTTTGAAAGATTTCTAGCTCTTGTACCAATTGCATTTTTACCACTGAGTACTGTTCTAATATTAGTTATCTCTGAGAATAAATCTGAACTGAAAATTATTTTTTTTCCTCATTGCTGTTTGGTAGCATTATCTGTGATCTCTGCATGTTGCTGGGTTTAAGAAATGCTGTGAATAGCTTGATACCTGTTTCTTCTGACAGTGTCTGTTGACTGGTATACCAAGAATACCTTCTGATTAGTTCTGTTCGTTCTTATATATTCTGAAATGATGTTGGAGTTGATAACTGGATTTCACAAATCATTATTTTGAGCTCTTTGATTTTTTTTTCCCAATTTGTTCTTTTGCAGTTTCTCAGGAGTGATGCTCAGTGCTACAGTGCCATGAACAAAGTTTAGCACTTCTATACATTTATTATCTACATAGACTATGCCAGTACTTTTTTCCTAAACTTGTCTTTGTCTGTGGCAATGAAAAGAATGTAACCGTGTTCATGCAAATGAATTAAATCAACCACTCTGTTATTTCATTGTTCATTTTTATAGAGCACTTGAATACCTATACCTACTCTCCGTGCAGGTAACTTTTGCTGTTAACTGATAGATATGTCATGTGGGATGCGTATCTGCCTGATAGGTACCTTTGGAGAGTCCTGAAACTGAGAAAGAACCTGCCTTGTCTGCAGACTTCTGTGATAGTTTTCTTGTTCGTTTGTTTTAACTTGATCCTCTCTGGCCTGATGAGGATTACACTTTTTTTTTTTTTTTTTTTTTTTTTCATCTTTACTTCTTTTTTGGGGTGTAGTGTTACACAGCAGAAGGCTGTGCCTACAGCAAACTACTGTCTCCCTTTTCTGGTTGCTGCTGCCTGTAAAATATTCTGGATGTCCTACACTTCCATTCATCAGAGGGGGCTTTTCGCCCAGAGTCTGTGGAACAGCACTGTCAGGTGCCCCCCCCCCCCCCCCGACAGGGATTTGATCCCTTTCTTCCCCTTTTTACTTACCTTTTTACTTGCAGCCTCCATTACTATTATCTTGGATGCACTTGTGTTAAGTTTATTGGGCTGCTGTGTCTTAGTGAAATCCTGTGCTAAGTAAGATGTGATCGTAGAAGATTATTTTAAAATGCTAATCAAAAGTGAAGATGAAAAAATGTTTACACATAAGGCAACTAACAAGTTATATATATTAACATTTAGAGAATTATTTAACACACACAACTTGTAAAGATCATTTTACAATGTGCAGAAGCTAGCAATAATCTTAGGATAATGTTTTTTGGCTAGAACTCTGTTTCAGAGAACATTCATCCTGATATGCGCTTTCCCTTTTTTTTTTTTTTTTTTTTTGTCTGATTAGTAAATGTTTGAATGAGCGTGAAGAAAGTAAGACTGAAGCTTTGAAGATTAGCAGAAAACATGAGGAGCTGCTAGTACAGCTTTCTGAATTCTTGGACACGGACATCAGAGAAAAAGAGGAAGCTGAAGAACATTTAATTTTAAAGGTAATTATGTGTAGGCAAAGGCTTTTTATTAGGTACTGATGAGACTCATTAAAACATTTCACTGTTTTATTACTCCAGTGGATATTCCTAAAATGAGTTTAATTCTTAAAAATATTTGACTTGACAAAAAATGCATTCATACTTCTATATGATTTTTAGGAAAATATTTATCAAAGAAATAAAGCAAATATTTCAACAACTTAAATGACAAAGAAAATCTTTGTGCTAAATGAAAACACTGTCTGTAAATCATTATTTAATCAGTTTTTCATATTGTCCTGATTTTACAGATGCTGAACACTATTAGACTTCACTGAACTCAGTTTTGTCTTACCTACATAAATATTTAATTAACGAGCAGTTCTTAAGTATGAACCCTGAGTAGATAGGTAGCTGAAAGATTTCCTAAAACATTAGCAATGAGAATCACTAGATGACCTATAAATTGTACCACTAGTTCTTAATATTTATCTAAAGCCAATGTACCATTAAGTAGAAACATCTGAAATGGTCTACTCTGAAACAGCCTCTAACTGTGTCTTGTAACAAATTGCTATAAATTGCTGTGTGATGTATTTGAAACATAATCATAAAACTTTATTATCTTTTTTCAGAATATTTCTAAAGTTCTGGAAGCTAAGCTTCCATTCAGGAAAGGAAAATTGTTTTTATGATCTGTTAGCCTTTCAGATGCAGCTAAAGGCCAATTTATCCTAATTTTATGCATCTTTCTCATTTTTGTCTAGTGTTCTCTATCCCTATTTTTCTCTCACTTGGGAGCATACCAGCTATTTGGGGAAATTCTGCTTTAGTATATTCATATTATAAGAATTCTGGCTCTAAGGAATACTTAATAAATTAAGCTTATTATTTATTTAAGTATGTGTCACAGTGATTTCTTACAGTCTTTGCTGTCATAATATTACAAGCACATTCAAATTGTAACAGATGCTCTAGTGCAATCTGTCTAGTTAACATTTTAGGCAAATATATTTAGTGTTAAACTAACTCATACATGCTTTGAGTTAAACAAATAATGAGACATAGAGCTTAATAAAGAATGTGTTGACTTATGTTTAGTGACGTAAATAAATCTAGATGGCAAATCTAGTTTGCACTGAAAATTGTGTGCTTTAGGAAAACATAGCTACTTGTTTTTCTGTTTGGGGTCATGGTATGTGTATCTAGGTTGTCTTCTACATTATGGTTTAATTTAAGACAGAAGTGCTCTGGCTTAATCTGAAGAACCATCTTGCTGGTAGGAATCAGGGTACATTTTATTCCTTATTTTCCCTGTATACTCTTTTAAGTGTCCACATTCATCTATTCTGCTTCTTGGAAGCATATTGTGCCAAAATAGACCTAGAATCTTCCTGGAATTACTACTTTTTCCAAGGTGTCAGTTGTTCAGAACATAAACTCACAAGTTATTTGGCCCCATCCTTGAATAAGCTAATGAAATAGCTGTTACTAGCTCAAGTCTCCCTGTACCTAAAAAATTTCAAGCATGAAAAGAAGCTTTTGGTTTCTTATTCCAAAGCCTTGGGAAACATAAATCTTAGCAAACCAAACCAAAACTGACTGCCTTTCACAAGAAGATAGTTACATGATCTGTTTTCATTTTTCTGACCTGCTTCATGTCAAGTACAGATACACAGAAGTGACAGTAGCTCTCTACATCTTTAATAGATCATAGAGATTGTGCGGAAATAAGTCTGAACCACGTTACACCAAGATGTGGGTTTGTGATGGGAATATGGTTTTCACTTTAAATGTCTTTCTACTATTTTAAAATGGAATAGTAGAATGCAATTATAAATCTAACCTACAGGTCTTAAATACCATGTTTTTAGGATGATTAGGATTGTGATGAATATAGATTACTGTTAAGTGTTCTTAAAATTTTACTAATATTTGAATTATTTGTCCAGGCCTGTGAAATATGTAAAGAAAATACGACACTAAAAAGCCAGATTGCTGTTCTTCAAGAAGCCATCAGTGCCCATGAGATGGAGTCCAAGGCTAACAGAGAAACTATCATGAGGCTTGTTTCAGAAATGACCAAAGAGCAGAAAAAGGCAGCAGGATACTGTCAAGACATGGAAAAACTTAGTAAGGTATGTAATTACAGGGTGTGCACGTTTGTCTTGTTTAGATATTTTTTAGATATTTCAAATTAATTTTCAGTAGAAGGTGTATTAGAAAAAGTATTTTTGGCAAACCTTCAAGTGTCTTTACTAAGAAGAGAACATTTTTCTGTGGTTACCCTGAAAATATATAGAGATTAAACATCAACACAGCTGAAGAGGGACCTGCTTCAGATTTGATGTCTTCTGTTGACACTTGAAAATTGATATTTTTGCTTCCTTCATACAGTCGTAGGCTTTGCTGTTGCTTGCACAAACATGTAATTTCACAGAAGTTTTGTTAGAACAGTGCAAATGTATAGAGTTATTGAGTATCTCTGAGGCACAAGTATGGCACAAGGAAAAAATACTCTTTTAAATAGTATTTATGGAATATCACTAGTTTTCTAAGGGTTATTCTACTGAGTTTCTTTAAAAATTCTAATGAGAAACTGAAAGGAATTACTAGAACAGTATTGTATTCTTTTCACTTAAGGAACTGGAAGTAAAGTGTCTTGCATTACAGACACTAGATTATTTGCTTTACCATGTGACAGACTCATGCTTCATTGACTCATAGACAAGTAGGTTGTAGCCAGCAGCATGCCTCTTGCAGGAGAACACTGTTTTGCTTTGGAGAACCCATGCAGGAAATCTGAGCAGGAATGAAGCTGTAAGTCAAGAATTCAATAAGTTCACCTAGCTACAGTTTGTAAAAGGTAAGAGTAAGTGAGCACTCCAAGAGAACTCACCTGAGAATTTTTGTGCTTTGCAAAGAATGGACAGGTGACAATGTGAGTTATTGTAGCAGTTTTCCTGATTAAACAACACCTCACTTTGAGCAATAACTATAAAAAAGGAGCAGTTTACTAAAATGGTAATGATCTTCTGCAGGTACTGAAGCAGTGCAATTAAAGCTGATAGGAACTTAGGAAAATAAGAGCTGTGACTTAGGCTGCTAAATGATGTGGCTGAGTTAGGTATAGAAATTTTAACATAAATTGAAAACTTAGTTGCACAATGTTCTAAGTTAATATAATTAGTCCTTCCTCCATATTAATCCTTCCCTGAACAAAAGTCCACCACTATATGCTTTAAAAGATGAAGTGTTCTGATTTGTTTGTAGGCATGGTACTTAAGAGATGAGAAATAGCTGATGGCATGCTTTAGGGAAGAAAGAATTTATTATGGAGAAGATAAATATTAGGTACTAGGAGGGTCATAAATCTTTCTTCTGAAAGCACCTATAACAAAGCTATGTAACACATTCTGTCCAAGAATAAACTTAGAGTGAGAGCGCCTGTATTGAAAACTTAAACAGGTCCTTTCTGAACACTTTTTGTTCCCATACATTCAACACAAACTTGTGTTTGAATAAGGGGAAAATGTAGTATACTTAGTAGGTAAGCCAGAATCAGTCATTTTAAGTGAAGATGTTGGTTTCATTTGTGGTGTTTTGTAAGTTTGCTCTGACAGTCAAAACCTCTCCAAATTTCAGCAAGTTTTATGAAAAAAATTTTCCTATGATTTATTATGCAAATGCCTAATACATAATTTATTTTATTTGTTCTACAGCAATATATTGTTAAATTAATAGCATAAGCAAGTTATGATGGAATTTTAGTGGTTCTCTATTTCTTGCCTTTCAAATGAAGTGTATGCCATTATGGCTTACATGGAGGTTGCAGATTCTTCCAGTGGTTTAGCTACAAAAAGTTACAGATACTGAGTAAATTGATTGAGAAGGTTTTGTTTGCAACTGTGTATTAAAAATTCAATATTGAAAAAACAAATAAAAAGCAGAAGATTTTAATATATGTATCTAAGGTAGGATATAGAGCATCAGCTCTTCCCCTGATGGGTGTCTTACTAGGTTACAGTGGACACATCCTCAGTGGTATAAAGTAGACTTGACTTTGCTGCACAGTTTAAATAACCACATGGATACAATTGCACATCGTGATATGTACGCTTGTCAAAGAATAAAGCCTCCACACTGTCCAATCTATACTGTCATAGGCAACAAACAAATATTTCTCTGCTAGAGGAACACACACATTGCTCATTATACTTAGATTGTTTTCACAGAATCACAGAATGGTTGATGTTGGAAGGGACCTCTGGAGATCATCTAGTCCAAACCCACTGCTCAAGCAGGGTCACCTGGAGCATGTTAGACAGGGTTGCAACCAGGTGGGCCTTGAAGATCTCCAGAGAAGGAGACTCCACAACCTCTCTGGGCAACCTGTGCCAGTGCTCTGTCATTCTCACAGAGAAGAAATTCCCCCTCACATTCAGGCGGAACTGCCTGTGCTTCAATTTCTGCCCATTGCCTCTTGTCCTCTCACATGGGGCAACTGAAAAGAGTTTGTCCCCATCTCCTCGACACCCTGCTTACACACATCGATAAGATCCCCCCCCAGTCTTCTCTTCCCCAGGCTAAACAGGCCCAGCTCTTGCAGGCGTTCCTCATAGGGCAGATGCTCCAGCCCTCTGATCATCTTTGTAGCCCTACGTTGGACTCTCTCCAGTAGCTCCATGTCTCTCTTGTCTTGGGGAGCCCAGAACTGGACACAGTACTCGAGATGAGGCCTCCCCAGGGCTGAGTAGAGGGACAGGATCACCTCCCTCGACCTGCTGACGACACTCTTCCTAATGCACCCCAGGAGACCACTGGCGTTCTTGGCCACAAGGGCACATTGCTGGCTCATGGTCCACTTGTCATCCAGCAGCACTCCCAGGTCCTTCTCTGCAGAGCTTCTTTCCAGCAGGTCAGCCCCTAGCCTGTACTGATGCATGGAGTTATTTCTTAACTTATTTTCTGAGCTTTTATTAATTGAATTGCTTGTAATAGAATTTACCCAGTGCAAATTGACTACAAGTGATTCTTTCCTGTATTTGCCTCAAGCTCTTAGTGTCAAATATGTTGGCTTTTTTCTGTTTTCCCCCAGCTTTCTCTCTCAAAAATCTCCATAAGCGTATACAGGCTGTCACACAAGCCCCTTTATTTCTGTTCAGTAATTCCGTCAGTTTTCTTTAGCAAGCCTCAGACACAGCACTGTTATCTACCTTCTGTCTGATTTTTTTTTTTTGGCCACATAGTTGTTCAGACAAAACCAAGAGAGACGTGAACTCCCATTCTTGACCAAGTGCCTTTGTCACATTCAGAGGCAGCTATTGAACAATCATGCAAAACAGTTAATAGATTTTTTAATTCATGATGAAGAAAATGAAAGGCAAGTTGGTTTCACTGAAGCAGTATTATAGCAGAATATAAGGTTGATACATGTATAATCCAGAATGTTTTTGAATAAATGTGCTGTGATGTATGTTTTAGTCAGCGGGTTTTCATTTGAGCGATATTAGCATGTGAACCACAATTTTATCTATTCCCCCCTCAGCGTCACTGTATCACAACTGTCAAGCATTAAATGACAAATTAATATAATTAATCATAGCTTGACAACCAGCTTTTATTGTACCATATTACTTTTCTTTGTCTAAGAATTCTGAGCTCCCCAAATTTCTAACTGAAAGTTGTAAGAACTTGCTCTTAGAATTCTGTAAATATTTTGCAAACGTTTATTCTGACAATGCTGGATATCAGATTCATATTTGCTGGAAAATAATTTGTAAATGCTAGCCAGATTTCTAGACTGAGAAATGGAATACTTGTTCTTTCTCACTGTGTGTCTAGAACGAGTGATGGTTTATTATGATAATTGTTGATTATATAGTTATGACGTTTTTGTATTGGGGAGAGCTTAAGAATGTCTGTAGCTCTTTAAAAAAAATTTTCTGATCTGCTCTAATCGAGTTTCATTCTAGTATTTAATAAGTTCCTATGTGGTATTTTTTTAAGGTATAGAATATAAAGCAGTTGTTTTGCCAGGTGAACTTGCCATTCATACAATATTGCCATTGCTGCACCACAAAATCTGTTAAACTGGTTTGTTTTATTTCTCATTTTCTCTGATGATTCAACCTGGAAATACTTGTGATGCTTGCTGCAATGCTAATTTAAACATCAGTTTTACAAGGATATGCACCGTGTAGTGTCTGTAACTTAAAAAATATATTATCAAGCAACTTTAATTAATACAAATATATCACTAATGCAAAATTAATCATGAAAACCTAATATTTTATTAGATTTAATATTTTATAAATTACTTTAAATACATTTATTCTCTAATTAGCATCTAATCTCTACAACATATTTTCAATTAATAAAAATATTAAAATCAATTGACTTGATGAATGCATAAATAGACATAAGCTATTATTATTTAAGGAAACTGAATAAACTGCAGAGTTGAGAAACATGCCTACATTTTGAATATGCCTCAATACTTTGTTTGTAAGAGACAGGAGGCCTGGCTGTTAGAGGCCTGGCTGTTAGAGGCCTGGCTCTTTTTATTTGTAAGATTTGTCATAAAGAAAATAACTTTTAGGGACAGGTTTCAGCAGGCATTACAAATATTTCCAGGTTCAATCATCAGAGAATATGGGAGATAAGAACAAGATAGTTTACAGTTCATGTGGTATGGCAGCAGTAAGTGGACACTTGGCTGGAGTAAGAATTCATCTGGAAAGATACCTGCATTCTCTTTTATACCTTCTGAATACTGCTAATGTAATTTGTTTTTTTTGTATATGCAGTCACTGTAGTATATTGCCTCCGTGAAGCTCTTTGAGGTGCCCATGCCAATAACGATGATGTATATTACATTCACATAAACTTCTGTTGTCCAAAACCCCTCTATGCTGCTTTCATCAAAATGCTGCGCTCTTGAAACAATGAAAGCTGGAAAGCTAAAAGTTTCCTCTGGAAGGATAACAAGTGCGTTAACATGTGGCTATTCCCAGGGAAAAAGAGGAGCAAATGGAGCTGCAGTTGGGGCAGAGGTGGTAATGCTACATGTTCATGAACGGGGTAATTGCACAGGAACGTGCTGCGAGAGACCTGCCAGACTGAGCTGTGAGAGCGGCAGCCTAGCAAGCAGCGGAGGGGCAAGCGCGTGGCGATGGCTTCTTGCTGGCGGGCCCTCCGCTGCCCTCTGTCCAGGATGCCCCTGTTCTAAGGCTGCAGCTCTGTCTTACCAGCTAATGCTGCTGCTACATTTGTGTGCTGCTGCATGCTTTGTTTCATTTTGACCAAAACCAAACAGTAAATTCCTCCAATTCTGTATGTTATTCTGTATGTATATTGCCAAAGTCCAAGAAAGGCTCTGGACACTGTCATCTGTGTGAATGTCACTGTTCAATATGTCTAAATTCTTTTGACAAAGCCTCTCTTGTCTCATGAACTCTCAAGTCTGAATCCACCTTCCTACCGTGTAGTATTTTTCTTTATCTCATTGGAAGTAAGTCTCTGAGCTGTGCTTAGTTTGGAGTGGGAGAGTATTCTGAGGAAGTATATGCTTCCTCTGCTCTTGATGCACCTTTTGAGATGACTGTTACTGCCTACTATCAGAGACTAGCTGTTGATCTTTGGTCTGATCTGGTGTAGCTCTTCTCGTGTTACTCCCTTCTACTGAAGCTGTTTCACTTTGTGTGGATTAATTAAGTCTCTGAAGAGAGATCAACAGGGTGATCACCTCAGATGTAAGGGTATTTATTATTACTATACAGATCTTATCCCTCCTTGTTTCTTTTCTTCTGCAGTTTTAGTGCAATCATATCTCCCTGTATTTGCTTTACAGTATTAAATCCAGCTCTTATTTTTTCTTATAAAATAATCTATCTCTTTCCATTTAAAAGATAGAAGTAAATTCCCTCACCTGTTCTGGCTTGAATGCATTCTCCGTAAACACTTTTTATCTAATATTGAATGTTATTTCTGATGAGGCCTTGTCAGTGTCTTGAGTATTCATAGCATTACTCTTACATCTTCAAAAGTTAGTGTCAGATTTTATTAGTGCAGGTAGACTGCCAGCAGGTGGGTGTGGATAGACTACCTCTGGGCCTGAGTTCGTAAATTTAAGTACAGCACGTGACACATGAACCCTTTAGCTCAGCTCTCTGATAGCTTAAGCATTTTTGGCACTGCTTTCTATTTCAGCATCCATTTTAGATTTGCTTCATCTGTTGTGTCTGTCAGTTATCTGACACTATATACCCTTGGTAAATCTATATTATATTTAATTCAGTTTTAATTTCTGTAATTTCTGTAATTCTTATTTTTCAAAATTTTGTTCTATGTAAAAATTCACCAGCTTTTTTGACCTTAGAAGGTATATACCAAAACCTTCATATAATTCAGAGCCATGGGACATTAGCCATAAACATTGAGGATCCAAAGGAAAAACTTGAGCTGTTATGATTCTATTCTTTCAGGGATGGAAATAGCTTTATCTCCCTGCAATGAACACATTAGGCTTTTAGGATTTTGCTTCTAGTTGAGACAGCACCTTTACGGATTTTAGTATCCAAACTTCCAGATACTGTCCTACATTCAGACTGACCTTGCTTAAACTAGTCAGTGTGAATGTTCTCCATTCAAGATAGTTATTGAAGAATATTGTTCAGAGTTTTAAAGCTTTCAATTTTACTTGTTCTCATTCTATAAACTGTGTGTGTGTGTGTTTTCACGTTTAGGCGTCAACAGGCTTGCAGTTACTTATTTAAAACCTTTATCTTTTGATTCAATTGTGTTTGTAGATGTTCACAATTTGAAACAGTTGTAATTAGGTAAACTCCCTGGTACTAGCAATACTAGCAAATTAATATTTGCAGTGTTTCTCTGAAAAGAAAAATAGAGATTGCTGAAAACTGTAATTGAAATAAACCACACTTTACTCTTTGCTGTAATTACCATAATGTAATTCTCAGCAAAGGTAGGAATTTCCTATTAATAGGACTTGTTTAGAACACAAAAGAGAAAATGACAAGGAATTGTGCCAACATTTGTTTCCAAGAGAGTTCTACAAGTACTTTAACGAATAATTACCTAAATGACAGGGTTTGTTTTGGTTTGTTTTCATTTATGTGTTTGAATATTTGTTTTTTTGACAAATAGCTTTGAAGCTACTTAAAATTTTTAGCATTTTTAGTATGTTATGTTTATATTTTATTTCCAAGGGTGTCTCCCAGACTCCTTTTTTTGTCTACCATCACTGCTGAGCTGTATGATTATTTCCAGATTTACTGCTTGATTAACCTGTGTTCCATTAGTACAAATGGCTTATTGTGCTACAGTTCTTTAATACAAATGAAGGCAATCTTAACTGATATCAACCCAGTTACTGAGCCTCCCCTAGGCAACTGAAAATTCTAAAGAAATTTAACTGCTCTCTGTAAGTATGCCATCTAGTTGTCAAATTTTCTCTCTTGTGTGAAGTAATATTGCTTCCCATCTGTACCTATCAGTCAGATAATACCTCAAGGAATGAAGTCATACATACTCCTTGCTAAGCCTTCAGCTGATTTGACTGCAGATTTTATCCTTGTATATAAATATCTAATTGCTCTTAATTACTACTATCCTAGAGAAAGGAAGGAGGTTCAAAAGCTGATTGAATAAAACAAACTTTGTGTTTAGATGAGATATTTTTCTTTCATATTTCTTTTATCATTTGCCTTTGTGTCATTGGTCAGGATACACAGTTCTGTCTGTCTGCTCTGCTATCTTGGGCCAATAATTTATATAAAACATATATCTTTTTCTACTTCCAAATGGAGTCTTGATTCATCAGAAGAGAAAGGAAAAATTACTTTTAAATGGTCTGAGCTTCAAATGAAAATTGTGGCTGTCAGAGGCTAATGAGAACCATGACAAAAGAATATTTATTCTTTAAGGTGAAATTGTTATTTAAGCATTTTCACTTTATTTTATGCTGTTTTAACATTTTCTCTCTCTCCCCCCCCCCTTTTTTTTAATTTGTTCCTACCTTCCTACCCGTTCACTGTTTCTGTACACATAAATAATCTCAGAAATGTTTGTCACATTTAGGAAAGTTTAATTCTATTCTTAACACTATATTTAAACGTTTTATGTGCATTCATTCTTTTTCTTCCCAGATGTGCTACTTCGGCTTTGTTTGTATTATATTTTGTTCACTACTGAGTTTCAAAGTATCATTTTCTGAATGAAAATATAATCTAGCAATTGTTTCACAACCTCAAATTATGTTTAACCTGCAAATTTCGTCCATGTATTAATCTTGCAAGTCACTGCAAAGGTTAATCTACAGTGTGATTACAGTATCTTTTGGGCTTTCATTAATTTCAGTGGGAGTTCTCCTGTGAAGCTCTGATGTTCTTGGCCCCATATAAACAATACAGGTCCTAATTCCTCTAGTTGCAATACTAACTTCTGACGTGCTGCCTGCTTTGGGGAGTTCTAAAAGACTTTAAAAGTCTGATTTAATCTTTCATGTGTCTTAGGATCTTGACAATGCCGTAATAGCAAGACAGAGTTTGGAGACTGAGATCAGTACCCTCCAAGACAAACTGACGGCTAGCCAGAAAGCTTGGGAAGCCTCAAAGGAAGAACTGCACAATCTGAAGAGATCTTCCAGCGAGCTAGATGGAAGTTTGAAGAACAGCCTAGAAGAGGCCAAGACTGCTCAAAACTCTTTGGTTTCTTTTAAAGAGCAAATTGCTACCCTACTCAGCAGTAGATCTGCAATGGTTAAATCTTCTGAGAAGGCCATTTTGGAGAGGATCCGAGAAATAAACTGCAAAGAGGAGAGTAAAGAAATAGTAAGTGAGCAACTACTAGATTTTCCCAAGTTTTTTGTATTTATTCTCCTTAGCTCTTTTCTGTCTTATTTATCTGTTTAGTGTTGGTTTTTTCTCCTTAGATTTTGAAATTAGTTATTGGTAATTTACTTGTCTGATTTGATTTTAGGACAAAAGTATATATGTTTTATTACACAAGAAGAGATCAGGAATGAAATAAATAATAAATACTGTTAATGAGGGAAGACAAGGAATGTTTTTTTGGTTAAAACGTTGAAACTTGGTTTCAGTGCCTCTTAGCAGACTTCAGTGGCAGCATGGTCACTAGGATTTAGATGAACATCTTAGCAAGTATTGTTACAATTGTGACCTCAAGGACTGGACTATTTCTCAAAATTATATCTCAAAGACATAACTGATGAGGTGCACAGTTGTCTGGGGCAACTCCTTTCCCTCCAGTCCTCAAAGCCTGGACCTAGAAAATGCGTTTTTACACTTCCAGTTAAACATTGTTGAAACTGTAACTTTTCACCATTCAGGAGAAAGGCAATAGCAAGGCAGACAAGCATTCTGATGCTTCTGATTGGGGGATTTTGGCTGGTTTTGTAAAGGAAGGGTATGTACAGGAAGAGAAGGGACAGCTCAGGAAGGAGGTGAGTCAGTGTGCTAAGTTAGGATAGCAAATCAGGCTTCAGCACAGTGTGAACAACATCTGTATTCAGCCCTGACTGACTGTTAGTCAGAATACTGAATTTCTCTCGTGTTTATATGGACATATATTCCTTTTGTGAGCACAATGTTGTCAGAGAGGAGTGTTATTTAGTTAAAAAAAGTGATACTAAATCAAAAGCTGTTTCTATCGAACTGCTAAAAAGCAACTTTTGTGTCCTTGCCACACTTTAAGATTCTAGCATCTCCCATTGATGAGACGCTTTTTAAGTTAGCAAAGACTGTATGTTTTTTATTCTGTCCATGACTGAAAACATTTCTTGTAAATAGCCCAGTGCATTTTAATTATTTTGTTTTTTAAAAAAAACAGCTCTTCTAAACCTTAGTTTGAAAGCCAGTGTGCCAAATTTCAATGAAAAGAGATGAGCTTTGTGGAAGTGTTTAATGTCTTTACAGTTTTGCTGTAATGTATCAGTGTATTGTTGTCATAAAATGCTTCAGAACTGAAGTCTAATGGGAATTTTATGTGCATACATGTTTATATTATTTGCTGCTCGGCATACAGGGCACTCAGTTGAGATGTTGCTTAGTTTGACAGCTGCTGAGAAAGGGAAGTTTAAGTTGACTGGCAGTTACTGGGCAAAAGGTTTTGCTGCTGGGAAATGATTTTAAGGTGACATGTATCTTATATAAGGCTCAGCTGTGGCTAAGTTGTTCCACTGAACAGTTGTTAGTTTCTTTGCTGGTATACTACAGTATGTAGATATTTACATACTAGTTGTTTCAGTTCTTATTGTTCCTGATTTTATTACTCAATATTATTCAACATACTGGTTTGCCCACTTGATCATTTTGCAGACTGCTAGTGTGGGAGAGATTCAAGCTCAGTCTTTATTTCGTTTTCCAGTTTCTTGAGAGGAATGTGTCTAGTTCTCCAAGTAACAGCACTGTTTCGAAAAAGTCGTTCTGTTACATGGAACTACTATAAATTACATAAATAATTAGCTGTTCTTCCTGGACATGCACAGTAATAATCAGTTTTCATTCTGAACAAGAATAGCGATTATTTCTATTTTAGAGGTAAAGAAACTGAAGTTTCTAAGATTTTTATGGAAAAACTACCTGTTTTCTGAATCTACTTGGTTTCTGTGCTTTAACCTTCACTCTCTCAGAAAGACCTATTGACCCTTGCAATAGGAAACAGCTACAATTTTGGCCTGAAAACAGACATCTGTTTTCAGCATTTTTGCTATCAAAATTAAATATATGTGCTAAAAGGAAGCCTTTATCACTAAGACAGAGCAAGTGTCAGCTTTAACTTGCTGCTGCCTGCGCTGTGCATCTAAGATGCAGGTCTTGCCGTTGCCTTGTTTAGTTGATCTATGTCAGATACATCTAGCATACCATTGCTGCTTCTGCTAGCAAATACAGCAATTGCCTGCTAATACGTAAAGCAATACTCCCAGAATGTTAGTCCATTCTCAAACAATTTTGTGGCTCAGGAAGTTTCTGAACAATAAGTATTATCTCTAAGTGTAATATTGCTTGGTGAATTTAGTCCTTGAAGTTGAATACTGAAGTTTTGTGGATGATTGTATTTACCAAATGTATTTGATAATGTTTAATGTTTTACTGCTATGACTCAAAGATCTGGGAAAATTTGTCTGCATTGCCCTGAAGTGAACTATGTTACTAAAGCATTGCTGGCATCTATTCCTAGGAGGGTTTCCCATATTAAGATTAAGGAATTTGAAATAACCTTTTTGTTAGACACGTTTAAGCAGATTTGTAACAGCAAATAAAATTATAGCTGAAACTACTCTTTCTCCTGACTAACCTGCCCATCTGAGATAGGAACAGCTGATCCAATCATAAATTGTCTTAATTGTATCAGTTTTCAGCCATGTATAGTGATATAACAGACTCCAAAAGGCCAAAATTGATTAGGCTCTACCACTGCTCCTACTGAAATCTCCTATTACTCTTTTTGACAAAATTCTTAGTGATTTTAATTACAATGTCATTAGTACTTATTTGATTTTAGGATCTATCTGCTTCTCCTTTGCTGCCACAACAGAGCTCTATACTGTTGTATCCATGCATATGTTTGTGCGCATGTTGCAACTTGTAATCCATCTGTGTAACATTTTGAGGAAGATTGGTGATGATACATGCTTGGGTTTTGTTATATACTTTTTCCAAAGAACAGAACAAGTGGAAAATAATTTGACAAGTAAAGTTAAACATTGATAAATTCCAAGTACTACAGATATCATTTATATTTTCTTCTCCACTTTTTTTCTAATAATTCCTCACACTCTAGTTGCTTTTTTTGATCACTGGTAAGCCATAAGTCAGTATCTGTATGACACTGTATATATCCATGATGCTACTACATTCTGAATACCACACAAAGTTGTGATAATCTTCTCCCCCTCCCCCCAAACATTTAAAAAGGACAATAAAGTGTCTAGAGGCTTCCATGAAAGAAAAGATTCAAGGTAAAAATTTTTCAGCTTGGAATAGTGAGTAGGATGCAGTAAAGCAAAATACAACTGCAAGTTATAAGGACAATAAGAGCAGTGGCAGCTCTAATGCTTTCCAGCTGATGGAGATCTCAAAAAGTTTTGTACTAGATGCATGTGTGTGCATATAAAACAGGAGAAGTTTAAGATAATGTCTTACAAAACAAGAACAGTACAACTTATTGCTGCTGTAAAAACTCCCTCCTCTAGAAGTGAGTATTTGGAATTTCTTGTAAGACAAGAAATAAGTGTCATCCAAGTAAATTAGCTGATAGCCACTTTAAAATAAACAACAGGAAATGCCTTTCTTTACACACTGCTTAATTGAACCACACAAATCATTGGCACAGGAAATTATAGGAGTTCAGAACTGCAGAACCAAAAATACGGCCTTAATAAACAATTGGAGAAAGGCACAGCTAATAAGGGTGCAACTCTGTTTCAGGAAATCCCTAAACTGTTGATTGCTCATATGATAAAGATGAAAACCACTCCTGGATGCTCTTGAAGACAAACTAAAAGCCTGATGACTTTGTATCACGCCCTTTATGATAGTTTGTATGTTTATGGTCTTCTGAAGCACATAAAACCCCCATGCAGCTGGTCTAACTGTAGATGCACTCTGCAGCCTGATAAAGGGATTTGGTATTCTCTGACAGCAACACCTCTGTGTAGGCCCAAGTTACCAAAAATCTGTGTTTGCTACTGAGAGATATATATGATGCAGAACAGCTTAAGATGTATGTGTGGGTTCTTACAGTTTTATTATTGTTTAGTAGTTTACACCACTGTACAAGCAACAGTAATTTCTCAGTGTTTTTCAGGGAGTTTTGGTGCAAACTGTTGTTTGTATTTAATTGTGACTGAAGTTGGAAACCTTTGTATGCCATTAAAATTAATGGAAATTTTGCATGCTTATTCATTTTACTAACATGAGGTAAACAGATGTTTAAAATTAAGAGACTATTTGGAGATGAGTATCTGAAAACTGAGTTACAAATGCCCAACAATGAATTATCTAACCAAACAATTGTATGACAGTAAAACAGGAGAGAGGGAAAGAGGGAAGCAAGCAATTTTTTGAATAAAGCTAGTAACTTGGTTTATGGCAGTGGTATAATTAGATGTTGCCAAGCATTAATCTGTAAATACTTTACTATTTAAAAACCATTACACTGTACACCAGTTGCAAATTTAAGTGTGGAGCTATAACTGTTTTCAGAATCATCATATTTCTTGTTGTAGGATTTTTTATCCTTTTAGCTTTACAGAAAAAAAATTAGCAAAACATTTTGGTTAAGTGCCCTTTAAAAACATTGTTAGCAGTTGAAAAGGACTCCTCTGAGACTTATTCTTATCTAAGTTCTTGTCTACATATTGTGTGTGTTTTCTAAAATGCTCTTATCTATTTTTTCCACTCAACTTCATGATAGACTGGAGATCATATATGGCCCTTTTTTAAAGGAAGCTATTTGACTGCCAGGTATTACTGGTTAGCTAGTGTCTTTGGAATGTTTGTGTCTAAATTAGTTTAAATTGAAATAGTTGTTTAAAAATACTTGCTCCTTTTAGTTGATTGACTCATCTTAGTTATAGTTTCTGTTGTTCATTATTTTATTGGGTGTCTCACACATAGCCACTTCTGCCATTTTCTCCTGGTGGTTACAATAGATTTTTCTCTTTTTGCCTTTTAAAATTAATGTATTTTAAAGAGATTTTTTTACCTTCTTTCTAACAATTTGATAGTGGGTCTTTCATATCTTTCCAACACTTCTGCACCCACCTAACACTGTCTCTTGGTTTGTTTGCTCCCTAGATGGTATCTCAGCTTGAAAATCAAATAGCTAAATTGACTGAAGCTTTGGAAAATCAGACCACATCGTACCAGGAAGCTCTGGAGAGGAGCAAGAAAGCTGAGAAACTATCTGAGACTTTCCAAGATGAACTGAAACATTTGGAAGAAGAATTGCTGTCCAGAGATATGATGCAAGATGGTTTGAAGCTTGAGAAACAAAAGGTAGTTGCATAGGTTTTTACTTTTGTATAAAAGTTAGTAAAGCCAGAGATAGTTAATTGTATTGCATTGATTAGCTTGAGTATTACAGTACTGCAAGTAATGTGAATTAGCAAAGTAAAGGATGCGTGGATTAGTAATATCTTTTCTTTGGCTAATAGTTTTAGTTGGAAAAAGAGATGTAAGAGTATATCAGAAAACCTTTAAGGGTTCTCTAATCTCAAAGCTACTGCATCACTCTCTTGTATATTATTTGGTCTGCAGCATCTCAAGGTCCTGCAGTCCTAGCTGCTTTTATAGCCGTAGACCACTGTGTCTACCAAAATAGTTCTACTAATAGTGTGAATGAACATGCTCTTTTTTGGAACATATCCACATTTCAAGAGTTTGAAAAATGGCATAATACTTTGACAACTAAACCAGCCATTCAATATAGTTAAGAAGAGCAAAGCGGATGGTAAATAGTAGCATGTTATGAAGCTGAGATCAGTGCTTCAGTGAGTAATTGTTGAGCTTGCAAAGAACTAACAATTTGATGCTGTTTTGTATTAGTCTATAATACAACAACTTTTATGAATAAAGCATCAACTGCCCTGGGAGCAAACAGGAAATAGAATTTCTTCCCCTCTGCTTCCTCTGAAGAACATGTGGCCTTAGTTTCTTATTTTTTCTCTAGGTGTTGCTGCAATAAAGAAATCTTTGCAGTTCTATTCTGTTAGTGAACGGCGTCAGTGCTTCTGCAGCTGTTGTTTTTAACTTTTTGAACTGGAAGCAGTGTGAAACAAATAAAGATTCTTGCCACTTTTATCATTGTGGGCTCAAGCAACAGTTACAGAACTGACCAGGAATATTTTATCTTTTCATTTGTGATTTTCCTCTGTTGTTACTTTGAAAGGATTATAAGCAGCAACAGAAATATCAGTTGCCTTCAGTTTTAATTTATGCTTTCTTACACATCTAAGAGAAAATAGACAAAACTAATCTAAATTTCACCAAAATGTATAGAGAAATTCTCCAGCAGTCCACGGATTGCTTGGTGTAAATTGAAAGACTGAAATATTTCTATAAAATGGTATAATTTGTTCCACAGAGACAGAAAGAGGGAGAAAAGATCTTTGCATTGTGTATAGCACTGTGGTGCCATATTCTTACTTATAAGTTCAGGAAGAAATGAGAGGCAAATTTGCTAAATGTACCTGGGGAAAGGTTGCGGGGAGGGGGGGGGGACACGGGGAGCAGAAGGGACCTAACGTGGTAAGAAAACACTGTGTTCTCCAACACACAAGGAGTAGGATTTGATGACAATGATTTAATTAGCAGAATACACATTATAACAAGTATAGTTCCAGTTCTTTGAATATATATTTCAGGAAAGTAGAGGAAGCTTTTTAGAGTTTTTTTTTGATACAGTTCTGGAAAAAAGCTTATAAGAAACAGAATTAATTGACAATATAAAGGTAGAATTAAGTGAAAATGTTTCTAGCAAAGGAGTGAAAACAATGTGAAATAGAAGATGATCTTCAGAAAAGCAGCCTTCAGTAAAGTTAGAAAACAGAGAGCGGTCTCTTGACTGAGAAGAAAAGGGTAGGTTAATAAGCATTTATTGAACAAAACTGTGTTAGAGCACAGCAAAAACCACTTCCAGGGCAAAGGAAAGGCAGGAAGGATAGTGAAATCCCAGCATATTTGCATCAAGAGTGCCTTAAATGATCAGAAAATTGGACAGAAATTGTATAAATGTGGAAATATATGGCTAAAGTTGAGTATAAAGGAATAACATATGTGTACAGATAGAAATCACATCAGGATGCAAAATGATTGAAAGCTGAAAACAAGGAAAACAGAAAAAGATTAAATATACCAAAAGTTAGAGAAAATGAAGGAAAATATGGTTCTTACTGAAAAGAAGAAATTCAGTTTTCATAAAAGATGCTAATTGTGACCAGGGAAATAATGTAATTTTTAAAGGGCTAATAAGACAGGATAAAAAAGGGAGGAAAAAAGAAAAAGGGGGAAAAAAAGATTAAATAATATTTGATATGCTGTATGTATTCACATCAGTACACAAGATGAAATAAATGTTAGAGCAATTAAAATTTTATTTGAAGCAATTTCTAAATTAATAACCATTATGTCTAGGATTTGCTTTTCCAAAGTAGGGCAAAATATTGGCTGTATTAACTTTCCTATGTCTCTTCATACTATATTGGATCTCCTCTGGCATCCCTGTGATTGTTTTTATCTATGTTAATCAGCCAGAGCTCCCAGCAGTGGGCAGGCATTTCGAGTTAAGGGAGAAGACTGTGGCTGTCCTTTCTTCCTCCTGCCTGCCAGTGCCTGCTCGTGTAGAACAGCAGAGGCACAGAACGCTACTGTAGTCAGAAGCATACACACACATGCCTAGTAGCTTTCTCGCTGTAGAGGAGGAAGAGACAGGCTGGTCTTGCAAAGAAGATAAAGATACTAGGTCCAGGGACTTATGAACAAAATAAATGTTGATTGAAAAAGCGCAATTGAAGAACTGCAGATTTATCAGGATATTATTATTATTGTTATTACAAATAAGTATTATAAATATAAAAATATAAATAATATAAAAAGTATTACAAATATAAAAAGGTATTATAAAAAGATATATAAATCCTTTCAGTTCTGGATAATGATTGTTGGCTGTATTAGTTGGTTACCAGTTTAGGGGGAATTATTTTAAATTATACTGTGGGACTTTTAATGAAATTTTATTATCCTTTTCTCATTTTTTCATACCTTTAGTATCTGAAGTTTCTGGAACAACTTAATGAGAAGATGAAGCTGGATAGTATAGCAGCGGAGGTTGGATTTGATATGAATGTGGATGCAATTCTAGCTCGGGTAGAACAGTTAGTGAAACTGGAAGGTGATGCAGTGATTGAAAATAAGACTATGGCATATAGCCTAAGAAGGAAGGTAGGCAAAAAAAGATGTATTCTTACTGTTTGTTTCAAAGATTACATTGTTATGATTTTTTTTTTATGATAGCTTGCTAGAGACAGAAGCCTTGAGGCTTTATTACATAAAGAGAAGATAGTAAACATTTTTGCAAACTGTGCAACCAAACTGCATGTTAAAACAATTAAAACTGCCAGTCAGTTACATGATACTGCTTCTCACAACTTCTGCAAAAAAAGTTATAGTATGCATATTTATATATTTTTTTCAATATATATTTGTAATATATATTTTTAAATGATTACTGACAATATTTAAATCTCAAAGGATCTCCTGGGAAGGAAGACGTTGCATCAACTTCTCTAGAAACTAGTATAACACAGGTTGTACTTCACTAAGGATTTCAACATTTCTAACAACAATTGTGCCCTTTTAGGAATCTTGATAATCTGTCCAAGTTGGATTTAAAATCATACTATAGATTTTCTGAAAGTAATTACCTCTCTAGTGGGGAGGATGTTCTGGAGTAAACCTCATAGTTCACAGAATGGAGGTAAGCAGCAGACCGGTAGTTCTCTGAGCACCAAAATTAAGAAACTAAGCTGTGGGACTTTGTTTTGCAAGAGTGTATTAAAGCTTTCTTATTTCTGTATGTTGACTCTGCTTCTTACACACTGGCCTTAATAAACTACTTAAAGATGGGAATATCTTTAACTATGACCACTTAAATCACTGTTTGCTTAATGAATGTGTCTTTAACCTCTTGCATTTGATCTGAGACAGTCTCAGATGTCATATTATATTCTCATAGAATAGGAGTCTATATGTAAATCCACTCTAAAGACTGGTGCACAGACTTAAGGACAGTGAAGTACAATGTATTAATAGTAATATAAGAGGTATCATGTCAGTGTGTGTATTCACACTATATGTATATATGGTTTGTATAGGTATATATTTGCATATGTATATACTGCTTTACAGAGTTTTCAAAAGAGGACTGGGAATTCAGGTTAAACATGGAACAAGGAAAATAAATTTATGTAACTATCTGTGTAGAACCATTGTCTTTTGCAAATACTCTTTTAAATGTCCTTGTGGTTTTAAAACTAGTTGAAGACTCAGAAAGAAAAACTTGAAAGTAAAGAGTTGCACATGAACCTTCTGCGGCAAAAAATCTCCCAGCTGGAAGAAGAAAAGCAAGTAAGGACAGTCTTAGCTGTGGAGCGGGATGAGGCCAATCTCACCATCAGAAAGTTACATAAAGTGATAGAGAGGTTACAGCAGCAGCTTGATCTGGCAAAGGAAACTAATACTGATCTCAAAGCTAAGCTGTCTGAAACTAATGAACTTAAGGTGAGTTAAAAGGTTACATTTGTGCTTCCGTCTATTTTTCTATTTCAGTTTAATACAGCTGTAGTTCATTTACAGTACAAGTGTTCATGGAGAACTGCTCAAATGCATTTAGGTTGGGAAAACAAATATATTACAATGTTTTGGATATTTTGCAGTCTGTCTTGGTACACTAAATAGCGTCTGTAAAGCACAAGGTAATTCAAATTTATAAGAAAAATATAATCCCTTCCTCTCCTCTCAGTATGGCTGCAATGTTTTATTTTTGCATAAATAGCTCACAGAAAATCTATTCTGACTAATAGTGGGGAAAAGAGATTTTTTTTTCACATAAAACAGGCAAAAATAATTTTCATTGTTTTTGTGTTTTATTATCTTGTGGTGGAAATAAACTATCTGCTCTAACTGGTGGAAAAAAGTAGTTTGCAATCACTGATAGCCTGCAACTACTGGAACTAGGGAAGGTTGATTTTGTGTGACTTTGTGTCTTATGGCTGATTAACTGAAGTAGGTAAGTAGGTGCAAATTCCAGTGGAAGGATTTTCTCTGGCGAAACACTTGGAAACTCTCATGTTGATTTTCCAGTGGCTAGCAGAGAATGAACTTGCACTGAAAGCTTTTGTATGTTCAGTTACCTCTTTTCCTGAAAGCCAGTAGAAAATTAACTGTCTTTGAAACAATAGTCTTCCTGTGAATTCAGTTGAAATTAGCCAATATGCTTCAAAAACTTTTCAGTTCACTGGTACATGTGATTTCCTCAAGAATCCATAAGAAACCACGTTAAAATGTGTGTTCTTAGTTAGCCATTTTTGTTATTTGTTCTTCTTAGATGAAAACATGTGAAGGATTTAACATTTATTATTGTAGATCAAAACTCTGGAGCAGAACAGAACAATAGAAGAACTTAGTAAGTCCCAAGGCAAATTACAAAGAATGAAAGAAAAGGCTGAGAAACAACTTACCTCTGTCAAATCAGAACTTCACTTAAAGGAACATAAATCTAATGACGATAAAGAAAAGGCCAAAATTATGTTAGAAGCAGTTACCAGTGAAATGAAGGTGCTTAAAACAACCCTTACAGAAGTAGCAAAGAGAGAGAGACAGGTAGGTGTATACTTGCTTCACAAGTGCTAAATGTCATTCAGAACATAAGTGTGGTATAGCTAGAACAGCTATCCAGCTGTGCTGAAAACTTGTGTGAACACTCATAAATGAGGAAATACTAGCTCAGGTGAAAGCAGTAATTTGACCTAAAGTGGCAATTATGACTCTGAGAGGTAAAGTGCTTCAAGTTATACCTGCAATAGAATGAAAGATAAATATATGCCTTATTTTGTTTGTGCACTGCAACATACTCAATTTACATCCCATTTTGGAGAAGATGGATAAAAATTCTTCAGAATCTTATCTTTTTTTTTTAAGATAAAGCTTTTCATGTATCTTAGATGCAAAACTTACTTACGTATTGCTATGAATAGGCCATAAATTCAAAGAACACAAATGTATTTCTGGGTTAATAAAACATTTAACTTACAGCTCACCAGAGTCCAAAATCACCTACATTACACAAACCATTTGAGTACTTGCAGGTGGAATCATACTGCTAAACTGGGAGAAAAGCTGTTTGTAAAAAACCTAAGTCTTGTGCTCCTGCACTGTGAATCAGCAGTAATGTCATTTTGCTAATATGAGACTTTCCAGAGATATTCATAGCATGCTGTCCTGGATCTTACCAGTTTACTTAACTAAAATTTTAGCTTAAGATTTTGCGTGGTGTTGTTATATCAGATAATTCTTTCTAAAATCTCTTTCATTAATAAATGCATGAGTTTTTTCCATACATTTGTGTGTATATGTACTGTGAGAAAATTATCAGAAACTGAATTTGCCACGATCTAATGGAACTGTTGATGTAGATAGACTGACAGCTTGTACAAACATTTGCACATTTTTTCCTTTTATAATAAGGACTTTATTCGGTCCTAGTTTTCTTTTTTTTCTTTCCTTTTTTTTTTTTTTTTTTTTGATATAATAAGACATCCTTCTACTTTCCTATAGGTACAAGGTGCAAATGTAGCATCCCCTTCTTCCTCCTCTCCCCAGTCTTGGGTTAATGTCCTCCATTGCGTTCATCTTTTCTTCTCTTCTTTTACTTCAGATATTTTTACTCACTGGAGATGAGACACAAAGAAAATCTAGCAAGAGTGTTTATCTGTGCAGAAAATACTTCATTTTTAGTATTTATTGACATTTATCTTTTATTATTCCTCTCTTTTATTTCAAATTGTGACTAGCTTTGAAATATTAAGTGCTATTGAAGGAAGCCTTAAATAGAGGGTTATGTGGCACTCATTAGCTTATAGCATTTCAAGAAAATTGCTGTGTTCTTAATACCTATGTTGCACTGTTTTTAAAGCTGTAATACGTTTTTCATCTAAGGTTTTGTTAGATCCTTAAACGTTTTAGTACAAAATTTTAAAAGATGTTAGTGATGTGCATACGGTACTGTGCTTAGGAATATAAACATGCATTTTGCTTCATGTGAGGCATTCTGTAGAACTCTAAAAATAGTCCAATGTATATCTTCTGTTGCTTTTGTTTGTTTTTTTTAAAAAACTGAGATTGAAGTTCCTTGGCTTGGCATTTTTGCATCCAAGAGTGATGGTGCTCTTTGTCAGTTTGTGTAGAGAGAGTGTTTTTTTTTTTTTTTTTTTTTTTTTTTTTTTTTTGGTAGCCAATACTTTTGCTACCTTTTCTTTGAACTGCAGCTTTGTCTGTGCTGTACTTTATCTGCCACAATATAATCATCAGAAAAGTTTTATTTATTTATTTTTTAAGTGTTACTCCCTTAAAGTGGAAAAAAAATCCTTAATTTAAAATTCATATAGTGGATGGCTTAAAGGATTTAAGGACTGTGTGTCCTTACATGCCTTGCTGATGAATGTCATTGAATATATTTTATATATTCACATATTGAAAATATTTATTGACCAATCAATATAACTGTGAAGTTATGACCTGCTTTTTCCATGAAAAGTAGAATGAGATGATTCCATACATCCTTTAATTTGTATCTGTTTCCTCTGGCAAAATTTTACTAGCTCATTAATCAGTGTCCATCCTTCACATAAAAATATGATTGTTCAGCTGGGTATACTCACCATTGTCCTAATTAAACTGAACAGCTTAGAATGATAAAGATAAGGCATCAGTTGATTAGTTGTGTAGGCAGACATCTTATAGTAGTCTAATTATTCCAAAGACTGGATCCTTACAAGGGGAGTGTCCTTTTCTTTTCCCCACATAAAGTATTAATGTAAACAAATTCCAGCTCTGCTGCCTGTTTGATCTGTCTATGATCCAGATGTTTAAGAAACCCTTAGCTTCCACTATGTTGTACTTTTCTAGCATACTGCTAGCGCATCATGTCAGTTATCTACAGGTTTGGTACAGGCACTGAAGAGAACATATGGGAGCTTTTTTTTGATGTTACGTTGTGTTGCAGCATTTCACCCAAGGTGTTGTACTGCCTTAAGACAGACTGGGGTAAAGCGAACTGTCTCTGGCAAAATCTTGGTGTTGAGACCTTGCTTAATATCTTGCTTCAGGATCTGGCCTTCATATTACAGGGTTAGGGTTATAGGGTTTTTTGCTACTTGCTTCAAATATGATATTGTCTTGGGATTCTGCACAATATTCTTGGGGATGGCCATGTATTTTAGGGGCACTTTTATTTCTGTTCTTGCTCCTCCTTACCTATAACTCTCAAAGTTGAGTGCAGTGAATGTTACCACAACAGAGCATGAGTCTGACTTCTTGATGGTTTGTGAAGTTTCTGTTACTGTGGGGTCTCCGTCAGGCTTGGGATATGAGACTTTGAAGTAAAAATAGGTAGCAACACAAGCCAATTTTATTTAATAGGAACTTTCTCCTCCTATGACTATGTGTTGATGATAAGGAGCATTAGAGCATTGGGGGGTTTTGTAATTCATAACCTATTTAAGAGGTGTTTAAGTTTAACTGATAGGACTTATATCTTGAGCTGAGGAGAGCAGCTCAGGGTTCATATTCATTTTGTCTCAAGTTTTTAATCTAGTTCCTGACAGGGTCACTAGTGATGACAGTTATTTGTGGTTTTATTTGACAGTTATTGTGTGTCTGCCTATTTGGAATTGAAAAGAGAAAAATGATTTCTTTAAGCACTTTGCCAAATAACCTTCATGTGATACGTTTTCAGCAGCTCTTCATAAAAGCAAAATGAATGTTTCTGAGGTTGCTGTCTGAATTTTGGCTGCATCCTGATTCCTAGTCAAAGAGAGACCCAGGGATGTGCCATTCCCTCATCTTTCCCCCGACGTCTTCCCTCCTGCCTTGGTTTTCCTGAGCAAACACAGGTTCAAGAGGAGTGGTGGCAGACAGGTCAGAAGCTCAATGTCAGGACAAGCACCTTAGCATGTGCTGTGGCATGTGCCTGCCATGTTTCCAGTTGTCTTATATAGTTTGCAGTCATTGAAGTGAAGTACAACTCCTCATTTTGCCTCAGCTTTCACTGTTGAATCAGTTAGAGAGGTATGCTTGTGATAAATACTGCAGAGCATTTCAAATTGTGAGGAAAAATTCCAAGATTCTTAGTATCCCAGCTTTTCACTTGTTTTGTTGTTTGAAGTATGCCCGAAAGGCTCCATCTCCATACTACTCAGTATTGAGCAATGGCAGAAATTCTTACCTTTTGCATTGCTAATACAAATGTTTGTATCTCTATGTATGCATATATATGTGCATATGTTTTTCCAGGAGTTTTCTTCACTTAATATTTAATTTATTAATGACTCTTTTCTGTTTGCTCTTGCAGCTGGCAGACTTCCGAGAGGTGGTCTCACGGATGCTAGGCCTCGATATTACCAGCCTAGCTCTTCCTGACTATGAAATCATCACACGTCTTGAAGGGTTGATTCAGTCTCATCACCACCATTTTTTCCCCTGTGTCTGCCTCAAAGATACAGCAAAGATGCAAGATGAACACTCGCAAAGAAACATACAGCTTCTTCACTGAAATACACATTTTGCAAGGAACCAGGACCAAGTGAAATTTTCTTTTCTTTTCTTTTCTTTTTCTTTCCCCCCCCCCTTTTTTTTTCATATTTGTACACATACATAGAAAACATTTGTGTTCCCTGCTCTACAGATACTTTCTTGAGCGGATTTTTAGTGTTTTGGTAGGGACTCTGAGTTGAATGGATAGTGTAAAGCCAATAGCCTGGAGATACCAAACGGGGAAAAAAAATCCTCGGCAGCTTAATATTTCAGCTACAAAAATGATAGACAATATATGAACAATATACAGCACTCAGTTTTAATGCAGAGGCATGGAAGGCATGGGCCAACCAAGACCACTTCACAGTTTTTAGAAGTATTCTCAGAAATGTCAGCTTCAGTGAATTCCTTATGCTTTACTCTGGGTGACAATGAAGAAATAAAATGGAGATGCTCCATCTTTTTCTCTTATGAAAGGGGTGTCTCAGTGTATTTTTATGCATAAGGACTTCAGCTTCAAGACGGTTGGAAATGAGAAGACTACCAGAGTTTTGGAATAAGTAATTCTTTCTTCATTTATTTTCTTTAGTCTACTACTGTGCCAAAACAAAAATTATGCCTTTTCGGGAAAGGCTCTTTCACAGTTATATGTCTGGGATGGCTATATATGGTAGAATTGCATGTTGCCCTTGGTTTTGATGCCTTGGAAGTTTTTCTTTTAGTTGCTATGTTCCTTGGGCAATTAATCATTAGGCAAAATAAATTGTGGTTCTTCTGAATTAATAAAAATTATATAAAAACCTTCATCCACTACTGGAAATAGTTGAATTAACAGAATATTTTAATTTCAGAAATTCTAAAACAATGATGGTGATGTCCAGAAATAACTTTTAATCAAAAAAACTGTGCATCTATCACCCTTTCTCTGTCATGTTAAACATTTTTTAAAAAAATTGGAACAATAAATCTGTTTTAATAGTTTTGTCTAAAGTCTGCGTTTTTAGTTGTGTCTTCCCATTCTACATTTCACGTGGATTTATAAAACAGTAAAGAAGACTTATCTATGTCTTTAGGAGCTTTGTGGACTTTCAGCAGTATCTCAGCAAGCGATATGCCATTCATTAAAACTGAGCAATCTATTTTAAGAAAAAATGAGACTTTTTAAAGAAAGTATGGTAATTTTGGTATCTAGCTATAGACTGAGAGCATTATAGATCGGTTTTATTTTGCTTCTCTGAAGTATCGTGACTCAGTGGGTGGTTCATAAGAAATACCAAGCTTTTGCAAAATTAGTGATTTAAGAAGATGGTAAATCATGTATTTTTATGTTCCAATGCTGCTTGGATTGTAACCAATTTCCTTTTTTTGCTTTATAAGGTAGCACTATTTTTAGGTAGATTTAATTAATGGAATGGAGGAAAACAATAATTTTAATTCACATAGACTTAAACCTAGGGAAGCATCACATTTTCAAAGTAAAATAGCAGACTTGAAGTACAAATATTTCTAGGCATGCTATATGGGGAATTTGGAGAGTGGAAAAGAATGTAATAATTTGCTAATTCTTCAAGAGAATGTGAATAGTTTCAGCTTGCATTTTGCTGGTTCTGTAGTTACGTATGACAGCAGAATCCTTTCCAACTGATTAGTGTTAGTGCCTCTTTCCTCTTCTCCTTGAATTATAAGTAAACAACAAAAACTGATTTCCTCATCACATTAATAAATACTATACAAAGCACAGACACTAAATTAAACAAACTGCATTAAGAAATTAGGTCCAATTAGTCCAGATACTAAAATCATAACTTTAAGAAATAGTCTCTGAGAGTTCAAAATATCAAGTATGTATGTATATTTAGCTGTATTTTATGGATAAATGAGATAATTTCCTAATGTCTGCAAAGGGACTTAAAAATCCACGTTCCTGTATCTGGACACCCAGTGATAAGCCGTGGAATCAGCAGCGAAGCCACAACCTCATGGAAGGCAGGAACGAAACTCTGCAGGTTACTTCAGGGGAGGTAGGTTTTTACAAGAAATTAGTAGTAAAGCTCATCTATTGTCTTCTGTGTTAAGCCAACAGTGTGTAGAACAAGGATTTTCTAATGTTGGCTTTGCTTTCTTTTCTTTCTTGTTTTTCCATAACACACAGATCCATGCTTTTTGAAATATTAATGCTATTGTAGTTTGCCAAGCGATATGAACCCTTAGATGATTGTTAATAATCCCGATATTTGCTTTTCTTTTGGAAGAGTGCTGATATCTTTGTTCACCTAGCCAAAGCAAATAACAAAACAAAAATAAAGCAGTAGTTTGACATGAACAAAGTTCAGGTGATTTTTGACCCATGCAATTTAATTAACCCTTGAACAAAGTTTAAACTGACTTGCAATCTTTTTTTAAGGTTTGCTTCATATAGTGTTGAACTCTCTCTACCCCACTTCCCCCCACTTCTGGTAAAACTGTCTAAAATTTTTTTTTTAAGTACTAAACAAAGATGCATTCAATAGAGGACAGATTTGATAGAAATCTCTGCAAAATTTTAAGATTGTGTCAGCAGACAAACACCCCTCAGAGTAGGTCATTATTTTTACTGGGTTTGTTTGTATTAATAAATGGTATGTAATTAAGAGTTTGCTGCTATTTTCTCAATTACTGTTTTACTGTGGTGAAGAAGTCTTGTCTTATAACAAAAATCTTGTCTTAAAATACATTTCAAAAATTATATGTAAAATCAGACTGATGCCATTAAAAGACTAGATTTTTGCTCCAAGTAGTGAGTAAATCAGTTCCAGTCACTTCTAATGAAGGCAACTACTTTAATCCAGATTGGCAATGTTAAAAAAAAAAAACAAAACTCAAGAAACAAAAATACTGCAGTTGTTGATATTGAAATAAAGCAATTTACATGCCATAAATGTTTGTACTAATAAAAACACAATGCAAAAGACATAGTGAGTGTTATGATGTTATAAGTATATTAAAATACATGCAACTGAAATTTTTGACTAAATAACGTATTGTCAATAATATATTCTTCAAAATGCAGGAATCAAAGCAGTAGAACCATGATTCATCAATGAAATTAAGTGCAAAACACCTAAATGCTTTGCTGAATTAGAATCTGGAAGAGTAAAGACAGGTCACAGTATATTACTTCTCACCTTATGTTGCTCCAGAGTCTTTTGTTCGTATTGTATAAAGCAGTTTGCTTTTTTTTTTTTAATAATATCATGCACAATCCATACTTTCTTAGGAGTGAAGGTGAACAAAAATAATCACTTGAGCTGTTCAGTTACTAAATACATGTGTAAATTAAGATGCAGGGGGAAATATAGATAACCCAAATCATAATAGGTGCTAAATAAAAAAGCAACTGGAGGATCAGGCACATTTCTAGAAATAAAGGCATAGTTCTACAGAAAAAATACTGATTCCATAGTGACCAAAACTTTTTCATGTGAAATAAAAGTATTTTTCATATTACAGATGCTGACCATTTCTTTTGACCAACAAAAGAAAGGGAAGCATAGAACAAAATGATGCACTATGAATTGAGAGAAAAAGGATCTCTGATATCATTGCAGCACAGAAAACAAAATAATGGTTCATTTTTAATCAGTTAACTGTGTGGAAAACAGAAAAATTGATATTTTGCCAGAATGTAAGTTGGAAAGAATGTTCAAACATAATCATTTGCAAATGGAAGATTTTAGATTGCTTTGCTCTTTTAACATAGCAAGTAAGAATCCTACATAGGACTTTTCTTTTCTGGAAAAAAGGGAGGATGAGCTTATAAAACTGTTTGTAATTATTTGGGAATAACCAAGCTATATAAAAAAAGACAAGATAATTTGCTTAAAAAAGAAAAAAAGACTTTTCTGATAACTTTAAACATCAGCTAATGAACATGAGGCAAAGAACACTTCTTTTGAGAAGGCAATGAATAAAATAGTTGATACTTTTTAAAAAAGTTTTTTTCCTATGATCATTAATTACACATTACATTGGTAAGTGGGAGAAATAAGAAAAAGAAGATTGCAGTGAGAACAAATGGGGTCCAGACTTTTCCATCCCAAGTGGTCCCAGTTATGTCCAATGCCTTTTGGTAATCCTAGGAATGGGCCTGTAGATCATGAAGCCTAAGTTGGGAGTAGGAGCTGAATAGTGCTAGTACTTGTACATGTATATGTACACAGGTGTTTACTAGAATTTTAATTTATTGAGTGGGGGAAAAGAATGTTTGTACCATATATTTTAATATTATTTTAAAATATGCTATTGAATGTAATTTAATTTGGGAAGGAACTTTGATCTACAAAATATTCCTGTTTACACACCTTAGTAGTAACTAGTAAATGCTATTGAGGGCATAAGGGGGCTCAGTTAATTCCTGAAGAATAAGCTTAGTTTCTGCTCCCAAAACTGTGAAGCTGCCTGCTGAGGGCAGTTATTCCTGAAAGGCAATAAAGGCAACCTCAGTGTTACACCACGTAAGTAGTGGTGCAGGACTGGAGCCCACAGCTGAGGAGCACCTCGGTGTGGGCTGCGTATCTGAGGGCACTTGCAGCTGACATGTGAAACCGGTCACCCTTTCTGCTTCTGCGTCCCCTCCTCAGCCATAACGCTGGATACCTGGGGTATTGTGCTGTGCTTCAGGCTCTACGCTGTAAGCGCTGTTTGCAAAAATATATATATGCATACCCAGTGCTCTTTTTAGGTGTTTTGCTGGAGCTGTTGGGATGGAAGCAGTAGGTGTGCTCTTGTGTGGGGAGGAGACAGTGCAGAAAGCTTCTCGTGGCCTTAAATGGATCCTAGGAACCAGCCAGTTCCTAGGTATGGACCACAAGGGCACAGGTTTGCTACTGCTGCTTCATGGTAGCAGTAGGAACGGTATGAGGGTAAAATGATGGCAACAGGCAAACTAGAAGTAGTATCACAGGTGCAGATATCTGTGAATTAAACAGGTAACATTTTTACAAGAACCATAACTATCCACATAGGTGAAGAAACCCTGCTGGTTTTGGCATAAGAGTTCCTCATAGTTTTCCTTGGAATTTGGTCCAAGCCAGGTTGCACAGGGAAGTGTAGAGAAAATTGAAAGACTAGTACTGAGATTATCAAAATAATATCAGTTCCTAATCTTTTTAATAATGTTTGGTATTGTATACATTTAAAATAATGCTTCTTGTATGGCGTCACTATGCTGCATGACGCTATCAGCTAGTTTAGCTACCTTAGAAGATACACATTGAAAACGGTTGAACGGAGGATAAGCAATAAAACTGGAATGTGTCCGGCAGGAATGAAGAAGAGAGATGGTAAGGTACATATAAATCTAGGCATGTACCAACTACATGATTTAGCTGCCTGGTAGGTTTGTGGAAGGAGGTGGGGAGAGCAAGTGTCTGAGATACGTCCCACAAAGTTGTGAAGTTGAAATGGATTGACTTCAAATGGTTAAAAATATATTAAAAGATATTTTTGTAATATTTTTTGTACTTACAAAATGGATGAAGCCATTGCATTTGTATTTCAGTTAGCAATTACTGGCTTTTTGGTTCATGTTTAGGATTTAAAAAGTATTAAAAATAGTAATTACAATAACAATTAGGTAAACCATAACCTGCCCAGGAAAGCCTGGGGGTAAAAAGCATAAATTCTGGTAAATTTTCACTTAATAATATTTGCTGTATGTTAATCTTCCAATACAAGTGTGTATCTAACTGATCTCTGATGAAGTGGTGAAGGATGGTTGATCTAGTTTTCTGCATCACCTAGCAGGAATTCCTTGGTTGCCACTAATCCATATGATACTATTTGTTCTCCTGATATAAGCTACATTCCCTTTTCTACTACTAATAACTACTACTCCCTCGTTTTAATAGGTCAAGATAGCAGGTCATGGAGAGCATAGGATTTTAAAAAGAACAAATATTTGAAAAAGCAAACAGTAAAGATGGATTTGGGTAAATGACCTAAACAGAAAATAATGGAGTGAGCTTGGAGTAGGGGCAGAATAATTCTTTGGTGATAAATGTATATCTGATCTGCAAAGCTATAAAATTCTCTTGCCTGGCTTTGGGATGGAAAGAAGAGGAGCTGGTTGCAGTTTGAAATCTGCCCTTGATGAAGATGGAAAAGAGATGCTGGAGTAGGAGGGAGGGCTAATAAGCTGTTGGTGGAATTGCTTCCCAGTGATTACTGAATCAAAAAGGGTAAGCTTCTTTAAGTTTCATGAAGCTCTAGAAATGAGAGCAATTAGATTGCTGCTTAGATCTCTCCCTTTCATACATAAAATGCCTGCACCAAGTGACAGAGAACCATTATTCCTCCAGTAAGGATAATGTTTTTTTTACAGCAGCTCTCTTATTCTTAAACAATGTGCTTTAAAATACTGTAAATAAATTTTTTATAATGACTTCTGGGCCTGGAAAGCAAAGAGGTTGTATTCCTCCCCAAATGTATCCTATGCCATTTTTCTAAGAAATTATTGATTGGTTTGAGAGTCCAGTGAATATAGTCCTTTTCTAAAGCTCTAGTAGCATTGCTTGTAACTAAGCAGTTTGATGTTTTCCTTTATAAAAATTTCCTGTTATTTATGTGCAATACAGGCAATGTTTTCCAAGCCAGCTGCCTGCCTCAGCCAGAATTTATTCATTTGAAAATTCAAACCAAAATAGTTCAGACATTCCTAAGAATAAGACTGATGACAAATCCATAATTCTGCTTACGTCTATTAAAAAAAAAAAAAAAAAAAAAACAACATGGAGCAAGTCAGCTCAAAGCAAAAAATTACTTCCTTTATAATGACTCTCCCTGGCTGCTCTGGGCCAGGATAAAAAAAAAAAAAAAAAAAACATGTTTCTTCTCTGCTCCTCGTGGCCTTTTCACAAGAACTGTGTTGTGGTGAAAGGAGTGGCCTGACAGAGCGGGAGACAGGCTTGGGAAGAAGCTAATTATGGCAAGGCACCTCTAAAGAAGACGTTTGACCGAAGCCAAGGTTTTAGAGGGAAGCAAGAAAAAGGGAGTTGCACGGGAAAGGGATAGGAGAGGTGAACCACGAGCCTGCGGGGAGGGACGCGAGCGGCTGCGTTGGGCTGCGGTGGGGAAAGGAGGCTCCTAAGGGAGCTGAGCAACCAGGGAGCGAGGGGCAGCCACGGGGAGAAGAGGGACAGGCGGAGACCGGAGAAGCCACGAGACAGAGACTGGGACTGAGACGGTTGGGCGCAGTAAGGGCAAAAACCAAGAACGATGTGAGGAAGTTGGTGCTTGTGTACAAACGGAGGAGGAAGAGTAGGAGGAAGTAAGGTGACGGAGGATGGAAAATGCAATACGAAACCACACGTTATCACAGCGTTTTGTTCTGACCGGGCTCTGTGTGTGTATCGCCGCAGCTGCTGAAGGTGCCCTCTGTCTTCCATTTGTGCAGTACTGTTTTGTTTCCTTATTCACTTCTCGCAAGGACTGGCCTGATTCAATTTTGTTTGCACAAGCAGCAATACTTCCATCTTTTTGCATCATCTGCAGACTTGGCTGTGCAATTTATAATCTTCTTTTAATATTGTCTTTATATACAGGGATTCCTTCTATCAGAAGGGCTTTAATATCTGGGTTTTGGATGTGCAGAGAACCCAGAATGATGGTTAAATTCAATAGGAGTTAAGAGGGTGCATATCCCCTGAAACTCAGGTCCTCTTTTTAGGGACACAATTTGAGTTCAAAAGCATATACAACCAAAAATAAAATAATCTGCTTCCTGCCTCTGGCAGACCTCACCATTACTGTCAAAATGAAGAAAAAATAAGAAAAAGCTGCACTGAAAGTAGTCTAAATGCAAAGGTGAAAATTATAAATCCTTCAGACACAGGAATTCCTAAGAAAAGAATAATCTTCTGCAACCAGTGCTTTTCAGCTTTTTGCTTACTATAATGGCAACTGCAATTTTGGTTTAGAAAAGTGAGAAATTAAAGGGGAATCCCTCCCTTTCTTGCTGCCACCTTCAGAGATCTTTTGCTCATCAACAGATGACCAAGACATAGTCTCACCATGGGGTAGCAGAGCTCTGTGTTTTGACTGTCCTCAGCAAAGCTGCTCATACCTGCCTGCACACCACTACTTGGTACAGGACACAGCTGGAACGTTGATTCTTTTATTTGGAAAACTGCAAAATGTTCAGAAGGTGACCTTATCCATGAAAAAGTATTATCATGAAGAAAAGTCACTTTTTCCATTGGAAGAATTTCTGACTTGTTATTGGTGTCTCAGGGAGTTTCCTTAGCTTTGGCTGAATGAAACATTTGACCAATGGATGTGATTTCAGCGTTATTAAACACAGGAGATCTGAGGAACTGCAGCTTTGGATAGCAGCAGAGAATCCTGTACCTCCTGATATGATAAAGCAATTCATTTTATAGTTTCCAAATGAAATAAGACTTTAAAAATCTTTTCTGTGTGTAAGGTATGAAAGATAATTATAATTATAGCACCAAGAAGACCCTACTTAATAAAACAAACTAGTGAAATTAATAAATAAATGAATGCTTCTCATAGGGAAAAGAACATTACTGGTGGTTATCAGAAGTCTTAATCAACATCCATAGCATGATTCACAAAACATATAATTACTGTTTGTACTACTGTTTTAAGGAGGAAAATTTCATAAACATCATATTCTATTTTACAAATCCTAGTGCTCTAGTAAGTAGATATTTCCCCTTTGCGACCCCAAATATTGAAAGTCCATCTTTATAGCAACAAATGTACTTCATGACAGCACTTGTATGAGTCAGATTCTGCAAAACTTTGTGAATGTCAGAATTACTTTAGACTTTAACATGTGTAGAATACATTTTGTTATGTACTTTGGCCAATATTTCTGTCATAGATAAACCTCAAAAATACATTTAAAAGCTCTTTTTGCTAGAGCAAAATATTTTTTTTATGTAAGAGGAGAAAGTTCCTTACTGTTCCATTGGCCAAGACTCCAATTCTATGAAGGTTAAGCACTGAAGATTTTATTTTCTGTTTAAAAGGAAGGTAATTACAGTTGCCTACCCACTTTAGAAAGTTCTTTAAAATTTCTGTAGAGGAAGCACTAGAGTATTATAAAATTATATTTAGTTACCTATAACTCTCTATAATTTGGTGAATTTTTTCTTTAGAAATTTTTGAAAATGTAGTTCTATGTTATTTGCTTCTAGTTTTGCTTTTAGCTTGCAATAAAATGTAATGATGTTTATTTCTAAGATAGGCTGTAATTTTTAGTGGCCCAGAAATTGCAATCTTTTAATGTTAAAAGAATACTAGTTTAGGCTGTTCTGAAAAGTTTCTTGTGTGTGACATATACTTTCATGGGTAAATTGGGCTACTTACAGAATAAATTTCTGACTACAATAAGATTTAAATAAATACCTCACAGATGAGAGCATGCTTGTCTTCAAGTAGAATTGTAGTCAGAAGTTAACACTTCCTTTGGTTTTACCACTGTGTTGTTTTTCAGTTAGGTACAGATTAGTGGTCTTGTTATTCAATGTTAAAAAGAAAAAGCCTTCTCATGATAATCTTCCCATTTTTTGTAAAAGTAAGGGAGGTGCAACTGCCTAAACCTCCGCCATTTCTTCTTACATTTTGGGAAGCTGAAAGTGTGTTCTTGGGTTTGAAGAATAAAGGTATACGAGGCTCTCGGGTGTGGGACTTGATACTTTCTGCTGCTACTAACATTTTCCTTTTAATCACCTTGATTACTTTTTGTGAACCTACTGAGAGAGCAACCCTTAACTAATGAATACCGTGATAATATATTCCCTTTATCTGTTTCATCCTGTAGACCTTAAACACAGTTTAGCACCATGTCCATCGCCCATATGGAAATGAAATCAACATTGTAAGAAAAAGTGTCAGAATGCAAAAATGCAATGATGCGATGAGCAGGAAATACACATTGTGCTGTCAAATAAGGATAATATTGATAGTGATAATGAAGTCCTAATGATGACTTATTTTTAGTTAACACATCTCTTAGTAAATGTTTAATAATAACTTACTTATAATTAGACTATATTAAAATGCAGTAAAATAAATTATTAATTAAATTACTTATGATTTAAAGCCAAATATCTATTAATACTCTGACATAGTTCTTTCTATGACAGGATCGCGGAGTGCTTCACAAGGGAATATTGCTGGGCCACTGTTTCCATTTTTGCAGATAGAGAAACTACAATAACGTGAAGGTACTTGCTGAAGAACGCAGCAAAGCACAAAGTGGTCTCAGGATCATCTGAATTCTGTCCTAGTGCTGATCCTTAATTCTGTCTTATGTCTGAATGTGATGCTTCACTGCTTTTTGGGTTCTTTTTTGGTTATATTTCCTGGCATGAAATTAGTAACAGCAACGTGTTTATTGCTATACCACAAATTACCAATTTTACAATTGCTAAAGTAAACACGTTTGCTTCACTAAAACGAGATACATTTCTCAGTGAAACACCTGAAAACTAACTCAGCTCAGCTGCAATCTGAATTGAACTTAAGTCTGCTTGGAAGACAATATGGAATGGGGTTTGAAATTATGCGGGGATTGTATTTAGCTTGGGTGTAATTGTAACATTGCTTTTACTCTCCCTTCTAAAATATCTGAATAGCATTGCCACAAACATTTGTAAATAATTCTAAATAGAAGGTGCTTATCAACATCACTAAGCGGTATAAAAAGAGATCCAGAGAAGTTAGAAATAAAAGCAGGAGATATGGTAAAATCCAGCTTAGGGAAAAAAAAAAAAAAAAAAAAAAAAAAAAGATTTTTATATTTCTAAGAGAAGAAATCCAAAACACAGGATTTGCAGTCTAGTGGAAAGAGATATTTTATCACAGGCAAAAAATTGGAGACCAAATGATAAAGAAATATAATTTTTGAGAAGGTGACTCATAAATGCCAAATAAACATTTGTAAGTGCAAATAGTCTGCAATACATCTGACATGAGTACAAACTTATATAAGGACTTCTAATACAGGTAATGAAACTAAGAGGAACATCCAGGAAAAAATTACAGGTAAGTCTTAAATCACAAAATAGTCTCCAGAAAATACAGAAAATCTTCATATTTGGATCCAGAGATGCCCCAGGATATTTTATGAAGCAGGTTTATATTTCACAGTAGAATTTACAGTCTATATAGAGCAAAGAAGGGGTTAATTCAGCAAGCAATTAATGAACAGATGATCATGAGTCAAGCAGCCACCTATAGAAGAACCAAAAAAGGAGCATTATGGACTAAAAGATAAATTCATTCGGAAAGAGTAAAGACATAAAAGATAAATTCATTTGAAAAAAGTAAAGGCAATGGGACCTGATCTTCAGAGCGAATGGAAAGAAATTCTGAGATTTAAAGAGCCCAGCAGCCCAGGGTAGAGCAGGTAGGAAAGCCTTGCAAGTGAGGACATGGCAGTCTGCTACTCAGGCAGCAAATGCTGCTATATGATCAGCTGGCAGAAAAGAGAAAACTCTCCTGCGTGGAATGGTCTTAACAAGAACAACCTGGTTCTAATCTGCATTAGGAGACTTTAAATTTATAATTAAGAGCAGTCAAAATATTAAAATCCTAGGTCTTCTGATTACCTCAGGATGGGTTTGGTTTTGTCTCTCCCGGAAGCACATACTACTTCTGCAGCTAGGCATGCTGTTTTTCACAATTCCACAAGGAAAACAACTGTAATTTTAATATATGAGTCTCAAAAAGATGTGAAAGGCTCAACATGTTTAATATAAATGAAGGGTAACATTTTTCACCCCAAAATATGTCTTCCTCCCCCCCCTCCCCCCCCCCAAAAAAAAGAGTTGAAAAAGCCCAGAAGTAAAAGCGATCAGGTGGCACATGAAGACTCATTCCTCTGACAGACACTGGAGGTTAGTTGTGAAGTTGTGAAGGGCTGGCCTGGGGGATCAGGATGTTTGTGGCACAGAGACCTGGAATGAAAAGAAATGCAATGAGGAATAGGACCAGATCAGAAAGTGATAACTTGATGCCAGTGTAGAAGACCTACCTGAAATATTTGAATTAAGCTTCCACACGGATTTAATGTATTTTCTTCACATATCTCCAACTGTGTTATTGTCATTATTTGTTTTTCTAGCATATAATGATTCCAGGTTGTGGGACTGTGATGTGTGCTTATCCACAGCACAGGATAAGATGATGTTTGTTACTTATTATGCCATCTCTAACTCAGTTATAGTCAATTATATGTAAAATGAATTATATGGTGTTTTATTATTCTTGTAATCCAGATAAAATGCATGCTTGAAAAAATGACATTTTTTTCAGCAGTTTGTAGTGCCCTCTGAATGTTTTCATACTCACACTGAAGGCAACTCGTGTAGTAACGATCAGTTCTCATTTCTGCTTAAAAGACTTGTAGTCGTGAAATGGAAATAGTTTGCAGAAACTTTGGTAAAGAGCATATTGGTAGACCAGTAATAAACAGGCAGCAAAGGAGGAGCTTATTTACCAAAGGGTCATTAGTCTGGAAAAATCTGTCACAACAACTTGTGGTAGTTGCTGTGATTAAGATATGGCAGGACTATCAGAGGGACAGATGTGTCTGAGGAGAACTTGATCATTCCTTCACAAGAAGAGAGACCGGAGTAGATGGATGTAAGATTCTTTTCGTCCAGAAATACGTTTTGTTATATTTTAGAGATCTTCCTAAGGTTGGTAATATTTGCATCAATATAAATAGCCATAGTGACATTTTGTCATATTGTTTTTATCCTCAGCTTTTGCAGTTAGAAGGTAAACTCAGGATTTTATTTATAATTATTTTTAAAATCTTACCCACAGCAGAGTAATACTTCTGTGTTTGAAAGAGGTACAGTAGGAAAAATAAGCTGTCAAATCGAAAATGAAGGTAATTGTTTTCTGGTAATAAGTTAAATATTTTGGCTATTGTGGGATTTATTATTTAAACTGATTTAAGTGTTATTCTGCTCAGAAACCTAAGCAGTACAAAATGTTTATTTTTTACTTTAAATTTTCAAATTGTAATATGTTTAATTTCTTTAAAAATCTTAAATGTAATTTCTTTAACATTACATTATAATGTTCTGTGTACTTTATATGTATACTTATGTGTTTTAGTCTATCATTAGCCTACTATTGGTCTATTTAGTCTATTATTAAATACTGGCAGGATGCTACAATGGGCACTTACTGCAGGTGTCATATTTTACAGACTAGTCTAGCATGAAGTACTATTGTGAACAGGGAAATGCTATCTTACAATGCTAATTACATATGAAATAGTGTAGGAAGATGAATACCAGTGCATAATACAATTTAGGAGCTGGTTCTGTAGGAGGAAGGAATTAGCTTTTTGCCTAGTGCATTTTCAGAGATGCTGCATGCATTTGTGGAAACGTTCCTTTGGAAACCCAAGTAAACCAGCCACATTTAGGAAGCAGGCAATAGTTGTCGTGGATGCAACTGAAATTCAGAACAACAAAATGGAAAATATTGACAATATTAGTAAGGAACATCCAACGCAACTGAGAGACAAAGTGCTACAAGGGTCCCTGCTACCAGGCAGCGAGACTCTGAGGCTGTTAGGTAACCGTGAGATGCTGGGGCTTCCTAGGACTTTCATTCATTGCTTTCAACTAATACATTCAGTTCATTAGGATCATACAATTTTAGGATTAGCATAGGATATATATCAATTAGCTGCTTGTGTGTGTGTGCGTATGTGTGTGCATGCCTCTTGGAGGAGCAAAATCCTGACGAGCTGAAGGAAGTCACTTCCGAACATGCTCAGGAGACATTTCTCCTATCAAGGGTATCAGAGTGCCTGTGTTGGTCCTATGATGACCTGGTAAATTTAAACTAGAGAAAACATCAAACTATGTATCAATGTAGACACTGAAAAGAATTCAGTTGTGGAGTCTTGTTCCTAATTGGATATTAACCCAATATCTTGGATTAATTAGAGTTAGTCCAGCCACTCATGGAGTGAATATTGTCTTTGAGTAGCCAACATTTTTAATTCTTGCAAGAAACGGTCCAGAGCACTGGTATCTATAGTTTTGATAGGAATTTTCTAAATGCAATTATTGATTTAAATAGACTTTAATTTCATTGCTCATAATTTAGCTAAACTTGCAACATCAAGAACCTTAATACTAGCAATAATAAAAACAAAAAGATATTGAAATGAAATGAGGGTCCATATGATGTTAATTAATTAATATTTTTCTTTGGGGCCACAAAATATTCATTTACCTTTAACAGAATGACCGACCAAATGACTGTCAGTCAGCCAATCTGATAAAGGTCAACTATTGAGAATCCAATGAGTCAGTACACAAACTAAGTGACCTGGGCAGTCATAAGTTCATTTCGTGTTTTGAAAGGAAAATGTGCTATTTTCATAGAAGTATCGGATATGTATCAATTAAAAAATCTTTAATGAAATTTTATGGCAGAAATATGAGTTCCACCAGTTTCCTGGTGATATTTCTTGTTCATCAGAGGTTCTCTGTGAATCTTGACAGCAAAAATCTAGGTTTAAATAAAACATTATGTTTTAATCTTTTAAAAATGTTATTTACTTTTAGTGTAGTCAAACGACTCTTCCCAACAGTAAAACTGACTGAGTAGAACTGTCAAGGGGAAAAAGACGACTATCTGACTATTCTATGTAGAGATTTACCTTTCAAATTGCAGAATAAAGCCTTGACTGCTTTTTCTTTATCTACGTTTGAAATGATTTAAAACCGATTTAACTCTCTATAGAAAATTAATGGCCTAGAAAAAATATTTATGTGACCTGCCATAACGAAGTAGATCACTATTCTTTAATGTCTGATGCTTATGTAAGGAAATAACCAATATTAGATGCTACTGAAGGAGGACAGTTGTTAAGGAACTTTCTAACATGAACAAGTTTGTACAAAAGCTTGTTCTTTCAGACAAAGAAATTCCCTCCTATTCTTGGTTAGCAGCTGGTTTATTTTTCAATACCGTGCATACATTCTTTTAGGAAAAAATAATAGAAATAATACACATTAAGAATATAGTGGCATGAGATACCTTTGGCTCTACCTGTTTAACTCTATGAGCCAGCTTAAATGTCTACATCTCTATGATATTCTAAATCTCTCTCTGTCATGCCTCCACTGAGGGAGTATTTTTGATTTCTGCGTGTCTGTTGCAGCATTTCTCATACTAGGGAACACATATTGTTTCCAGACTTACATAGCTTTTGTTTTTGTAAAGTTTTAGAAACCCACAGCTCACAGTAAAATCATAATGGAAATTAGACAATCTGTCTTAATGGGTAGATTATAATTTTTCTTTTAATATTTATATTTGTTTTATAAAATACCAGAAATGTATGCTTCTTGTATAAAACAGAGAAGCTGCTTTTTCTGTTAAGCTGATAGCTTCTTTTGTCGTATCTTCTGTCCTCTCACATTCCACTGTTCTGGCACCTACTATCTGCTGTGCCCTCTTTTATGAGGATCGTGACTATTACATCCATGTTCTCCCTTTCAAGTAAAAGCAAAAAATTGTTATGATTCAAAAAAAAATTCTTAAAGGATTAGAGATATACTCTGTCTTTAACATAGGATTATACTGGTCCTTAAGTAGGAATGGGAATTTCATGTGTAGATTCACAGAATATATTAAGTAAATGCATCATGATACTATTAGACAAAAGCACCTCTCAAAAAAACCCTCAGTAATTATGCTGTATATGTCTATTTAAATGATTGCTGCAAATAAATATGATTACTGTACACATCTGCTAATTCTGCAATTGCCCATTTGATGCCATTTGCAGCATGCTGAAAATGCTAATTTACTTTTACTTGTTAAATCCTGATTTTATGCTTGTTTTATCATCTACTTCTGTTGTCTTGTGGAGCTGGAGAGTAACAAACATTTTTGGTTTGTGTGCTTGTTTGTGAGCAATATTTTTAGTAGTTTCAGCATTACTGTGGAAAAGGTGTTACTACCTGCACATTGTAAGCCACTCAGGTAAGGTTGTATGTTTTCCCCAGTATGTGTAGTGACACTGTACTATGACTGCTTATGTAAGTACGTATATTAACAGTATCTTCTACAAGCATGTGTGGCCCTGACAGAATAGTGTACGTGAAACTACAATTTTATCTATGAAGATGTTCCCTTCTTCTGATGTAGTTTGACATGAGTCAAGCTGGCTGTGTTTTGGGGCCTGAAGCCTTCTGTTTTAGTATGTCACATTAATCTCATCTTTCTGCCTTCCTGGAGGACAAACAGGACATTTGTTCAGCAGCTTTCTCCAGTCTAATTTTTCACTGTCTGATAGGTTTTTGAGTTTTTTTTTTTTTTTTTTTGATTGAAGAGTTTGATAAATTCAGCTGAGTCAGCTGTGATTTGGGGCAAGTGATGAAAATTTTTGAAAATGTTTGAGAAATGTGGTTTTAGGATTTTCCTAGGCTTTGAAAACATTAACACCAATGAATGAGGATGTGAAATCAACACACAACCTAAAGTATTTGGCAATTCATTATGATTTTAGTTGGTTTGAATTGTGTGAATGCAATTGCTAAGTCAGAAATATCAAGGATGATAAGAATAACTGTTCAGTCAATAGAACCAGAAGAAAGGGGATGATACTAAAATTGGAAAATATATATTGTATATTGAAACAAAGTTCATGGCAATAAGGAGTCTAGTAAGTCCTGAGGATACTTCTCCAAGAAATGGATAGCTTTTGCATTAGCTTTCTAAAATGGCTCTAGAAGTGATTCCATAGTAGAGGGAAATTTGAGGGGGGAAAATATTTGAGGAATAAAAGGCAATAGCTTTAAATCCATTTTGATTCTATGAAATTGCGCAGGTTGGGCAGAAGATAAGAAATAATTGAAATTCTGATCCCCCCCTGCCCGCAAAAATCTAGCTTTTTAAAAAAATGGCCTGTGTTTTCTTACTTTTTCATTGTGTCTATAGCTACTATTCGATCAGTATAATTGTTTATGTGTGTCCTCTTGTGTATCTAATGCAAGGGCTCCAGCTTTTGTATATCAAGGAAGTTTCTGCTGATTTCCTTCAGGTTATGCTGCCTAGTGTCAGCCAAAGATGAGGCCCTAGAAAGGAGTTCTCTTTAAAGAAAGAACTCTTCTCATCTTTCTTTGTTCTCAATAGCTGATATATTTATTTTGTTACTCAGTCCTGCCTTCAAATCTAGGTGATGCTTTGTTAAACCAAGTAAGCTGAGGTTTTACACCAACAGGCTGTGACTGTGAGAAATTACTTATGGATCTTCAACTTCTGAAGAATTAGAATACAAACTGTTACCTGAACTGTAGGCCACCCGGTAGCTTTAGGTATCTGCTTTTGTGATGCTTTTGGATGATAGAAGTTTGCTGTTTGTGGAAAGATTTGTCATATTATAGCAGAAGAAGGAAATAAGATACAGATTTGCAACAGCAATCTGGGGAGGATGTGCTAGTCTAAATAGCTTTCAGGAAATAATTGAAAAGTAAATGAAGATATTTTTTAGTTTCTCCTCTTCATCCTCTGAATTTACTTCGCATTGAGTAGACATCAGGTAATATTACTAGGAACATGTTTTTTTGCTCTTTATCCTTACATTGAAATCTAGCAAAAAGCTTTTATTTTTTATTTTATTTAATTTTTTTTGGTCATAGGAAAGTGGAAGCTAGAGTAAGGAATTAAAAATGTGATCTTTTAAAAAGCTTTGGAAAAAGGACATTACTAGGTCATTTAGGTGATTAGTGCAATAGAAATGTTTACATTAATTTTCCATAAAATAGTAATTGTAGAGATATTTTTGTCCTAGATTAAACCATTTACCCTCCACAATGTAGTCTCCTGAAACAATGGAAAATTTAACATATCTGTTTTCATGAATTGATTTGAAGATGGTCACAAGTAAATGCTGCATCTGTTGCCGAGAAGAGCAAACGAAACAAACTAGCATACCACCCAAAGCGCAATCAGTTTGAAAACTCTACATCAATGCTGATAATCTCATTTATAGATTGCAATACAGGTGTCAAAATCTGTTTCTTAATAAATATTTTAAAACCAGACTGTGCTCCTTTCAATTGCTTAGATATGGTTTGGGGTACTTTTCTGCTTCACAGAGCTCCTCTCAGAAGCAAATTGCTTCAGGAAACAGGAGGCAGAAATGGAAACCGTGTGTGACAGAGGGGAAGGGCTGCCCCGGCAGGGGAGAACTAATCCCTTCAGGGGTCACTTCCTTAGAAACCCCCAGCTTCTTCACTGGGGTGACAAGGACTCTCGATAAAACACCTATGTTTCCCAGGGGCATAATAAGTCTCTGAAACTGGTTCAGTCCACCTCTGCCAGCCACTATGTGTTCATTTCCAAAATAAAGTTAGCTCGCAGTAATATTTTTGTTTAACTCTAATAATTTAAAAAAGCCCTTCTACAAAACAGTTTTTAAACTTTCAGATTTATAGTGCTGTGAATAAGAATCATCATCTGGACTTCATTAGAATTTTCCTGGCAAATTATTAATGCTGACAACATATTTTGATCAAGCAACTCCAATAACAGCAGTGCTAAGCAAGTTAAAAGCAACTTACATTACAGAAACGGGTCTACATAGTCTCTTGAAGTTTCTGCTAGTTTTTCCAGCCCTCAGCAAATGGTGGTGCTAGTACCTTATTTTTCATTCACTATGTTTCCTTACTTCATGGTCATATCAGCCTCTTGGTGACTGCCAATGAGCAGATCTCATCATAGCTGAAAATTCAGGAACATGTGCAAAGAAGCCACCCAAATGGGCAAGAAATTTGAATATTCTCCCTCCTGGCTTCGTGCTTTAAAATGAGAAGACTGCAGGTATGAATCTGTCAAAGTAGGTAATCTATTTTTTTGTTGTCATTTATGTTTTGATTCATATCTGTTGTAACTTAAGTGCATGTGTATTTTTATATGTGCAGTAGGTTGGTATGCATTTTTTTTTTGTGCTGTACCTATTGAGTATCTGTGTTACAGTTTATGAGAGTGGACTCTGAACCTCCTTCCATGAAAACTGGCTTCTGGAGCAATAACCAACTAAGATGTAGGTTTCCCCTTTCCCCAAGCAGCACCAGCAGCTTATCTACCATTCCCCAAACAAAATATGATGTATGCAGCTTCCTGTGAAGTTCCATACTGCAGAAATACCCATTGGCATAATAACAGTTTTTTAGTGTGTGCACTGGCTTGTGGAAGTATATGTGAGATAACCTTACTTTTAGAAATACATAATAATATTTTATAAAGATTCAAAGTGTGCTTATTGAGTGTGTCAGTGCCAGTTCCAGAAAATATCTATTAGCTACAGGTTTTGGTTTGGAGAAATTTCCAGAATTACCGATGACTTAGTGCACTTAATGTAGCAGCAAGTGTACGGCTACTGTAATTTTGCCCATTTAAAATCACAAGCTGGAAAAGCCGTTACTAGTTGTTTTGTGAGGTTCACGTTTTATCATCAGCTTGAAATTGTGCTTCTGGCTGTTAGTCACTGGGCTGCCAAAACTCAAGTGGCTTCAAGTGTGGGAGCTACTGGATCTGAGGGTAATAACGGGAAGGAGGTTATTTTATGGCTGATCTCCCTGCATAAGTAGTGTGTTTCCCTATGATAAAGAGGTTGTATCAGCCCCACCTATTATTAAAGTTGCCTGACACTTCCCATTAAGGAGTTTGTTTTCAGATGCTTACAATACAGTCAAATTTTAACTGTTTGAGTTGAAATCTGATCTGTTCTTATGTTGGAGTGCTTGACTGAAGCAAGCCTTTTGGGAAAATTCTAGGCAAAATATTAATTATTAAAAAATTAATCATAATTAGCCAATAAATATTTTTTTGAAAATGTCACTAGAGAAAATGGTATGGTTTCGCTCAGTGAAGATAATGCTTTCTTTGTGGAACTTTAACGTAGCTGTGGAACCTTTGATCTGCAGGTCACAGTTTCATGACCTCAGTGGGATGACACTCAGTGTAGGCTTTGTATTAGTGCAGAAAATGTGGACCCTTAAGAACTTTTGCACATATTCTGTGTGGCCTGCTAAAGGTATTTTCAACTCCTGCTTGGCCCTCTTTAAACGAAAGCTTCCCTGTATGAGTACCCCTGTGCTTTCTGAGTAGAGTCTTAACACTTGGAAGAGAAGCGGCCATTTGCTCAAGGGTAGTCTTTTTCTCTGAAATCAGCCCAGGTCTGACTAAACTTTAAGTTTTTTAAAGAACACGTAATTCAAAAATGCTCACATTTGCTAGGTGCTCTCCACTGAATTCCCTGAAGTTATCTCTGTGTGCCCAGGCTGGAACTGTGTAGAGATGAGCAGACTGCTCCTATAGCTTGGAGTTTCTGGGTGTTCCTGCTGTGCTGGCTATGGACATCTGTATGAAGCCCAGGAGCTCTTTCTCTTCATTGCCTATGCACCGTATAAGAGGAAGCCACCTAAAATTGAAAACAATGACAGCAGGCAGCCTGACCTTGGTCGAGGTATCAAGCCAAAAGCCTGGGACAAGGGGTCTGGGTGTAGAATACCATGAGGTACTGGGACTGGAGGTTTTATGGGGAGAAGAACCTGGGCATTGGGGTTAATTTGATGAGCAAAAGGACAGGATTTAGTGGTCAGCATAGGCTGGATAAAGAGATTAGGACTAGGAATGGGGAAAAGAGTTAAAGGGGGATAGCTGGAGGAAATGTGGGGAGATTGCTCTTACAAGGCTTGAACAGAAGAAATGGGACTGGCAGGACACGTGCAGCCTCAGTGGGTGTTTCCTGTGGGAGCAACGGGAAAGGGAAAAAGGGTGTCCCATCCCGGCCTCCCAGAGGAGATGAATTGTGATCCTAAGCCTAAGTAGTAAAGATCAAGGCTAGCTAAGAAAGGCAAAAATGGAAAGAGTTGTATGTGAGGAAGAGACAGCCTAAGAAAGGCTGCAAGAGAAGGGACAGAAGAGATTTTTGTGACTGGTCTATAATTCTTAGTTCTTCACAGGAACTGAGGGTGTCAGAAGGCATGTAATTGAATTTTTGAGAGAGGAATATGATTCATTAGTTTATTTTTCAAACGTAGAAAGTTGTACACAAAATCTATTTTAAATATATTACCAAAGCTGCCATGTAAGTAACATAGAATGAATATACTCCAGAGTTAAAATAGCCTGTGCAGTCTTCATTTTGGGCTTTTTGTTCATACACATCCTGAAAAAATTTTTATTCCATAGCAAATGGACGGAATGTAGGTATTGAATAGTCTGTGAAAGATCATTTCCTGTTTTTTTAATGTTATTGTAAGGCCAGTAGCAAAGAATTTTTACACATGTATCACACTAAGTGGTAATTTCATTAGAGAATTACCATTTATAGCACATATATTTTAAATAGGTAGAGAGGAGAAGGTGACAAGGAAGCTTTTGTTCTGACCTGAATAATATGTCAGCTTTTCAGAACAAATTGTGAAAGAAATAATTTGAAAGACTCAGCTAGTAAGCTGAAACCATGAGGAAAAAAATTTGATAAAATTTCAGTACTAGTAGGGAAATACTGATACTCCTCTATAAACCATGGGCCAACCCTCATCTGCAGTAATACTCATGGTCTGTCTACAGGGAAGACAAACTCGGACTGAATTAGATGCATTGAGGTTGCTGCAATAGGTGCAACTACAAGATTGATCAGATAGGGCATGAAACACATCATATAAGGCTAAAAAGACCAAATTCTTCAAGTTTAACTAGTTCAAGCTTAGCCTTTTTGCTTTCTAAAACAGAGATTGTGAAAGAATCTGTTTGTCATCTGTAGTACCTCAAGAAGTAAAGGAATTATTTATACCAAGGGATTACACTGATACCAGGAAAAGTAGTTATTAGATGGCTACAAATAAATAGAGGCTGCAAATGAGAATAAGGTTTAAATCGTGACAATAGTAAGTTTCTTGAATGGTAGGAATTGTTGGAGTTGTAGGAGCAAAAACATTGCTGAGTTTCAAATAAGGAGTTTGGCTACGTTATGAAAGATATTATGTGCTATGGTTGTTTGTGATAACAAAGGGCTATGTTCACCACACTGCAATGGTATGTGTGTAGAGAAAGCCTGTGAAGACGTCAAGTGTTCAAAGGAGGAACTGAATGGGTGCAGTAAGGAAGGGTGGTGAGGAGCCGGAACGTGAACACTGAGATCAGGGTAAAGCTCAGAGTAGTCTTTGCTATGTGAGACATCTCCAGGCTGTGCTCCTTCCTTATGTGAAACGGTTTAGCTGTGCGAATCGCGAGTCATCCAGGGAGCACTGTATGCAGCTAAGTGGCAATGAAGATGTACAAAAGGAAATAATAAAGGCAACTGGTTTTTGTTTTAGCACTACTTAACCGTTGAGTGTCTGGCTTTGTCACCTAATAGTGTTCTTTTAATAGCTGTCTTGGAGAAAACTAGTGGTTTTTCTCCATAAGAGAGCCCAGCAATGAAATAGTACACACAGAGCGGACGACAGTGGATCAGCATCTAAGAGTAAAACTAACAGTGACTAACCTGTCACTCTAGACTCTACCTAAAGGTAGGTAAGAACTTTGTACAGTTGTCAGGTGAAATACATGAGGATGAACTCAGAAAATTTCATATCTGAATTATTATTATAGTCTCTGATGAATAAAGGAGAATTGAACTGCTTTTTAAACACAGGATCAGCATTTAATTAAAACACATTAAACAACAATGCTCTTTTCATTACAAAATTGGAAGGTGTATATAAAGCTTCACTTTATTTCTGGAGATCTGTTTGGAAGAATGAAACATTTTGTGCATATTTTTCTGCAAGTGTTTATCTAGATCTCTGTTCTTATTATATCTTACTGGGTGGTTTGCAGCTGTTGCTGTCAGAAAATTTTGCCACTGCTTAGTCAGCAGACAGCAAGCTCCTCAGCAGAAGAAAGCTCTCACACGTTATAATATTCTTTACCTAGTCATGATATCTTGCACCCAAAGGAGAAGATTTATGCATTTAAATTAAAGCATCTATCTTGGGTACCTGTTAGGAACTGTATCTGGTTGTCAACTGGTTGGTTTGTAGATTAGCACACACTTCTTTTCACTTTTCCTATTATACAGGAAACTCAAATGAGATGTGCATATCAAGAATAAGGTAGCATTATCAAATTGAAGTTCACCAGTGTGGTATCTTTGGAACTTTATCTATTAGTGTCTAGTGAGACAAATTCTTGTTCATACTTTCCAGTACAGAACTGTCATGAGAAGGCCTTAATGATGAGCTCATTTTCCAGTAGATGCAGCAGTCGTTGCTCATATATTTCTGTCTGCAAAATCAAAGACAATTCTGCCACAAAAAAAATGGAAGATTTGTGATTTTATATTTTATGAATATAAAGAAGTGTGATAGACATAGTTTTGGAGAATACACTGAAGTGTGAGTTCCTGTTAGGTCAATTGAACCTAATTGACCTAGGTCCCTAAGGTCTTGGGCAATTATAATGGTAAGCAGAGAGAAACAAAAACAGCCAAAAATGTTTTAATTCAAGCAAAATTGCAATTATGTTTATTCCTTCAATTTTGTTATTTTCCCACTTTGTATGCCTTAAACAGACTGCATCAACAAAAACCAAATAGGCATGATTTAATCTTTTCAAACAAAGTAACATACAAGTAAAACCATATGACTAGGAACAATAGCTTCTGTGTCCTGTTCCTGCCATTTGCAGGTCCATAGATTGGTCCTTTGGCTAGTTACCAGAACTTGTAAAATGCTTTTAGGCAGCTGTCTCCCATTAAAGCCACATGTTACATCAATAAGGAACCACAGAAATGCAAATCTAACAGGAATTTTAGATCATTTACATATCTCCATAAACTAGGAAAGGATCAAGCCTGTCATCCCTGAAGAAGTTAAAAGCTTTCAGGAGAAGGGATTCCAGATCTCTAAATAATAATAAACTAATTTGGTATTTCTTTCCTCTGACAGTTAGAAGGGTCTTCTTAATTTAAGTCTTCAGTCATCTTACAAATTCTTTTTCATGCTCGCCTTTTTAAGCTATTGATCACTGAACTCTTTTACATATTGGAAGATCATTATTGTATCTTTCCTCAGACTCCATGTCTTCATAGAAAAGAAACCCAATCAGTACAGTCTTTCTTATCTTTTAGTTTGCTCCTCTGTTTAGAACCTTTAACACTGTTATGTTCTTCTGGGATCTGATTTGTTTGCATTATTATTGAAATTTGGTGAAATTAATTCTCCTTCTGAGAATTCATCAGAATTCATACAGCAAAGTAACAGCTTCCTATGAATATAAGGGACACTTCGACTACCTAGCCAAATATTACCTATCTTGTGTTTGTGCATTTGATTTGATTATTTTCTAGTTTGGTAAGATTTTCTAGATGGTAAGAAACCATAGTTTGGTTTCTCTAATATAAAATAAACATAGAATATAGAAAAGAAAAACCACCTCTCAGGTACGTCCTAATTAAAAGGTGCTGTGGAACAAACAGGTATGACTATTAAAAAATTGTGTTTTCTTAACAGTATTTTCATTATATTTGATAAATACAGAATTATGCAACTTTGTTAACAATATCTCTTGAGTTTCACAAACTTGTCAGTTTTATTCATGTTGTGAGATTGAATGGGGAACAATTAAATAAGTTAGGACTCTTAACCATGAAAAGAGATGAATTAGGGGGTATTTGACAGAAATTTGCAAAGTTATGAGTGGCATTTGCTGTTCATCATTTCTTTCAGTACAGTGAAGCTAATAGAAGCCAGGTTCAAAACAAACAGAAGGAGATGTTTCTTTCATGCAGCAGTTGATAAACCTTAGAAATTCATGCCAAAGGATGTTACAGATAGTTTATGTATATGTACATATAACGTGATAGTTTGCATATATTCAAGGGAAAGTGGATAAGTGCATGGAAGAGAGAGCTGCTCAGGGTTAGTAAATGGATAAACCAGATCCATTTCAGAAAATTCCAAGAGCTGAGAATAGCCGGAGGGTAGCAATGTACTCAGAAGTAGTGCATGTACTTGTTTTGTTCAGACTCTTCCCTGAGTATCTGCTTCTGACCAGTGCTGGAGACAAAATACTAGGAGAAGTGGACCCTTGGTGTGAACCAACAGATCATTTGTAATGCTGTCATGCTACTGGAAACCAAGGCAGTTTCCTAACAGCATCACAGAATCACCAGTTTCACTCCTTCAGTGGTACCTCTACAAATTATTTCATCAGGCTTTATTTCAACTCTCTTTTAGGAGGTATTCCATGGTGCATTTTTTTGGCTAATCAGTGAGGGGCATAAAATGTAATCTAATATAATAAATACCATTGTGATTTAGTGGAAGAGGAAAGAAAATGTCTCCTTCAGAAATAGAATTAATTTTGCATTTCAAAAAGTAACTGCAAAATATACAGATTATCAAAAGAAACTACAGAGTATAACCCCACAAACCTACCAGTTTACTCTGTGCAAGCTTTATTCAAAGAATGAGTAACTTTTCAGAATTAGGTGTAACTGTAAAATACATACATGTAAGTCATAAGTTGTTCTCCCAAATAGCAAAATACAGATAACAATGAAAAGGAACAGCTGGAAAGGAAAAGAATCAGAAAAGAATCAGAAAACTTTTTTTTTTAAAAAAAGGGGGGGGGGGATCCAAAACTGGAAAGAATTTTAAATGAATGTTTCCCTCTTTGCTAGTTAATACCTTCACAATTTGGCAAGTGGCAGTATATCTGTGTATAAATCACCTGCTGAAAAAGTGCAGCAATATTGAGATAAACTATTTAAAAGCAGCTTGGGAACTCAAATTAGCTTCTAAAAAAGCCCTTCCAAATCCCCAAAAGTTCTCCTGCAAATCATGTCTAGGTGGTGTTCTAATAGAAGACAACAGATTTGCAGTGAGGTCAATGGCAGGCAGCATTACCAAAAAGAGACATTTGTGTCTTGGACCTTGGAAAACAGATAGCACTTTAAAGCATTTGTCTGCACTCGTTAAGCTTGTTCATGGGTCTGGAGGAGTTGCATACAAAGACTCTTTAAAGAAATGCAGAGAAAGTATTTTTTCTATCAGTGAAAATAGAGAGGGCAGTAAATCATTCAAAGGAGCAACTTACTTTCTTCTGTGAGACATAAAGGACTAACAAATTGGGCCTGTCATACAGCACAAGGTAGACTATTCAGACAGAATTTGTGGAAGAGAATAAATTTTTAAATTCAGGACAGAAGACAGAACATCACCATTTCTAAGCAATCAGATAAGAGAGAAGTCATTCTTTGTTACATGGAGGTTGTGGAAGCTTTCAAACTTAGCAGTCGGAGTCCTAGAAATAGTAAGTCTGCTCTGCAGAGTTTCAGTGCAAGTTGTTTTAATCCTTCCTATAACAGAATTCAAATGATTTAAATCCAGACTAGTGTTTGGTTAAGGACTAAAGTAGTACTCTTGTGAACAGAACAAAAAGTTAGGAGATGAAAAGCCGTGTCAGATCCTTTTGTGTATCTTTGTAAGTGTATCTGTAAAATATACACAGCTTTGATTGTTTTTAAGCATCTGGCCTGCTCAAGATTTGGAAATCCCAGGACATTAGCTATTGTCCACTTTGAAAGCCTATTTCACAGTAAGGAAGATTTCATTATTCTGACCTTTTCCTTTTAATTTCATCCCACCTTCCCTATGTTGCACATTTGTTTTGTTATACCTTGTTAAATATTTTTTCTTGGCACCTTTCAGATTCTGCAGTCCACTGAACTCTTAATCATTGCTTAGCCAAAGTATGTTATCTGACTTTTAATATCTTTCCTTGTAGATCATCCATGCCAGCTCCTATTTGTTTTTGTTTCTTCTACCTAGCTTTTCTCCTTGTCAAGACTTCTGCGGCTAAAAAGGTCCCCTAAAATTCATGTAATATCTTAATGTCTCCATGCCATTAAGAGAATCCTGTCATATTGCAAATGTGCGTAATATAACCCTATTTCTTGCTACAAATGTTTTGAAAGATGCCATCCTTCCTCTTTCAGCCTCACAGTTCAGAAGATGCCTGAGCTGAATGGAAGAGAGCTAAGGTATGCAGTGAAAGCATCTTTTACCACTTACTCTCAATTCAGCAATTTTTAGGTTAGCTACTTTCTTGCAGGTGTTGCAGTAGCATGGAATTTCAGTGGACGTTATTCAGCTGATCCAAAAGATGTACTCTCACCAAGGTGTCCGCATTGTGCCTTGGAGGCCAGTTCCTCTCTCCTTCCCTCTTTGCGCACGCCAGGCATCCCACGCAGGCAGCTGCCAGCGCGGCTGGGCACATGCTGTCCCCTCTGGAGGCAGCACAGGATGCTGCCTGTTTGCATTTGTTTCTTTTTCCCTCCCATTGTTTTCTGCTGGAAACGTTCTCGGATTGTGTGGTGAGCAGGCGGAAACCATGGACATGCAGGGTTGAATCAGCTCTAAACCAAAAGCTGGTGGTGGCTGGAGGATTCACAATATTTTTTGCCAGCAAGAGGTTAGTATGTCAAGAGGTTAGCGCCTTGTTTGTGGGTCAAAGGAGGAACACCACTAGACAGCGGGAGAACTGCAGCATGAAACTAAATTATGTCTATTTATATGGAGTTTAAAGAAAAATACATCCTTTATGTTGGAAAGGCATTAATGTAATACTGTAACAAGTACACTGTTTTCACTATCTCATGGAAGACAAGTCTTAAAACTGATTGTGTTCTACACCCTTTACAAATTTTACATGATCATAACAAAGTAACTATAGATAACTTTACTGAATTTGGCAATTCTGCTATCCAGGTCAGTTGGAATTAATTTTTATGTTATGCTTTTTATCATATATCAAATGTCTTTGTTACTGTCACACTCACTACTTGTTAATGTATTCTCTCCTTTCATTTTACGATTGCTTTTTTGGAAGGAGTCATGGATTTCTGAAAAGCTTTTCCCTTCATAATTTAATACTGTTTGGTTCACACAAACCTATTGCTAGCCAGTAAATATTTTTCTTAATATTTGTTCCATTACTTGTTTAACAATAAAGATATGTTTACAGGAAGGTTACCAGAACCACTCTCTTTTCTTTCTTCTTTTTTGGAAAGTACTTTACTTGTTTTTCTCCTTTCTTATAATTTCTCCCTAGATATTAATAACTTTTTAAAAAGAAGATTGGCAGATGTTCTCAACAAGAAAATTCTCATAATTTGCTACGGGGTACATTGTCTGTACCGATGTATAGATGTTATTAAATTTCCACCCACCTTCTACTTTTCTTTAGATCTTTCTTTCTGATTGTCCAACCAGAGAACCAGAGAGTTTGTAGGCTTGGAAAAGAGTTTTAAAACTCTTGGGGATACTAAGATCCAGTGCTAGATCAATGCAGCTGATAACTGCAGTCTCAGCTCTTAGGTAAGGTGCTGGATGGAGAATCATTTTTCCTAAGATTGTAGTTAACAGGCCAGAAGGCGTATATATTGTCTTAATGCTGTGCAGACTGGGGGAGTTGAAGAGGATGCTTGGCTAGGCTAGCAGACCATTTAATACCAGGTGTTTAAACATGACTATGACAGAGGGGCACTGAGCAGCCCAAATCTTTTCAGAGTCATTACTGTACAAGATAAAGTCTGCTCAATTATAGCAACCTGCATTCACTCCTTTATGCTTTGGGTTTGATTTGAATGAGCCTGAAGTACTGAGTGATGAAAATCTATAAAGTAATTAAAATCTGTGTATGATGACCAATCTTCAAATCCTGCAAAAATTTTATCCTTTCAGATTTTGTAATTACTTCCAAATCACTGATGAATAGGTGTGAACTACCACACATGTCTCCGGAAATTTTCTGGATAGTGCCAAGAATATCTTTTGGAATTATTCTGAAGCTACATTAGAAAGCCAAAGATTTCTTTTGCTAGCTCAAACAGTGACGTGGGGTACAACCTATCAAATATTTATCTCTAATAATTGTCATTTAATGTTTTCTTCAGATATTAATGGATCTGAAAATTCTTTGTTGTCCCCAGTAATGTGGACATCAATCTGCTTTTTTTTTTTTTTTTTACCGTTCCTTTCTTCCCAACTAACAATTTTGTCATCTCCAATTAATAAAAAATCTCAAATTTGTTTTATTCCACATTTATATAAACAAAAAAAAAAAAGTCCTTAATTCTGGTAGCAAACCACAGGTTTTCTTCTAAAGTCTTCAGTTCTATTTTTTTCTTCTCCTTCTTCTTCTTTTTTTTTCTTTTCTTTTTTCTTTTCTTTCTTTTTCTTTTTTTTTTTTTTTTTTTTTTTTTTTTTTTTTTAAGCTGTTCTGCACTTTGTCCTCCAGGCAATTAATTCTTTCCTCCTTATATTCTAGTACTCCTGGTAAAAGTGGAAGGAAGGGGAGGATTTTTTCTGTGTTAGCTTTTTCTCCTTTTAGTTTAATCCAATCTTGGCACATTTGTCATAGGTGTTTGACTATCAGCTTGAAGTAAACAGAGCTAAAACAGAACTCTTTTCGTCTTCTTTTCTTCTTCTTTTTCCTCTTCCTTCTCCACATTCCCTTATTTCCTTTTTAAATCACTGTGGACAAAACTCTCATCCTTCATGTTGCTCTGGCCTCGGTGTCAGTGTTGGTTTGTGCAGTTTAACTTTGAACCTTAATCCCTAATTTTAATGAGGCTTGACACTAGACTGTACCACTTAATTATTAGATTTTCAGGCCAGATGATGTTTTGTTTTCTTCTCCCACTTGGGGAGTCCCTCTCACACAGGAGGAATTCCTTGTTCCCAATGAAATCCAGAAAATTACTCTTTGGAGTGCTTTTCGGAGGCTTTGGAGCCTGCCTTGAAATTCCCTCTTCTCTGTGATGTTAATCAAAATTGCCTATATGGTTCAGCAACCATCAGACCCATCAGTCTATCTGTTTGTCAGTCTGCATGGCCATAACTGGCATCTATCTCTTTTCCTCATTGTCTTGAATACCAGACTATTCTTCTCCCTCCCTCCCTCTCTCCCTGCCCCTGATTCTTTTTCTTAGGGGAAAAAAAGATCTATATATGCAGACAACATGTTAGGAGTGGATTTACCCCGAGGCCTTTGCAAGGAGCTCCCTGAAGCCCAGGCAGTGAAGTAACAAGACCAGGGCCAACAAGGGGCCCCAGGAGGTTGGGGATGGTGAACGGCTTGAGGCGTGAGGACTGGGAAAGGGAACAGGCGGGAGGAGGGACATGAGGGCTGGTATCCAGCAAGGGAGGGGGCATGAAGAAGGCACTTGTGCTTGCTACACAGTGCGATGGCTTTTTAATAGCCCCCCCCCCCCAAATAAAAGTGATTACATCATTTTCCTCTTTTTTATTTTCTTTTTTTTTAATGAACGTCTGCTCTTCACAGATGTAAAGAAAGTCTGGAAAATCTTATCCAAAAGGTAACAAATGTAGAGATAAAGGTTAAAAAAAAAAAAAAAAAAAAAAAAAGAGAGAGAGAGAAAGAAAAAAAATCCAAACCAAACTAGATCAACTAGATCATAACTTAATATTTACATTTGGCAATCATATGGACTGAAAGATTTTTGCGAAAAAAAAAGATTGGGAACATGAAGAATGAGGACTTTGTTTGAAGTAGCAGTCTGAGGTAAGAAATATACTTGAAGGGAAAGGGAGCACAAGCACCCCTGCTTGCTGAGCTGCATTCAGCTTGCCTTTGATTTAGCTCTTTGGCCCATGTGGTGTATAAACTATCAGAGTATTAGAGAAAGAGCCCATTACAGCTATACTAATTAAGATTTCAAATACAGTATTTCTGAATTCTTTATGTAACAAGTTTGACAGCTCATCAAGTTTGTTCATAAAGTTTGGCAGCTTGCTATCTGTAGGGTAACAGTTTGTGTAAAATAAGGCAGGAGGTCTGCACGTATGTCCCAGTTACCGCAGTCCCTTGGATTCTGCACCGAACTTCAGCCAGGGAGGTCACACTTCTTAGTTTCACTACTTTCACAGTTAGGACACCCTTAACAGTTTCCTTTTCTCCTTTTTCTTGCTTTTACTGTGATTTAACTTTCAGATCTTTCCTACTTCTTAGATATAATTTAGCCATTAGATTTCAGTGCAGACCTGTGTTGGCAAGAGTAGATGGCACTGCTTATTGTGCTGGTGCCAGAGCTCTGGAGAGGTAGGAGATGTGCCACTGCTGCCACTTCTGCTGCTGCTGGTCCCCCCAGAGGCAGGCAGAGGCTGCTGCTGCAGGAGCAGCTTGCGGCCAGGGATCACCAGGCCCACCTTGCCATGTCAGCACTCAAGCAGAGGTGAGTCTGGACTTTTAAGGACCTACCTCAGCCTCTCTGTTTTTGTTTTATCTCTTGTTTTGTAACCACCTCTGTTGTATAAAGACAAGTGTGTCACAGGTGTTGCTGATGGAGTAAATTTACCTGAACTGTGCAACATTGGATCAGTTTATCACTTGACAACCTAATTGCTTTGCTGCTGGGACAGAGCTGTGTAACGAACTGGAACAAAGCAGCTGTTCTGCTCGTGTAGTGTGAATTAACTTACTAGTAGGTTACAACTATTTATTATAAGCTTAACACACTTTTTTTTTTCTTCAGTTCATCTTTATTTCAGACAAGAGTTCAAATCAAGAACAAGATTTGCTTTTTTTCCAGTACGCGATGCCTGCTTAAGACAGAAGATGCAAGGAATATTCTTGGCTTCCATGTTAAACAAGCATTCATCGCTTCATCGAAGTGACTGCTTCCTACGGCTTAGGGAGTGCACAGTCACATAGATTAAGATCTATCTGCCTGACCCTATAAAATTTGTCAATATGTTCCTGTTGGCTTTTTTTTTTGATGACTTATAATAAAAGTTTTTTCCCTTTTTTCCCCTACTCATATTTTAATGGGGAGAAGTCCATTGGCTGGATGAGGGCTACCTGAAATTTAAAAGGAAACAGAATGTACTAATTTCTAAAACAAACAAACAAACAAAAAAGGTTTAAAGATGTATTAAAACATAAAGAATGTGGTTAAGGATAAATTCGATGATAGATAGTGCTATTTTGTTCTAAGAAGTAGGGCTGAGAACAGAAGACCCTCGTTTTATTTATCCTTTGTATTTCTCTATTGCCACAGGTTTTTGCTTTATGTGAATTTTTTCAAGAGTGTATTTACTGAAAATACTTAATACAGTGTATTAAGCTAGACCAGAGAGGGAGGTCCTTGAGTTCTGGTCTTTTTTTTTCCTCAAATAACCTTCTCAGTGGTATACACATGCTCTATACATGGTTTGTGGAAATCGCATCTGGCTTAGGATGTCTCCATAACTGGAAATAGGTGGAGGTTGGGTGAGTACTGGGAGAAGTGACTTACACACTTACCTGTTCTTATTCTTTGCTAAACATCTGCTTTCGGATAGTGTTGGAGGCAGGCTATGAGGTGAGGCAGATGGTTGTCTGACCCAGCATGGCCTGACACACTTTCTACCTGGTGGTCATTTTTCCTCTACATACAGAAGGCATAATTTGCTCTAAGCACTGGTTCTAGTGGTGGCCCAAAGCGACATGAGGATCAGTACAGCATGGCATATTACTAATGTTCAGCCGAAAACCTGCTTGCAGTTAGGTGTGAGCAGGGAAAGCTCAGCTGTAGGCAGCCAGTTTTGTCTAATCTTCAAAATGAAAATGAATTACATAGCTTCAGGAGCTATGATAGCTTCAGTCTGTCAGGAGGAAGGGTATGGTAGAAATATTTTCATGGCATTATCTGACTGCAAATATATTGTCCAGATCTGATCATTATAAACAGAGTTTTGGCTTAAGCAATGAAAGTGTATTCTTACTTAGGAGTTTATTCTGCAGTCTTGAATTGGGTATAAAATAACCTGGTCTCTTGCACAATTTAGCTTTCTTCACCTGCATCCCAAAGATTTAGATGTTGTTTGATATTTGAGTAATATGAGTAATGATCCATATGAGTAACGGATCTCTGGAAGATCAAGATAGCGACTTTGAGCATTATTATTTATTTTCTTGGTAGCCTGTACTGCTGAACAGATGTGATGTAGTTGAAGTGAGCAACTCTGTGCTGTCTGAAGACTGATAAATGCTGATTTTTACTGGTTCCTGGCTCATGCCCATGTGACTCCTAATCCCATGTAGGAGAAGGGTTGTTGCCACAGTTGTATTTCTGGGTGATGGTATAAATTTTCTCCATTATAATCCTCTTCAGAGAAGTCACAAGAATTACTGTGGGCAGCTGGAGGAGAAGTTGTTTTTTTATTTTGTTTTATTTTTTCCCTCTGGATAAGGATCATAAAGCAGGGCTCCATGTTCATGGAGCTTTTGTATATACAAAAAATACACATGTATGCTCTTGTGGGTGTATATGTGCAAGTGATAGAATTAGTCTATGTCTTGTATATATTTATACGAGTGTATGCTAGAATTCAGTCCTGTCCTGCATAGATGCAGTGACCACCAGGGAAATCCAGCCTTGCACAGAGAATAATAGAATGAACATACAGATTACCTGAAAGCAGTAGCTTTTTACATCCCTGTGATCTTTTATCTATTCCTTTTTACCTCCTCATATCTTCTCCTCAATTAAGATTTTTTGCTTATACATGCTTTCAAGCCATACATATACACCTGTTTTACCTGTGTTCTTTTATGTCTGCCAAATCTTTTATTGTATTTGCCAGTGAATGTCTGACTTCTTTTGAATTAATTCTTTTGAAAAGAATGTTTCTTTTGGTTAGAAATGGGTCATATCAACATGTGGATATTGAATAGGCCTCAATTTGCTGCATGTTTCTCACTCATCATGTCTCTTTTTAGCAGGAAGTTACAATGCAGGTTTCAGCTTGATGAATTCAGATAGATCATATGTACTTGAAATACATGTATCAAAAGATATTATAAAAGTTAATGAAGACTAATCAACTTTATATAAAATTTTTAAGCTAGGCTCTACTCTTGCAATGGTATGCAATTTTTCATTAGCACATTCTCTAGTTTATATTAAATATCTTATAGAAATGAAGACATTCCCTGTTAAATTACTTTATTTGATGAAGCTCTGACTCATAATGTATATTTCCAGCGTAACATTTTGCTCACTCACCTTCATAGCCTATCTCTTGCAAAGATTGTATGTTTATAATTTTACAAAAATTCGATCTATTTAATCTATGCCTGAAATGGGTACTTACATTTTGAAGTACTAAAAAATCACTCATGGCTTTTAACAGTGTAGGCCTCTGGGTTTTTTTCATTGATGGCAAAGTGATTTATGGATTGGCCAGATCAAATAGTAACGTATTTCCTGGAACATCAGTTTAATGATAGGAAAAATTCTCACAGTTTATGTATAACTATGTTCCTGTGGAAGACAATGAAGTTGGTTCTGGTTTGGAGTAAAGTCTTGGCTATAAAGAAAAAATTATTCTGTAGTTAGATGCTTCGGATGTAAAAAACATACAATGTAAATCACAGAATGGTTGACGTTGGAAGGGACCTCTGGGGATCGTCTAGTCCAACCTCCCCGCTCAGCAGGGTCACCTAGAGCATGTTAGACAGGGTTGCATCCAGGCAGGCCTTGAAGATCTCCAGAGAAGGAGACTCCACAGCCTCTCTGGGCATCCTGTGCCAGTGCTCCGTCACTCTCACAGGGAAGAAATTCCCCCTCACGGTCAGGTGGAACTGCCTGTGCTTCAATTTCTGCCCATTGCCTCTTGTCCTGTCACACGGGACAACTGAAAAGAGTTTGTCCCCCTCCCCTTCACACCCTCCCTTCAGGTACTTTTACACATTGATAAGATCCCCCCTCAGTCTTCTCTTCCCCAGGCTGAAGAGGCCCAGCTCTCGCAGCCGTTCCTCACAGGGCAGGTGCTCCAGCCCTCTGATCATCCTTGTAGCCCTACGCTGGACTCTCTCCAGTAGCTCCATGTCTCTCTTGTCTTGGGGAGCCCAGAACTGGACACAGCACTCGAGATGAGGCCTCCCCAGGGCTGAGTAGAGCAGCAGGATCACCTCCCTCAACCTGCTGGCAACACTCTTCCTAATGCAGCCCAGGAGACCACTGGGCTTCTTTATTTTTCCAGGAGGAAAGGTATATAATCTTTTCTTTAGTTATGTACCACTACTTGGTATTTTCAATCACTGAAGGTCACTAAATGGTTTTAAATATGTTACATGGGGCTGGTGTTTTGCAGGAGAGCAGCTTGTGAGTAGCTTATGTATGTTAGTGTTTAGAGCAGATGTATCACCAGATACTAGTAAATTTCTAGAGATTTGTTGGTGAATTTAAATAAATTAGGGGACCATCTGTTACACAGGCTTATCTTTAGGCTCCTGAAGGCCAATCTTAACACCAGGATTATTAGAGTTTGTTCAAATGGCTATGGATTATAGTTATACACTGGAGAGATGAAATGAGTGATATAATTTACTCCTGCTTTGTACGTCTGTTAAGACTAAAATGCTTAACTAATTTTTCCTCTTCTTTTAGAAATGAACTGGGCTAATTTGAGTACATAAAGAAAGATGAACAGATTATTAATCTATTTTTGCACATTTTTGCTGAAATTTCCTAAAGATTTTACTGAAAATTGTTCCTTTTAGGACATAGAGAAACTCGGTGATAGTAGTTTTTTAAAGCTGATGGAGAAACTTCTTTGAGGACATATTAGTATTGTGAATTAAAAGGGGTCACAATATTGTGTTTATATCTGAACTAGCCTGCTGGCCTTTCTATTTTGCTTGCAAGTATTTTATTAATTTATAAATGAGACTCTTACAAAAGGGGTTCAATCTAGTTATAACTAGGGAAGTAAGTTGAACTTACAAGTACAGCTTGAAAAAAATTACTGGTTTCTGCTACCTCAAGAATTAAGTTGGCCAGTAAAGGAGTAAAATAAGAACATGTTTTTGACTCTTTTCCAGAAAGAATGATTCTAGTGACTTAAATCAGTAAAATTATTCCGTATAGTATTTAATTTTAATAGCATTCTTCAATAGGTTCAGAACTGATTTTTGATCATTGAAATATACTATCAGGGCAGGGATAAACATGGCTATGTTGAGTGTTAATACAGCTAGGGGAAATAGGTGTGTAGAATAACACAGACCTAAAGCCACAGGTGAATGCTTGCAGCTGTTTAAACAGATGTTGTACTCTGATTCTAACATTGCTCACCTTGTACTAGACCCCAGCATTTACTGACTTTCTGTTTTTAATCTAAGGTTCTCTCTTCTGTCTGAGATATGATGTACTGCTTTCATGCCACACTTTTCCCCTGAAGGGGGTGTTTCTTTCCCTGCATTGACTTTCCTGTAGTTATTTGATTCATTGTCTTTGTAGGTTTGTTTTGCTTATAATTACTTTTCCATCTCACTAACTAGCTAGTTTTATATTCTAGTATGTTTAGCCCTCCTCCTCTGTTTTACAGCCTTCATAATTTCAATCTGAAAAATGAAATGTGAGAAAATAGAATATCCACACCAAGATACATGTTTGGCTGCAAAAGGGTTGCTGAGATGATTTGCAGTGTATGTGGGACATGCAGTGAGAATACTCTGAGAAGGCTTTAATTTACACCTATCTAGACCTTCTCTAAGATATGCTTAGGTACACCAGTGTTACATTTAAAATTGATCCAAGAAATGATTTTTCATATAGACCCTTTAAATCAATGAACAGTACATAAATTACATAAAGTGTACCAATTTCAGCACCCCAATACTCTTCTTGTAATCAACAGAAAACCTTCATTGACTTCAGTTTTGCCGCATGATCTGCTAAATGGCAAAATTCAAGTTACTTAAAACTTTTCTTGAGACCACAGTGATAAAAACGTGTACCTGATAGTGTATGAGGTGATACACACTGATATGAACTGCAGATTTAAAAATGTACTTGCTCAAGAAAAACATAAAATTAATAATATTGCAGACTTTGTAACTTTGAAAAGTTTTCCTTTATGTTCAAATAATGATAGCAGCTCATATGTATTTTTCTATTCTATCACTTCAAGTCAATATTCATGTTTCCTTTCACAACTTCTAATAAGAATAGGGAAGATAAGACCAGCCTTTTCATGCTACCGTGATTAGGGGGAATGCTGTCTCGTTTGTGAAATGTCCAGTGTAAGTCTTGAGATATCCTGTAGAATAAGATAGATATTGGTTATGTAAAATCAAAGTATCTTAGTTGAAAATATTCTTTAATTTTACACATACAAATAAGTGTGTGTGTGTGTGTGTGTGAGTGTACTGTGGGAGTCTGCTGTGAAGGATTTTGCTTTGTTTTCTACCTTTTGTTTTTATCCAAAAGCCCTTACGAGCCATTTGCTTTGAAAGGCAGGGAGTTTCAATATTTTGCAAGATGGGGGTGATTCCATTAAAGGATTAGAATAATAAATTCTTTGCTGCCTTTGTTCTGTTAGTGTATTACAGCATATTTCTCTTCTTCCTTTATCACAATCTCCTTCATATTGCTGTCTGTATTTTTCAGTAAAACCTCCCTCTACAATAACTGTCAAGACATGCATTAGTGACAAGTAGATGCTTGACATTTAATAAACATAAAACCAGAGTAACCTACTTTAAAGTAAACTGGTAAATGGTGAAAAAGTTACTGTTACAAAAGTTAATGTGCATATTTCCTATAATCCAAACAACAGTACTGAGCTGGAATTTTATTTTCTAAAAGCTTTTAAAAAAGTAGAATTTATGCTCTGCTGACTAGGATAACTAAACAGCAACCTCAAAATCAGACAACATTATATCATTACATGGGACTTGCATTTGGCCATAAATCAATCTGTACAGCTTTTGCATCGGATTCTTTGAACCTGCTCTTTATTTATAACTTACAGATTTATAGTGCATGTTCCAACAGTCTGCAGATCTGCAACTGTATTTTGTATTTGTAAAAGAATTGAAAATAGTTTTCCAAAGTAAGTGCTTACAGCTCTCCCAATTATGTTAGGAACATATGCTTTTTCAAAAGTTGCTTCCTTTCTTGATACAAACAACTATAAAAACTGCAGTCTGAAGATGAAAAAGATTCTGGTAGTGGAAGTTTATTTTTAAATTTTCTAGATCATATTTTCTTTCAAGGTCTGGTAATTTTTTGAGATTTATTAGTGCAGTTACCAGGTTTAGTTACATACTGACGTGAGCTGAGATTTATAGCAAAAACATTTCCCATGCGTTGAAAAGGCGACAGATACCGGTGGCTGTAAGGTTCAAGGCATCGTCCATTTTTCCATACATGACAGATTTGCTTCTAAATTTATCACCTTTTGCTAGTAAAGCGCGTGATATTCTGCCTGTGATATGTGTTTTCTTGCAAATGCGCTTCTGGTTCAGTTTCCTCACTACTGAGACTTTTCTATTTTAGTTCCCTGGGTCACATGATCTTCCCAGCCAGTGAGAGCCCTGCAGAAGTAATGGCAACAACCTTCTTGGATAAATGTAAGTGAAAAAAACTCTTGGATTTTTTCAGTTTCTGTCCCTCACACTCACTTTAAAATGCTGCTTTTACCCCCAAATTTGCTGGGCACACCTAGTAATGCCCATGGAAATGTTTAGAAGGGTTTTTTGGTTTGTTTTGGGATTTTTCCTCTTTTTCTGACGTTACTTTTCCTTACTATGTTCCTTTTTTCCTGTATTCTGCAATGTAGTTGAGAAGCCTCAAAAAGCAGCAGAAAACAAAACAACTGCGCTCCAAGGGTTGCCTAAACTCCCGTTTAAGTTTAATAGGGAATATTTCAAGCGTAGCAGTACTTTGTTCAATTTGTGTTACAGATGGTGTCAAAAATCCTAGCTTGCAGTCCAGGAAGAATCGCTCCCTCAGCCAAAATCGATCCCTTAGGTAGGGAGACAACAGTAAACAAACTGATTTGAAATCACATGATCACGTCCCGGCCGGTTGGCTGGCGCCGAGCGATTAAACGAACTCAATTAAAAGGCAGGCGCATCCAGGCGGCAGCGCGCCGCGTGCGGGGGAGCTCACGAACGAACAGCAATACTGTACGGCGATCTCGGCTGCTACTGGGTCGTAATTACAGCGTCTGATATTTACAGCATGTGCTTGTTGAGATTGGTCGTCTTCTTCCCATCTCCGAGGCTGTTCCTGGTGCAATGTCAGTGTCTCGCCTGTCCGTTTTTTTTTTGAGACAGTGTGTAAACTCAATAGGCAAAACTTACCTGGTAATTACTAGTGAGTAGTGTTTTTGTGTAGTGGACCTACTTTTTTTTTTTTTTCTTGGATAAATATGACTTTCCAAAACCCCTTCTCCTCTATAGTTAGATATAAATACCTTGTTTTTCCTTTTGTATTTCATTTTTTCAAATTAGAGATGCTGTCTTTGTAGACATTACATTACATTTACATTTCATTTTCAAAAATCTGTTTTAAATTGGGATCAGTATGTGATACATGTTTGCTTCTTACAAAAATCTTGGAATTTGCATACAGTTTGAGAACAAGTGTTTGTGAAACAGACCCAGTGAAATAAGTTGGAATATTTTGGTTTCCCTTCTCAGCCTGTAGATTGGACCTCAAGTTGCATCGCCAATAGGTGCAGGGGCTATCATTGCACGTCTTTTATTTTTTGTGTGTATTGCTGATATATGCCATAATCAGCAGGGATTAGGTGAAAGACATGTCTGCTTGAAACCTTTCTGATATTTTTGCTAAAAGTCGATTGTGAGTAGAGAAATTTCACTTAATGAATTTATTGAAGTAGAAAGAGTAGCAGTGAGGTATGTTGTTTTTTCAATCCAGTTCCTCCCTTTGTCATAGGTGAAGAAAGAAAATTCTGTGTTCAGGATTATGTGTTGGTTGAATTGCTGCAACTTAAATATTCCTACTCCCTCCTGCAGTGTCAGAAGCACAACAGCATCCAGGTGTAAATACCTGACTCCAGGTACCGAAACCAATTAGAAATAAACAGCCATCTTCTCAAATTTAGGAGCCAATCTTACTAGAATTTTTGTTTAAAAGTTTAAACTGTTCTGTTGGTTGATAAAGTATTGCATGGGCATGAGAGGAGACCGTTTACACTGCCTTAAAAACATGCTTGTTCATAACATGATAGAGCAAATTCTAATTCAGTTTGACATAGCTAGCTTTGCGTCAAGGCTTTGTCAAGTCCAGCCTGCCCATAACTGGAATTTTGAGACACTGCCTTCAGAGCTGGAATCTGTGACGCTTCCTGCAGTTTAGCACTAGGGCTTGTGAGCACGACCCCCCAGACTGATAGATGTGCCATTTTTTCTGTGATAATCAGAGAAATCACAACCAGGAAAATACAATGAATTAAACTAGAGGATCTGCATTATCACTTTTCTTGGGTTTTTTTTGTGTACTGGTTTATTCTTGCTTAACGGTCTTCTATATTTCTTAAACATAAGAAAAAACTTCTTTATTCTTTTTTTAACCCAATGGGCTGTGGCCCTGCTCTGAGCAGGAGTTAGGCCAGGTGCTCTCCAGGGGTCCTCTCCAACCTCAGCCACTCTGTGATTCTTTGAAAAACTCCCCCTGCAATTTGGAGGGGCAGACAACGTTGTTAACTTGAGGGGAGATCACAAGTCGCATGTTGATCTGAATCTTAGAATGACACTCTCGTACTTTAGACCTGATCACTTTGCTGTCTCGAGTCCGTCATTAATCATTCCTTTGGAGTGATGGCCACGTATGTCTTGCTGGCACTGTCTCACGCAAGCCATCTGACATGTCACTTATAAGCAGCTGCAAGCAGTGAACAGGGTTTCCTTTTCCCCTCTTCATCCTGGCTGTTCAAAGCTACTCTTGATCCTCTGGGCAGCAGATTCTTATCCCATTTCTTCGCTGCGCTGTCTCCTTGGGCACTGCTGTGCAACACGCAGAGCAGGGAGGAGCCCTGGAGAAATGAACGTAGCCATTTCTCTCTAGCTCTTCATGACCGTAAGCTTTACCGTCTGGAAGCAGTTCCAGGGTGGTGGAGATAACACTGGAGACGGCAGCAAGACGTTGGCAGAAAGAGGATGAGGAAAATAAAGGATGAGACTACTGCAGGAAAAGCATAAATAGGAAGTGGAGGGTCAGAGCCCATGTGCGCTAGCTTCTTATAAATGTCTTATCGCTGTACTTGAACGCAGTATCTTACTGTAGTAAGGAACCTCTGGAAACTGAGGGAGTGATACAAGAGCTTGCAAAACATATGCCAAGATGTGTGAAAGGAAGTGAAGAAGCAAATGCCATGGAAGTCTTTAGTGGCTGCAGAAAATTTTAAGCCCCAAACCCATATAATGTAAATGGAGTTGTACTCTAGCAGTCTTGTGACTGATGCAGGGAAACATGAGATGATTTGGCAATAAATAAACCTACAAGAACAGTAAAATGTGAAAACAAAGTTTTAAATGGTTTTATGTTTCTCTCTATATATGTATTTACACACACACACACGTGTCTATAGAGACACATACACAAAAAAAGTAAAATGTACTTGCCAAAAATTAAAGCATAGACAGTTCATTTAATTCCACTCACATTGACATATAAACACGAATTTTAAATTAAAATACCAAATGGTAATAACGTGACTTATGTTTAGGGAAGGTGATTGTTATCTTTTCTGCCATAGTGGTGTAGGTGATGATTTTGCTTAAATATTGTTTAGCTTGATGAGACCTAAATACTTTCCCTCAATGACACTGTTGACACAAAACCAAGTTGGTATTACTGTGAATGAATTCAAACTGGAGTGGGAAATGGAGAATCTCATGGATGATTGCTTTTCATCAGTGCAGTTTGGTTCAGTTTTCCAAAGGAAGGTGTAGGCTATAAGACATGTCCCTGTTTATAAAAAGTGCAGTGAGTTTATAAAACAGGTTATGGGAGGCAAAGGCTCGGTAGCAAGGATTACACTCTGTGACTCAGAATCTCATTTCCATTATTGCTAAATAGTGTTACTGGAATTTAAACTCACTATTTTGTTCTGAATCAGGCACAGCTTAAAAATATGACCATATTTTTTTTTTCACCAAATTATTTCACTCCCCCCCCCCCCCTTTTTGGAGAGCAACGCTGCAGATGAATGTGAAAGAAATTCATGCTGTACTTTTCTGTTGAAGGATATGAGCATTTGATTTCTGCAAATATACTGTGATCCTCTTTATTCATTTTAGGAAAAAAATAACACATTCTGCAGAGCCAGTATCTGTAACAGCTCAGTTTTGTAACATTCAGCTCATGCTGGAAACTAGTCTGAGGAAGAAAATAAAACTGGATGATAAGATTTTTTAAAAAATACAAGCTATTAAGCTCTACAAGATTTATTTATTTATTTTTGGCAAACACTTGCATATTATAACGTTTCAGATTTGCAGATCTCTTTGATCTGGAAACCCCCCTTTTTTCTTTATGGTCCTAAGTTTACTTAAGTAATTTCATTTCTAATTCTCTGGAGCTATAATTTGGGTTGTTTCTGCTATCTTTTTTTTTTCTCCAATAGTTTCTGTTGTTACCACTATTTACTGCAGAAGGTAGATCAACAAATAAAAGGACAGACTTTTATCAGTTTTCCATTTAAGACACTGAAGTCTAAATGATAAAAGTGATTTTTTTTTAAGTAACAATCTTATTTTTCAAAAGTATATTTTTGTGGGGGTTCATCTATATTTGTACTAGTGTGAAAATTTTACTAATTATCTTGGTGAAAAAACCTACTGTTAAGAAAAATATCCTTTATCAAGTGGTTGACTGTCTTAAAAAAAAATGAATCACCGAAGAAGAAAAATCTATGAAGATGTAAGTCTAGAATTACATAGATATGTTTCAAACATTTTATTTTTTGGAATCCAATTAGATTTCTGTATAAAAATAGTAGTTTTGTGTTTACTAAAATCCAAATAGATTTCATTCACAATTGTTACGGCTTTCAATAGCACAGGAGTGCGTTCTGCATGAACAGTCACAGGCCAGATCTGTCCAGATAGTCTGTGGACTATCTTAACTCTCTGCTTCAGTCTTATATCTTGTATGGCAGCTAAGTACATTGTGAAGCCAAAATTGCTACGATTTGAATTTGCCATTTTTTTTCAAAGCTGTTGCCTTGACATCCAAACCCAGAGAGAACTAGAATCTGCTTTGGATGTTGTCTGGTCTCTGAAAGTTTGTGGATAACTCTAGGTCAACTGCTTTATACTTTTACCTTGAAAGTTCTTCAAGTAGAGATACAAAAAAACAGACATAGTTTTGTAAACAAGATCACGGAGGGTTTTTTCATAGTGTAAATAAGTGTTTCATAGCTGGGTCTCATTCTATCAGTATCACCAATTTTGAGGTAATGGACTCAGTATTTGTGGGCTCACCTTGCTATATTGTTATAAATCATTAACCTGGTTATTCCTTTGAAAAATACCATAGATCTCAGACTATACCACTGCTCACTACATGAATATACCCACAGCCGGTGCCACACCACATCCCCACTGTCTCAAGAAATCATTCTGCTTCTGCTTGCATTAACTACCTCTGGTTTTGTCTGCAGGGCTTTTTCAGTTCAGTCGTTGACATCTTGCTTTTGGATATGAAAGTAGTACTGCAGTCTTGATTTCACATGGTTATTAGAGAGCTGATGGCACATTTTACAAGAGTAAGGAGTGATATATTTCTGTCTCAGCCAGTGTGACTGTTCTATTTTGTCAGCCTAAATTCATCTTGCAATTTGAACTGGATACGTTTTGGATGTATTTGCCTCTTGTCCTAAACTGTTGCATATGTTACTGTTTCCTATCAAGCAGCTCTTTTGCAGCAGGCATGACTGCATTTGGTGATGTTTCCATATATAATGACTGATTACACACATATGTTTGCACACAAACATGTGCACACACACATACTCTTTAAAGCAGGCAGACATTAATGGCATCACATAAATGCAATTTTACAATTACATGGCACGTGAATCTTATGAAATCATAATTATTTCATTAACACCTGATTTGTTTAGGTAATCTTCCTCTTGATAAAGCATTCCCTGTTGCTCAGTGGCACAGTTTTGTATATATCACAAACAACAAAAGAGTAATTTAGAAAAAAAATTGTTGGGAAGGTTGGCACATATGTGATAGAAGATTACTTTCATACTTTATTTTGTCACAAGACAAAGGGCTATTTTTAAAAAAAATATTGAGTTGTTTTCTTCTCTTATGTCTTCTCTCTTGAAACCTAGCAACACGAAGGATGTACTGAAAAATACTAGATAAAGCTGAGTCAAGAGAGACTCAAATAAGAAACTTTATGAACAGGTGGTGAGTCAGTTGTGATTTTTTTAAGGGAGGAGAAACGTAAGTAGTAAAAATTGATTTTTCTTCCCTAAAGGATGAAACTGAGGCAAGTAAGAAAAACCACGAAGCAAATTTTGATCTTTGGTAAATGAGATGGCTGAAACCCAGAGAAAACACTGGACAATTCGTTATATTCCAGGCAGAATTTTTATGCTTGGGAAGTGTATGTGTTACGAAATGAGCCGCTATCAGTTGTCCGTTCTTATAAAGCCCTTCAACCCAACCTGCTGCCTCTGTAAAATAACTGGGGTGCTCTATTTTAGCAAACGGTGGACTGTTTGAGGGGAAAATGCCTCCTGCTTGGATATTAGCATAGGATGGGGCCTGTTTGTGCTGCTGTCCTGTCCCTCCCGGGTGAGTTTGCAGCCGCCTGTGTCTGGCGCCCTGTGAGCCTGGAAGCTCTGCGGCGGGGGAGTGGGGGCCGGGTGTCCCGGCTGGGTGGCAGCGGCACGTGGCTGCCCCTGCAGAGCGGGCTGGGCCCTGTCACGCACGTAGTTTGAGACTGTGCAAAGGACCAGTTGTGGGTTCAAACCCTCATGTCCCCATCAGGGGCTGAAGTGTCCTTGGTATGCCTTTGGAGCTCAGATTCTAGCTTAATTTGCCCCCAGAGGAATCTAGCTTACCTGCTCCCCAAGTGCTCGGCAAACCAAACCAACCCGACATTGGGGGAATCGCTTCAAAACCTTACTCTGGCACTGATCAAAAATGGTAGCATAGACACAACTTGGTTTCGTTAACTGACGGCCTTCTTTGTGCCAGCCAACTAACCAAGCACTGATTTGTTTCAGCACTGAATCTGCTTCAGCTAGTCAAACCAATGCTTGCAAAAGACCAGGCCTTCATTCGGGCCCCTGTATCTCTACACGTAAAGCCATCGCTGCTGTCATAGAAACATAACCAAAGAGAAAAGCAGGCATTTTTGATAAAAGCGGAACATTCTTTCTCTCTCAGAAAAATACCTTATATCTAATTATATCTCTAGTGATAGAAGGGTTGTGCACATGACTGAGTTATCGTTAGTTATCTCCAAGGCTTTCTGCGTCCTCTCAATCTAAAGGGAGAAGCAGAAATTTCCTATGGCATTAAGCGGAAATTTATTTTTGTGTAGGTAATGCACTATGACGTACTCCTCCAAAAATACAGTCACCGTGCATCGGCTACATGCTGGTAAGTTTCTGCTTTAGTTTAGCTTATTGAATCCAATCCAAGTTGGGCAGCTAACTCAGTACTGAGCTGTCATAGCAACCAGATTGTGTAATTTGTTCACAGTGCTTATCCACATTCGTCTTAAACCCTAGTTTGGCTGTTTTTCCTTTCTCTTATGGACAGGCTGATCTAGAGCTTCACTCCTCTGACAATTTGGAGTCTTGTAATTTCCATCCTAAATTTGTTTTCAGTGAATTATTCTTCTGCCAGCTTTTTTCCTTTGGCTTAAATACATCTTTCACCCCTTGGTGTTTATGCCCAATGTTGCATTTATAGAGATAGTAGTCCGATTCCCTCTCATCTTTGTTTTTTTTTAGTCTACATAAGCCAAGTTTTTAGCCTCCATTTGTTTAATATGTTCTCCACTCTTCAGAACTTTATTGAATTGCAGCTGCAATTCAATTTATCATCTAGTCACTTAATGTTGTAAAGTCTTTTTACAGTTCGTTGCCATTGGCTCTTAGCTTTACTATCCTAACTTCTACCATCAGAGAACTTTGTTGCCCAACTGTTATTCCCCTTTTCCAGGTCACTTGCAAATATATTAAATAGCACTGGTACAAATAAAAAGACTTCCCTCATGACCTCCCTCCACTGAAAAAAACCCCTAATCATTAGTGCTTGCCTTTATGTCCTATTTTTTAGCCAATTATTTAACTCCATGGGGACCCTTCTATAGCATCTCACTTTCTCTGAGTATCCTTGGAGCTTGCTGCACTACTTATGGAAATCCAAATAAATTTAATTATTTCCTTCCACATTTGTATTGACTCCAAATCAACTTCCTTTTACAGAAGCTTCCATGATGACTCTTCAAACGTTGTATTTATAGATGATCTAATTGTGTTCTTGGTAGCAGTTTTTGTCAGTTTGCCTGATAGGGAGATATCTGGGCACCAATTCTTAGCTACCTTAGATTTACCGCTCCCTTCCTCTTTCTTTCCTGAATCCTTTTTGAAAATTGGCATCCCATTTTGCCTCCTTCCTGTCTTCTGATACTGACAATGTCACCCCTGAGTTCTTCTAAAACTCCTATGTGAATACCAGGTGGTCCTGGTGACTTTTTATTCTCTTTGTTGGTTCTTCTATAATGCTTTCATTTCAGACAGATCCTTCAACAGCACCCCTTAAGAAAGGTTCTGTTGTATGAATTTCTCTTAAGGTCCTCATTATGAGCATGGATGCAGAACTTCATTTAATTTGCCTGCCATAGGCTTACCTTCTCTCAGTGCTGCTTTTATACCTTTACATGTCAGCCCTGCAGACACTCTGGCAAACTTCCTGATTTGCTGTGCTTAAAACAACAACAACAACAACAACAACAACAACAACAACAACAACAACAACAACAACAACAAAGCCTGCAAGTTACTTCTCAGGCCTTTTGGCCTGTCCTATTGCATTTTTACATTTAATCTGCCAGATTTTTATTCTCTCTTCAATTGTCCTAAAGACAAGAACTTCAAGAACTACTTCAGATAACCTTCCTATATTGGAAGTTAACTGTGTTGCCTATGTTTGTTCTGTATCACTCAGTTTATTCTGTGCACTACCTACAAGCATTTTGCTCTTCTGTCTGCACAGTTGGTAGATCCTTTCTAACAACTCCTTTATTTCTATGCAATTCATATTTTTCTAATCAAATAGTATTTTAGGGGATTTATTGGCTTTGCTTGCTCCTACATAGATACTGTAGGATACAGTATCCATACATAGATTTAAGTACATTATGACTGCCCTTACATGTTTGCTCTTTGGTAGCAACATTTTGCACTAGGTCCTTCACACAGAGGACAATCAAATTAGTGTCTGCTTATCTTGTGTGTTGCCCATTTAGCTGCTCCTTGAAGCATTCTTTTACCGTGTCTGAAGGTTTCATTTTGCAGTTGTGCCCTAATGTGACAGATCAATATGGGAGCAGTTGAAGTCTACCAAAATGATTTACTTTGACTCTGAAGTTTTGGAATATATAGCCAATCATCAGCTACAGCCTTCTCAAAGAAATCAGGAATAGCATGGGCATACTGGCTGTTCCTCTCAGAGCTGGATTGTTTTAATATGCTAGCTTTTAAAATGTATTCTAGCTAGTACTCTAGCTTTTCAAAAACTTCTTCCTCTTCTTCCCTAAAATAATGTTATATAGCTGAATATCCCTCTACCAAGTAAATTTTTTGACAGCTACATTTTCTGTTTCTTCATTCATTCTAAATATACCCTCTTAAGTTGTGCTGTATTATGCATCTCCTGTGTTATATTCTATTAATATATTATGTTCTAAAATAGGCCAGCTAAATATGCCCTAGTGATTTTATTTTATTAATTGCTGATATATTATTAGCTCAGATCTTTTCTTCTTTTCTGAATACCTTCCAATCTGACAATATCTTTCTGCTTTATGTGGTGTCCAAGTTACTGAACTTGATATGCTGCAGCAGAGATTCTGTGTATTTGAAGAATGTGTAGCCACAGTAGAAAGAACTCCACTTCTTCCTCGTGTGCTTGTGGCCATCTGAAGGAGCCAGAAAAGCCTCACCATCAATTAGACAGCCCTCAGCCTTGGTACCGTTTAGATTCTTCACGTCTTTGTGTGCTGCAGTCTGCCTCAAACATGTTCTTCTCCCCTTGGCTCTGGTTTCTCTTGGCATCTGTATGGAGTGAGGACTTTCAAGAGACATACCATGCAACATGTCGTTTCTTCTGTAGCATTGGCATTATGGAGAATTCTCACAATATGGGCGCAAGCCCTTTGCAAACTTGTTTTCAGAGATTACATACTTGAAAAGAACTATTCTGATAACCTGGGCTGACCTCCTGTGTAGCACAACCTATAAGACCTCTCTGAATTATTTTGTTTTTGAAAGTATATGTGGCTTAGGAAAAAGAAGTCCTCTTTTCTGAGAAGCATAGAGTAGTTTTCTAATGGCCAATTATCTGTACTGTTAAAATGTGCTATTTATGTCTGGTCTTTATATGTATTACCCCGTAGACGTTGCATTAATGAGAAATAGAGGCAAATGTGACTCTCCTTTCGTTATTTCCTGACTGAGCAACATGCATGAGGACTATTGTGGCCCCATGGCCATGGGGTAACGCTGACAGCTGGTGTTAGCTGACTGCCCCTACTCCAAATCTTTGTAAGTTGCTTCTCCTCAGTCAGAGCGCTCTGTCCAGCGAATGGCTTGAATTTTTTGTTCCTAGGTATGCTCGTATACTTAACTATGGTGGAAATTCTGCTGTTTGCATGAGGGCAGGTTATAAAACAATTTTTTTCTATCATTAAAGGCATATTATTCCTCCAAACATTGCATTTTCTATACATCTCTGTGGAACCCCAGTAGGACATGCTTGGAGGGTCGATGTTTCTTTAATATGTGATAATTTATTTTGTTTCACATTTTTACCTTAATCAAATTGTCAGACTGTTTCAGGATTTATTGAAATCATAATTAATGTGCAGAGGAGTCATTGGCCAGCTCTCGTAAATCTTTCAGGAAATTTTTGGACATGGTAGATGAAAAAATTTAATATCAGTAATTGCTGGTTAACATTCTTGTGAATTGTTACAAGAATGGAGAGTAGTACAGTATCATCTGGCTTCTCCTCCAGAACAAAAACAGATTTAATGAAGGATATGAATGCTCCTGTGGTGTTTTTTTTTTCTCATCACTCTTATTGAGAATACTAATGTTTTGCCTAAGAACTCTCACCTGGGAATGATTTACCGGAAAATAGTCTGGTGCTAATAGCAGGATTCCTTTCTTCTCCTAAATATTTTAGGAAACTGCCTTCATTTCCTTAACTACTGCCCATAGTCTTCTTTTTATGTCACTTTGTTTCAGTTTTTAATTTTCTAGAATTCTTGAAGTAGTGTCTCATACTTGGTTCACTTTAGGAATATATTCCCTGCAGATACTTAAGCTTACAATTATGATTTGACAATCTAAAGTTTTATTACCTCAGACTATTACTGAATTTATAATTTTTCACTTGTTGTTCAGTCTCTAACCAAATTTGATTTTCTCCCCTTTTTTTTCCTTGAACAATGGTATTTTGTTGAATTGTAGTTTTTTCAACAGCTAGTAATGTATATGTAAAAAAAGGTTTTTCAAATTCTGTTTGTATTTTCTGGGAAAGTGCTGTCTCTAAGTGCTAACTTAGCTGTTTTCAGGTCTGTGAATTTGTCCCTTTTAAAGAAGAAGGGGTATGTATGTGTACATAACTTGTTTGTAATTGATGCTATTTACACATTATTGCCATCAAATTTCTATCATTTGCATCCATGTGATTATAGACACTGTAATTAAATGATCGACTCTTTTTTTTTGGTCAAATGATAAGGAATTTCCCTTGGTTTGGTCCAGCCATTTTTGAATTGAGAAATTATTGTGTATGATCTTTAGAATACTCAAAGATTCATTACTAGGATATATTCCTCAAAAAGAAGCACTCACTGTGGTCTTCTGCTGGCCTTCTTTCTTTCTTTATTGCTCTTTCATTTGTTACTATTCTTTTCTTCTCAGTTTTTTAATTCCTCAGTCTTGCAAAGCATATTTATTTGTGGTGTTCCTCATATATTTAATAATATACTTGTTAAAAACATAAGAGCTTTTCTGGACATAGGCCACAGTCCCTGTTGCCTTTTTTATTAGCACTTTTATCTTGCTTTTCACTTTCTTATCCTTCACTCTTCTTTTTATATTATTTCCTTACCTTGTCTACACATCCCACATCTCTCATGCAATTTCCCTTCTTGGCTTCTCTCCCTAGCCCTCCCTTTTCATTCTTTTCCATCTCTCCTCACAGTTTCTGGCTCTGAAGAATGAGTTAGAGTTATGTTATCAAAGTTACTATTCTGGGCACTGTATTCATTTACAGTGTCTTATTAGTATTAAAACCAGCCTATTGTATTGAAAAAAATGACTATACTTTGAAGTGATATGTACATCAAGAAAGATTAGGAATGCAATAATTAATGCTTTTTTTTATTTCTTTCTTTCTTGTCCTTCTTTCTAGTCTAACTCCTGGGTTATAATACTGTAATTAAGAAAACTATGTAGATACAGTGATTGATGTTTCCTTGATGGGTTCCCCTTCATGGAACTGTTGATGCTGCTGTCCTAAAAAAGCAGTTGATGGGGGCATGGAGGAATATTACCAGTGAAATGAAAAGCTAATACACAAAATGCACTCATGGTTCTGCATTGTCAGAGTTTATAGATTCTTGGAAAATCATTGAGATTAATGAACTTGAAGCCATGAACCTTACCCTCTTTTGGTAAACAAGAGCATTGACCTTATTTGCTAGTTGGTGACAGTTTCTTTTCCTTCCCTTTGTTCTCCTCTCATTCCTCCTTTTGCTTCTCCTTTCCCATCCCTACTTCTTCAATCCCTTCCTCTCTGCCTCATAACAGAACTGCTCTGTTCATCCTAGATGGGCTGTTAAATTCAAATAGCAAGATCTCTCCAAATTGCCAGCTAGCTTCAGAGGATGTTAGTCGGCTTTGGGAGTCATAGATTAAAATAAAATAGTTACAAAAGGACATGCTTGTTTGCTCTCAGCAATTGTCTTCACTTTTGCTTGGCAACCCGAGCAGGAAAGCTGATATGCAGTTCTGCTGAGGGCACGCATTTCAACAAAAAACTTCATTGCCTTAGTTGATACAGATGTTTCAGTCTGTGGGGTAAAGACACTTCCCCAGTGTGTTATGTTTTGTTTTGTTTTTGCCCTGTGGGTTAGTTTATAAGGTAATGTGATGCACAGCCTAATCAAGACATACGGCCTCCTCCATCCCAATGAAGGATTTCTTGCAGACTGCTGGCAAGCTCTTTCCTTCTGCAGAATGTAACATAGCAAACGCTTGTGAAGAAAACCTGAAGCAATGCTGCCTGACAAAAAAGTTGTCTTTCCCCTGGAGGCAGGGTGAAGTAAAGGAGGAATTTAACACTGCTACTAATGCTAGCGTACAAATCCCCTGCCAGAGCATGCTCGAGCTTTGCCTAGGCCAGAAGGCATATTCAGCTTTGCTGTAGTCAGTTGTAATGCCCAGACTGGAGCAGTGTCAGATACATGTTTCCATGCTATTCTTCTTGAATGTGAGTTTGCAGCTGTCGCACTAGATGCATGGTTCAGAGGAAGCTCTTAACATTTAGTCTCTTGGCTGATGATCATTCTACATTTGGCTGATGACCATAATACTGACAGTCAACACTTTTTCCCTTTTGCTTATTTTCTTCTGTCATTATCTGTTTTATCTTTTTGTTCCTTTTCCCTCCAGATTCTAGCCTCTGCACTATCCTTGCATTCTCTCTGCAGCTTCTTAGCTGGTGGTGTTGTCATGAGTTGCCACCCTCAACTTCACTTTCTGCTCTGCATGCATGCTGCTCCCTGACTCCTTCATGGAAGGTCCTCACTCCTTCCAGTGACAGGGGCTCTTGGTGGCACAGGCCATTCAGAGGTCTCCCTGAGGTGTGCAGCTACCAGCTCTGCAGCAAATATTAGTGGTGGGAAGGTTTGCATAAGTTGTCTTGAGCAGGGAGGAGGAGCATGACCAGAATATTTTTAAAATATTCAGATTTCTCAGATGATGAAAAAGCATCTGAATTTTCCCCCCAATCTTAAGTGGCTCAGGAAATTTCAGTTTATTTCATGGTTCAGAGGTAGTTTTGATTACAGAAGTATTTTCAGATTGAACAAAGAAGTTGAAGGGAGAATTCAGCTAGATTTAACAGCCCTAAATTTCTGCAGCTTATTCTCACTTCAAAGTAAGTCTAACTGCCATAAAATCTGTGTCAAAGAAAGCAAACACAAAGCTGTGATGTCTGTAATTATCTTTGAAGTGATATTTTTTCTTTGGAGAAAAACTGCAGACTTCTCTGAGTCTGACCAAATATTGAGAAAGACTTAGGTTTTCATTCTATAATGAGTATATTCATATTTATGTATATTCATATAAAAATATTCATATATATAAAATGAATGTGACATTATCACAAAGATAATATCATATATCAAGAAGTTCATTTTGAAGAGGTACTGCTTGCTTCTCTCTCCCCCTACTCTGATACATCTTTTATTTCAGACCTGAAAGTGTATTTTGCTTTTGCTCTGAAAAGGTATACTCAAACTGCTGTGTTCCTTGGATATATTAATTTAGTGTAGGTTTCTATATATTTTACTTATGTGACTAAAAGGTTGCTCTTGCACCTTAGAGTGATTTCAGTATAGCTTGTTCAGCAAAACCCTATGAGCTGGGCAAATATTAAAGACTAGTTCAGGCAAGTGTTTCTAAACTCAATGACTCAATCACTATGATTGCTACTCCTGCAGAATCAGGCTTCAGACTTCGCACAGATACTTTTGTTGACCTAACAGTTGTTACATGAACTATTAGAAAAACAGACATAGGCAATTCCCTGGCGGTTGGGGAAGTGGGAAAGGTGGACAGTGTCACTCGTTTAGTACCTTTCACAGATTTTAAATTGGCATGCTATTGCTGCGCCTGTGCACGCTCTCCTGGTGACACCGAAGGTCAGAGGTGTATAAAGAGGAAGCCTTCGTTCTTTCCTTTACAAAGAAAGATCCCTTCTTTCTCATAGCAGAAATTTGATTCATGAGCACGTCAGCTTTTTTTTTTTTTTTTATATATATATATATATATATATATATATATATATGTATATATGTATATGTATATATATATATGGGCAAATAAGGAGGCTTAGTATTTTAACTGAATTATTCATTAATTCAGTAGCAACTTGTTTCTAAAGGTGACTGGAGACATAGTATTGTTGAGTGTAAAGAGTCTGAGTGCTTATAAAATCTGGCCCAAGAGAGACATGCTGTCTTTGTTTTATTTCTTACCTCTATGTAAACCTGCCAGAACTGGAAAATTAGAAATGGTGAGAGTACAGAAAGGGACAAATGGAAGACATAGCTCTTCACTTCGGAGAGGGGAGGAAGTAGAAAAATTGCAAATATTTCAACAAATGAAAAAAAAAAGTTGTTATATTTGGGGAAGAATATCAAACCATCACTCAAGTTTACAGTGGACAAAATACTGATTAAAAAGACAGGTCCTTGGTATAGTGTGATCTGGATAGTTTGGTTATTTTAGTTCAAACAAACAATTCATGTTTTCTTTTGGCCACAAATAGTGATTAGTCCAGAAGCAAAGAGCATAGGCTCGTCCTTACACACTGTGGACGTCCTGCATTAACAAGGAGTGAAGCAGAATAGCAGCAGGTCTATAAGGCAGGACAGCTGGTGCTGAGGAACCTGACCTCTGTACTGTCGGTGTTTCAGAGGATTTTGCTTTGGAATAACTCTAGTCTGGCCCTGTAATCCGGGCTACCCTTTATTTGTAGGAGAGCATTCAGAGTGCTCCAGGAGAACATCTTCTGGCTTAGGTTCTACCAAAAGGAATCTGGAACATAAACAGTGACAATTTATTGGTTTGTGTATATGAACAATAATTTTATAATAGAAATCTCCTTAAGATAGCAGGTGAAAATATTAAAGTCAAAAAACCTGGACATTCCTCATTGCCGTGTTTTTTCTTACTTAGGCAGGGGTAGCGCTAGATAGCTGTGATACAAACCTTACTTAACGAATATTGATAGATTCTTTAAATGTTCACGCTGATGGCGTTATAGTAATGCAAACTATTGCTGTCTGAGTACTACTGGGCCCAGTTGTTTTATTCACAGATAAACACTTGCATGTTTTTACAATACGCCTTCAGTTAGTTTTAAAGGACTTAAAGTTATTTGAAAAAAAGTTTCTGTATCAAAATTCTCCACAGATGAGAGCACTTGCCGTACAGTTTTTCTGAAAATTTTCATTTCATTTTCATTCTCAAATACTGAAATTTTCACTGAAAATTTTTCTTTCCAACCATCCTTGCTTGTTTTTTCCCTGCTGTTGCCTGTTCGTTTGTCTAGGTCCCCGTAGCAACATCTTTTACTTATGGAAAAATAGCAATGTTTTCTGTAGTCTTACTGTGATTCAATCAGAAATGAAATTTACTTGACAAAGCATTTAGGTTTTCAATGCCACTATTTCTTCTGTTTTCCTAAATATTCCATATCAGGCTGATCTACAAATCTTTCATTTGTCTTTTTCATCGTTGTTACTGCAACTTTAGTTACAATTAAGAATGTAGAAAAATAGTCATCTGTATATAGTAGCATCTCTATCTCTGGACTTGATGAAGGAAGTCTCCTCCTTATATTTCCTCCTTATATTTTGTACAATCGTATATTATAGTTTGCTATCTCTAGAGAAATCACTTTGCATCTGCGGGAAAACTATATGACAAAAAAACCCGCTCAATGACAGTTCACGGTTCTCTCATTTCTCTCTTTAGAAATTCTCTGTAACGAGCTTAAATTTATTTTTGCAACAATTCCCTTAATTTTGGAGGCCAGGGGGTGCTATAGGTATATGCATTATAATCTATGTAAGTTTAGCAGTCGCTGCAGAAGCCTCATAAAACTTACTGTATTTTTTATTTTACAGTTGTTCCACATTCTAGGAGTTTTGTTTCTTAGGTAAATTCTTTCCGTGGCAGAAGCAGTGTGTATGCGTGCATGTTTTGACTAGACTTCACATAGGTCCTTGGATTTCTGTTATCGTCTATATATGTGAATCTTACAATCTGAGTGAGTGAATGGATAAAAGGAGCTCAGCCCTGGGAGATGATGAACCTTACCCTGATAATGTGATTTCCTTTGTTAAAGAGCAAGGACATGCAGTATGGTTTGAAGTAGGGGGCAGGCATTTTATTTCCCATATACAACCCACTTATAGAAATATATACTTACATATGTATTTGCACTGGGGTGATTTTGAAAAAATAACTTTCTCAGTTGAAGATTTACTATTTGAAAACAAGTTTTCTTCCATTTAAATACTATGCAAGATTAAATTAATTCAAATACATATTCTCAAAAGCAGTTTAATTAGTCAGAAAATTGCTATTCTTTTTCTTCTACTCTGATCATTCAGATATATATAAGCAGGAAGGAAATGTATGAGTCTAATCAGTTTTTAATAAACTGATAACACAGTGTACGTGAATGTTCATATAGCCTGAGTGCAAAGGAGACATCAGTAAATTCACAGAGATCATATCAAATCTGTTTTTCTTTGTGTGTTAGAATGATGAACTAATAATTGATTAGACAGATGGCTTGTGGGAAGTAAGCCCTGGGCCAAGGTTTTTCAACACCACAATGTTTTCCCAGAAGTGGTTATTTGAGACTGTACAAATTAAATCCTAGACTGTAGGTTTTAATTACCATTTTATTGTAATTTATGAATGCTTGTTCTATTAATATTTTAATAACCTTTCTGCAAATCAGGTAAACTGCTTTCCAACAGTTGGTAAAATAATTTATTTCCCACTGCCAGCAGTGTAGAATAAAATGCAGGTATCGGTCCTGTCTCCAACTTGCAAGTGAGCCATGACTGCAGACACATATAGCGTATGCTAGTTTTGTGTGCATGTGTGTGTCTGCATCTCTGTGTGTACACCTGTGTGTATACATCTGTATTTACATAAAAGCTTTTATGATGTTTAAATTTGTTTCAAAGGGACCTATACAGACTTTGAAGGCCTTTCACATTTATAAGAAAATTATTTTAGGTGCGGGGGTGGGAATTGGAATTGAATTTATATTTAAAAATAATAAAGGGGAAAATATTTTGGTTGCTAATAAGAATAGCCTTTAAAATACTAAAATTAATTTACATGTTTAAAAATGAATGAATTACAACCAGTAAGACCATGGATGAAGTATGTGAATTTTGATATTGCAGGAAAAATAAGTAAGGCAGTGGTTTCATATTATGAAGGGTTTGATATTAAGGCTGAGTTGACATATGCATGCCGTACTGACAGTGATTCTCACAGATTTACTGTGTCACCCCTTTAGTAGTGCTGGCACACTGTCTATTGAATTGTACTGTAATCCAGATCAGGAAACTAGTCAAAAAAAAAAAAAAAAAAAAAAAAAAAAGAAGTATGTGTATATATGTTTTCTTTAATCCTGGATCAGAAAACCGTACACCCCACAGACAGTTCTTCTGCCCCAGTTGAAGGAGTTGAAGGAGTGGCTTGTGATTAAGAAGGAGCTACCAGATTTTTTTTTTTTTTTTTTTTTTTAACCACTGCAAGTCAAGAGGAAGTTTTGAAGACATTTTGAAAAGAATAGTGTTTGTTGCAGTTACCCTATAAACATTGCTTGCCTTCCTCTTTCCTCTCTACATTTATTTTTGGAATGCTGTTATGTATAAGAATAAGGAAGATTGTTTTTTCATCCTATTTAATATTTATTGGCAGATATCACAACACTTCTTAGTGTGTCAGACAATGTCTGTTGGCACACATTCCAGCAAGTTGCCTGGGAAACCATGTGTTTTCTACATTTACATTAAAGTATTTTCTCGGCTGTGAAACTGTATTTTAGAATATCAAATTTAAAGTAGGCATAGATAAATATACTTGATGCCTTAATGCTGCTAATGAGAGAGATACTTTTAACTAACTTATCAGTGACATCTTCACTAGACAAATACCTAACATCAAAGAACAAGCATGAAGACTGCAAAATTTTTAAGAACTGCTATGGAAGCCTTAATTTAAGTTTGTTGTGTATGCATAGTATATATGATCAAGTTGTCATTACATGATTGCATGACATTTCTTATCATAATATTTCTTCTTCAGGCACAGAATACAAGATGCATAACTGATGAAGTATTCCGTATTTCATCATTATTATGTAATGTATAGGAAAGTCCTTTTTTCATCTTTGGTTTAATATAACACACAATTCTAAAATCACCGAGGCCAAGAGGGCAGTATTATTTCTAATTTAGAGATGGTGAACTAAAACAAAAACAGATGAGATAAAAATAGACAACCAATATTAGTAGGATTTAGAGACATTTTAGACCTTATTTTTCTTAGGACTTAGCATTTTAAAGCACTTTATGTATACAAATCTGAAACTGAGGCATAAGTGGTAATTTTAAGTTCTCACCTCCTCTGTAAATCAGACATGATTTCTTTGGTTAGGTATTCTGAAGGTGAAGATGTCACTGAAAATAATTTAAATATGAATAGAAAAACCCTCTTTGGGTTTTCAATAAGAACTGATAACACAGGCAGGAAAACTGAAAAAAATAGCTATGTTTTATAATGTATTTAAGTATGTATTATATTACGTATGTATTAAGTACATATGAACTAAGAATTTCCCTATCCATAAATATGGATATGGATGACCAAAGGAAGGTGAAATCAAAACTCAGCTGAGTATACTTAAATTGGGAGAATCAGATAATTAGAGAGAAATTATTCTTGTTATTCCAAGCCTAATATTTTTATCATATAGCAAATTGTAAATATTGCAATTATATTGCAATATAGGAATATAGGAAAACAGTGAGTGGTTAACTACAACATGGCTTCAGTTACATGCTGTGCTTTAGAATGCATTTGATGGAAAGAGGAATAAGAGAGAGGTGGTCAAGAGAAAATGAATTAAAATGAAACTCTGATTTATCAGAAGTAGATTGTGCCAGACTAACCTGATTACCTTTTTTGTGATAGTAGATTTTCTAGATGAAGGAAATAGATTTCATCAATAATAAATGGATTTATTCACTTGGAATATTGTGTAGAATCCTGTTTAGCTTTGTTCAGAAAATTAATTTGAACAAGAGAATGAGCAAAAAACGTATAACCTATAATTTCAAAGGTGTCTAGAAGAAGTAAGAAAGGAGATTACTGAATTTTGTGCATCAAGGACTATAATCATTAAGTGCTATTTAAGCTAAAAGAATGCTAGAACAACTGAGACGAAAGATAATATGAAATAAGACAACATTTTAAAAATGTGTGGGGAATGAGATTCTAGAATAATTTTTCTCTGAGGTTGAGAGATTTTCTCTGATAAGAACTACATAACTTGGCCAAACTGAAGCGGAATTTCACAGAGAAGTCAGGGACCTTCCTGACACAAAGATCAGGCTTTGCTATGGCTTTGATCTCTGCTGCAAAGTACAGAATTGCATGAGATGGTCAATAACAGGTCACTGAATTTTTTAATGCAGGCAAAATGATGGGTTTTCCTTAGCATCGTCCTTGGGAACATCTCAGATTCTCCAGAAAAAAAATTAGCTTGTGCACAGCACACAAATCATAGCAATTAATTTCAGTCCAAACTGCTATAAGCCACTGAAAATATAAAAAGAACTGTTGCACAACCTTAATTACAGGCAATGTCAGAAGACTTCCTAAAATGAAGTCAAATTACTTGCATTTTAAATCAAATAATAATGTTTGTAAGAGCTAAACATATAGATGAATGAAGTGGTAAGAACTATAGTATGCAGCAGAGAGTAACTATTTCATGTGTATCATGACTGCAAAATCTTCAGTGCACTTGGAGTAAATAATCAGGTTTATTAGAGCGAGTTTCTCTCTCTTTTCTCCAAACACTTGTGCTTGACAGGGGTTGCATAAATACCTATAGAGGTAGAGTGGTCTTCTGCATATGATGATATTTGCATGCTAATGTTCCAAGATGAGGTACTGAATCTAGAGTCTGCTCTCTCTGATGAAGTGCTGCTGAAGAGGGAGATACTGCTGCCCTCATCCTCTTTCCTGTTTTCCACTAGGATTGTGCAGAACCTGGACAGACCTGGTCTGTTTGCTCATTATGAATGGTACAGGCTCCTCAGGGCATACAGCAGTGATCTGAGGCTATGGGATAAGATCTACTGGATAGGTCAAAGATGTGTTCAGAGACCCTCTCTCTACATGCACTAGAATCCAGCTTCAGGCATTGTGGGGAAGCTCAAAGTGATATTGAGCATGCGTTTCCTCTTCCCTTTAGCCCAATGCCCTGTTCCTCCTGGGGAAAAATAAGAACAGGGCAAGAGGGAAGTCATGCATGTATACTCCCTCTAATACTCATCCTACTTTCAGTTAGTTTAGTTAATTTTTCCTTGAGCTAGATGGAGGTTTTGTGTATTTAGTAGTCTGCAGTGGATTTCTCTTCTAAGTTTGTCTTGTGTCCCCTTGAATCCAGGTAAGTTTTTAGCATCCACAGCATCCTTTGTCAAGGAACGCTCTATTTTACGAACTGTTTGTTTTGAACCTTGCTTCTACTGTTTTGAACCTCGCTTCATTTGATGCCCTATGGGAAGAGAGTAAACAGTCAAAACCGACCCAGTTTCTTCATGTCATTTATGATTTGGTTGACCTCTATTCTTCTTCCTCAAACTTCCTCCCTTTCAGATTGCAGTCTCAGTTTATCTTATCGTTCATTCTTCATACTGGAGGAACATTCCTTATACATCCGGATCTCCGGTCATCCTTGTGTTTTGAACCTTTTCTGTCCTTCTGCATCCTGCTTAGGAAGAAGTAGTCAGAATTGTACCCTACACTGTGATATTGTATATGGGAATTTAGGATTGCTTTTCCTCATGTGCATCTCTTCATCTTTATTTATACAGAACTTTTAACTTCCTAACTGTTGACCAGTCACTCAATTTTGTAAAGGCATTCAGCAGTTTTCATGGCTTTGGCAAGAGTCTTCAGTAAAAGGCTTTTGAAAACTGTCATTGTGAGCTTGATCAAGGACTGACAGGAAATTAATAAGACAAATCTTCTGTAACAAAGACCAGCCTGATATTTATTGAGTACATCATATTTATGCAGATATCCCTTTTAATTTTATTCTTATATGTTCTATTAATTTGCCTGTAAGGCGTACAGCTTCCCAGAATATTTTTTAAAAGTTGTCATCATATCTGACTCTCCAATCTTAATGTACAAAGGTAGTTTTGAGAATTATTATAATATAGTTATCTCATTCTAGAGTTTCTTTAGATCTTATGTGGATACCAAGTGCTTCTGGCGATTTGTTAGTGTTCATTCTGTCAAATCTTTCTATATCATATTCTATAGTCACCTAAACTTCAGATAGATCTTCTACTGAGACTGTCATTAATAAAGTTCTGGTTTTATTTGAAAACTCCCTAGTTACTTCCACACCCTACTTCAAAGGATTGCACTTTTGCTATACTCACTCTTTTTGTGCCCTGATCTTCACTTGGCCCCACAGACACTTTGACAGGCTTCCTGCTCCTAATGTGTTTCAAGAAAAAATGAAATATTAGTTTTTGTTCTTCAGCTGTTCTTTGGACTGTTATTTGACCTGCTTACATTTATCTGCCAGAGCTCATCAACCTTTCTGTTTTTTTTTTTTTTTTTTTTTTTTTTTTTTTTTTTTTTTCCATTTAGACACAACTCCATCTTCTGCAAAGTTGCCTTCTGGCTTCTATTCTACCTCCCTTTCCCTGCTGACTTCCCACTGTACTTTCTCAAGTCTTTTTTAACAGGCTGTGGACTTCTGTAATAGTGTCCTCAAGTAGCTTCCTTGGCACTTCTAAGGATTTAATTCTCCTAGCTGCCCCTGTTGGTTCCTTTTTAATATGATTCCTTATTTAATGCCCTTTTGAGGTTGAGGACAATTGTGGGTTGTTTAGAATTTCATACCTCTGCAGAGATACTGAATTTAGATATGTTGTGGTCTCTATATAGAAAGGCTCTTCAGCTATTCAAGATTTTTGAACCAAGTTGTATATTACATCTTTTGTTGTAGACTACCAGACTAGCTGCTCCATGAAACAGTCACTGATGGTGTCTTTAAGTTGGTCATTGTGTTATATCCTCCTACAACATTTTATTTATGTACACAGAGATAACTAAAATTTCCCTACATTATTGCATTTTCTCTGTGTATTTTCTCTGTGCATTTTCTCCCTATTTAGGCCTGATATTTCAGTCCTTATGGAGTCTATGCTACTTTCTGAGGTGATTAGCTTGCCAATTTGTTTTGATTAAGCTCTCTTTAATATGCAGAGATATTCTATCAGAAGCACTGCTTGCTCTATCTTTCTTTTAAATTTAGTATTTTAGTATTACAGGTCTTCCATTAAGGTTCCCATATGCCCAGGATGTCCATGTCTTCATATAGGGCTAGCCATTGCAGTACCATCATTGTATCTCTTACACCTTCCAGCATTCATGTGGAAGTATGTGTACCATCCTTTTCATTCTCTTGGTGCTCTGTTTAAAGTCAGTCTGCTTGCTGTTGCCTCTTTGACTACTTCTGTGCTCTGATATTGATGACACTCAATTTTCGTATCTTTATCATAACAGAGATGTCACCTTACATGGTGTGGGCTCTTTCCTCCATTGGCCTTTTCTCACTTTTCTATGAAAAACCCTATAAACTTCTTTCTGAGTTCTAAGCACCAGCAATTTTGGATCCTGTTTTCTTCAGGTTAAAGTTCCTTTTATTTCAGAAAGCAGCCCTACTTCTTGATTAATCTGAATCTCTTCTCTTTCTGCCATATTCTTAAGCAGGCATTAAATCTTTGCTCCTCCATCTCTCTTTGTGGTTATCAGCAGAGTACCAGAAGCATTCGAAGAATGTCACCATTGAAATCCTGGTCCTCAGCTTGTTTCATAGGAACTTAAATTTTTCCTCTGCCTCCAGTTCAGCTACCCCTCTCTCTTAGAGTCATGTTATCTGCTCTGTGAAGAAAATATGACAATATGTATATGACATTGAATAAATTTAATCAGCTCAGTGATTAAAAATGGATTGACTTGTGAAGAAAAGTTCATCTGCTCTAATAGCTGGTATTGTCTTGGGCATTTTCATCTGGTGAAATGGCATTGTATCATGTTCTGTGTGGAAAGTGGTAAGGAGAAAAGATCAAAATTGATTAATTTCTAGGGAAAATATCAGATATAATTATATTTAAGTATGTAAAAGTATATATGAGTTTCCTAACCACCTCATGTGCCAGAAACACTGCTGTGTTTTTCCCTGGATCCTGGTTTAGGATGGATGGTCTTTATCAGAAAAAAAAATTTGCTTCCTGGAAGCAAAATTCCAGTTCCTTCCTTTTAACATGTGGGGACAGCAAATCTCTAGTCACCTTTTTGTATCTTGTAGCAAAATGATAAAATGCTATTCAACATGAGTCTTCTCACTCTGAAATGATATCTTCTTTTCCTACATGTATATTTCTTGTTGTCTTATTGCTGCAAGAATGGTTAAGATTTCACTACAGTTCATAAAGGATTACGGTATCTTAGAGCAGAGAAGAAGCTATTACAGAGACTGAAGAATAAAGGGAAATCCTGCTACTTAGACAAATGAGGTTAGAAAAAAACTACAGCGAAACTGGACCGATATCACTAAAAGGTAACTTGATTCTTATTTAGTTTTTCTGATTTTTAAAAAATTAATATTGATTAATTTTAAACATAGAAATAAAAATACAAATCTGTCCCTTCCCTTTGACAATCTTCAACCAAGTAGTGGCCATAATCTTAGTCATCTTTCTTCCCAATAGTAGTACCATTACTACCTACAGTCTTTCAAGCGTAGATCTTGATAACTTCAAAACCTTTCGATGCCAAGCATCTGTCTGCTTTTTTGGGGAATCTTAGATGTCATGTCTGAAAATAATTTGTCTAAGCAGCTTTCTGAATTCCAGAAAGTTTATGCAACTTAGATATTTTGCAGGGACGGATAGGTATATGGATACACTTTAACTCCATTGCCAGTGCTATGTCTAAAATGCTAAACATTATTTATGGTTGTAAAACAGTGCAAATAATGCATATACATTCCTGGTTTTAGGATAATCTGTAGAAATCTCTGAGTAATGAAGAGGAGTCCATGGAGTGAGTTCATCTGTGAGAACCTGTGGAACTATGGAAAGCTTGCCCTGTGCTGCTGGGAGCCCTGCTAGTTATCCTGGGGAGGGGTAACTATGGTCAGTTACTATTTTCAATCCAATACCTTTTATTTTCTTTCATATAAAAGATGCAGTTACTTCCCATTTTCCAGGGAGAAGGTATTACTCTGTGACCATTTCTTACCCTTTGCTCCCTCAGAAACTCCTGGGGTGTTTTGCAGGTGAGGAACATATAAACTACTAAACATTTGGGAAAAAGTATTGTGGAAGGCAGAGTTATAGGAGACACAGGAAGAGAAATGTAGGGCAGAGGTCCATGAGAGAGAAGAAAATTAGATCAGGATGGACACTTTTAAAAAGTGGCCAGACATCCTGGTGATGAATATAACTTGAGATAAGTCCAAAAGGGCAAGCAGGTGTGAGTTTAGTGAGGAGCTTTTGTGGGATGGATAGGCAGTCTTGGCTGAGGCATTTGTGCTCATGCCATATGATATACTTACAGCTGAGCAGACCCCAGTCTGGATCTGTGTCTATCCTCTAAGAGCTGTGTAAAAGGAAATCTTCAGACTGTGTAAATGGGTTGCCATTTTGCTTTTTTTTTGTTCGAGGGCTCATATAGTTGTGTATTGTTATGCCCCTGATTTTGCTTTTCTTAACATAGCACTTGCCCTTGTTTAATTTTAATCATAGTGTTCAGCACTGTTTGCAAACATGAAGCAGTTATGTCTTCTGTCCTCCTGAATCTGAGAATGTCATTATGACCGCGGGTCACTTTGGGCTGCCTGTCACCTGTAGCTGTGAAAATGAGTTACTGTAATCACGACGTAGTTTAGCTGGGCCCTCAGTACATATGGAGTCTGTGTCGAGCGATATGCTTTTCCTTTTGCGGCATTGCTTCCGCGCTTTATGATTGTGTGTAAACTTTGCTAAACTTTTAAACTGCTGGTAATAATCCCTTCAAAGTAGCAGGCAGCTTTTAAAGCTTTTCTGGAGAATTTCTTTATGCTTCCTTTCAAGAAAGTTCCTTCTAGAAAACAGCTCAGGGCCTCACGTGAACCTGCCCAAAGTTTCTACAAAAGATGCTAGAGGGAAGAACTTCCTCTGTCCCAAGAAGAACAGTGGTTACAAGGGTGTATCTGTAAAACTGAATTCTGTGGATGTTAGAGGAAGTGTACGCAAGCTTACCCCTACTTTGAGATTTCTCTGTTTTTGATAAACGAGTTAGCAAGTCTGTATGATGTGGTTTTAATTCTTGTCTATATACTTGATTTTTTAAACCTCTATTCTACTATGTATTTTCGTCAGCAGATGTAGAACATTTCTAAACTAGTTTTTTTGTAGATGTAAGATGCAGTGTACTTGTACCTTGCTGTCCTATAATCCACTGAGATCAAAGACATTTGATTTCATCTCTGCAACAGAAGTTAAGTAGGCTAAGCAAACACAGTTTGGTTCAAACGAACATCAAGAACAAAAGAATGGCTACACTGGGTCAGACCAAATGTCTATGTAGTCCAGTGTCCTGCCTCCAGCAGTGGTAGCAGTGAATGATTAGTTAAGGATATAAGAATAGAACAAGTTTATTATGATATTTTCCCCCAAATAGTCTACCAATGTCCAGCAGTTCACTTCCTGAGTTAGTGGTAGGATCTTTCTCTTCCAGTGTATCACTGGCACTGTGAGTAGGGCATGACCTGGAAGACAAACAGGAAAATCAGTGGCTGGATGCTAGATTTTGGTGACTGGTCATCAAGGAAGGTAGAACACGGCGGAACTACATAACTTTGAAATGAAGAAAAAGATGTCAGGACGTGATTCTAGGAGAAGCAAGTGGTGGTAGAGCTTTGTAATACCATTCTTAAAAGAATCTAAAATGTAGAGCTTTGCAAGTAAGAATGGCAGTATTGCTGTGGAAAGGCAGACATCTTTGAGTGTGTCTTTCAAAAGAAAGAAGTGGAATACATGGATTATTTCTGGCTTCCCTTGATGAACCACTCTCATGAACTGTGAAAAAGAAGATGGCATCTTGTTTCAGAGGAGGGAAGTTCCAGGATCTCCACCAGCAATTTCTCCCTGAGAAACCCTATTTGCCAGAGGCAAATTAGCTGAGTACACTTGTGTCAATTATCTTCCTCTCAATGCTGTCAATGTCTACCCCATTTCTCTCTAACCTATAAGGCTGACGTTACTGCTAACAACTATTATTACTGCCACACTTCAAAATTCAGACATTTATTTCCATTAAGGAGGCAATTCCAAAAGAGTGTTTGCTGAAAAAAAAGAGATTGTATATCTGAGATTGTACTTGTTGTTAATTCTACATTGTCACTGGGCAGAAGTGTATGCCAAAACCCATGGGGGAGTGTTGAGTGAGAAAAAAAAACCCATAGGCTTCAGTTAATTTCAGAGCAATACTTGTCTAATCCATAAAACATAAATCTTTCTCATTTCGTTGCTTCATTCAACAGCTTTAAATCTGTACAAATTCTTACTGTCCATTCCTTTCTTCCTTTCAGACTCTTGGCATATATCCAAATCTATGGGCTGATTACCCTCCTCTATGAATCTGTTTTTATGCTTGTTAGTCTTCGCTTTCTTTTTTAAAAGCACTGGAAAACACATGTAATGTGTTCACTAAGATCTTTTCTACTTTTATGAATTTGCTGTCACTTCAGACCAATATTCTTAGATGTCAAGATTTGTTTATTCTAGATGTAGAAGGTTCCTGTTGCAAATCAGACTTTTGGTTAAAAAGTGGTTATCTGTAACTTAGCTCCTCCCTACCCTTTCCAAAGGAAGGTTGAAACCGATTGTCCAAATACCACTTCACTTCAGAATTTAAATTTGATGCAGCAATAGCAAATAGAGTATCTGGTAGCAAAGTACTGAAATAATTTCTTGAATGTTATAATATTTTCTATACTTACATTGATTTTATGATCCATATTTATGACATTCAGTTTTCCTCCAATATACAATAATTAGAATATACTGAAACTAAATCATCTTGGATAGCTTTTCCAGTAGTAAAATCAAAGGTGAGCACAGGTAACCCATTCCTAATTTTATCTACACCAAATCACTGAGCTTACTGCTTTTTCATTTATAAACACTGTGTAGCAGGGGTACCAATTTTTATTTCACTATTTTCCTTCAGTGGATTACCCAGAGCTTTCTACTGTGTTGTATTTTCTGTGAGTTTGTCTACATCTGGAAATCTTATTTAAATAGTTGTTTTCTTCTGCAGTCATTTGATTAAAGCCTTTGCATGGATTATCTTTTTTATTCCATTCCCTCCTACTCCAGTAAAATTACCTTATTCAGATTGGGCTTAATTAGCATGGGTTTTATACTAGTACAACAGTTCCACAATTATTCTGAATGGATAGTTAAATATGTCTACATTTTTTTCAGAATTTGTATTTCAAATGGTAGTAATTGTGATATATTTTCAGTGAATGCCAGCTTTTATCTACTTGTATACAAATGTCTCCCTTTCTGCAATTTTTCTAGAGAAAATTTCTGTTATTTTTCTAGTTCAGATTGACTACTTTTGTAACCAGCATTACTAGCTCCAGAGTTATTTTCTAGTTTTCACTTTTAAGGTCTTAAAAAGTTCCATCTTAGGTAAGACGCCAAGCCACTACTTGGTGATTAGAATCTAATCACTCCAGATGATTAGAATGAACTAGCTTAAAGCAATGTATTGTTTTACATATGCTTTCCCTTGTCAGCATTGGGTGTTACACCAATGTTCATGATAGTCTATGTCATAAACGCTGATTGCAGTGGCAGTGCATGACATCCTGCTTTGTCTGCTGAAAGCATTCATTCTGGGCCAATTTTTACAAATTTCTCTTTATTCTCTCCAGTCATTGAAGCATCATCACGACAATAATATTTTAGTATTGTCTTTTAAGTGAAAGCCTGCAAACATTTTAGAGAATTAGTGAATTAAGCCAGGTAAAGAATATTGCAATATGCAGTTTGCCTATCCACAGTGACTGGTAACCAAGTAGAGACAAGCATATTTGTAGACAAGTTTGGTCAACCTAATTGCAAATTCAGTTTGTATCCCTTTTTCGGTATGCTTGCATTAGCAAGTAAGAAACTTTATCTCATCAATGGAACTTTGTTCATCTAGCTATTTTGAAGTGACAGCAGTATTTTTCCATGTAAATTTGTTTTTTTGAACTGGATTACACAATGACCCATCTATTCAAAAGTAAATAACACCCTAGGTTGTGTCCATACTGTCTTTGTGGACCATGCCATTGAACAAACATAAGATCAGCCCTCAGTAGAGTGAGCCGATTATATCCATACCACCTAGCGCGGGGAGCACTGCCACCCATGTGGCCCAGAGGCACTATTAGTGTAATTTTTTTTATGTCCCAGAAAACGGAGCGTTGTAACAATGTACCAGAACGATAAGGATATGCATCTTATGCCAGGTCTCAAGAGAAGAATTTGCAAGCAGTTCTGCATGAGGGTAGAGCTGTTCTGAAAGGGCTTCAGAATACTTAGAATACTTCAGAAGTACAGCGCTTTAGTCTGTCAAGGAAACGGGGCCTTGGGGTGAATCACAGAATGAGCCAAGGAAATGTTGTATCTGCACATTTGTTACCATCTTATTCTGTGTCTCTGGAAACAATGGTTCTGAAAAGAACATGGAGGGAGCTCAGCAACCATGATCTGCCTGTACAATATTGTGACAAAAAGAGATAATGTAATCCTTGGATTTTGAAAAAGGGAAACTGCATGAAGGATTGAGAAGGGTGCTCTAAGTATACCAGCAAAGAAATACCGTTTTATTTGTCTGTGATTTTAAAGGGATGTTGAGAAGCTGAAGAATAGAGACAAAAATTACTTGAAAGTGAGTACTTGAAAGTCTGGAAAGAATATCTAAGACTGTACAGGACCTCAATCTTATCAAAGTTTCAAACCTTGACAACAACTTTAAAGAACTTCCATAGAAATTTAATCACATACTTAAAGATTTTGCTGAACTGGGTTCACAGAGGCAATGCATCTTTCTTTATGCTACACCCATTCCTCTATTAATCTGATACCCATCTTTACAGGTCATGATTTATTCCTGTGGATATGAATGTTCCAACCAATCTCCCAACAGGGTAAGAGAGGAAGGGAGAACAGATGGGGCTTAACAGTGCAGCCAGATTTTAATTAACACCTTTGAAAAATCACAATGCTACTGAATTATAATGAACTAGAAAAGGATTTACTCTTGCAGTATTTATATTTTGATGGTGCAGTGGTATGATAGTACACACCAAATTTTCGAAATACTTTATTGTTCTTCCCAAAGTACCCCTCCTGCTGGTGTCATTAGACATACTAGGGAAGGCAAGTGTCCAGCATTTATAATGTTTGATCACTTATTCTAGCTAGAATTATAGAAAATGGTATCAGAAACAGTTTCAGAGCTATTGAACTTCACTGTGACTCCCAGCGTTACTGAAGGCAGTGACGAGGAAAGAATTTCAGAGATTTGTAGATTTTTAGAAATTCTTTTTTATACAGAGAGAAGTCAATTCTGATTAATAATGTAAAATTTTGTCTGGAATGCAGGCAAAGATATTTGGCAAGAATTGTCAAATAATGAACTTATTTTGAATTCAGTATGTTTTTTCCACTTGTGCGTTCAGAATAATGAATATTATATATGCAAGTTTGCCTGGGGCTCTTACAATATACCAGGAGTATTTCTATATGGAAAATGACTGCTGTTGCTAGGTAGCAACAATAAGAAAATTCCACAATTGGAAAATATGTCTTTGGGGAAAATATGTATATTTTTATTTATTAAGCCACTTATAGTGGCTTTCAGACTGTTCTGACTAATCCTACCACTTCTCAATGCAGTTTCATCTGTTCCAGATGCAACTCCTGCAGTGAAATGTAGAGATAGAAGTCTGGATTACAGTGTAGAGGTATCTTCTCGTGGGCTTTCATGTCTGTTTGATAGAAGTCATTCCCATGGGTATTTGCCACCTTTAGATAGCAAGGAATATTATTAAATGCAAGAATAATATAATATTGGCTGGTGCTGATGGGAATAATGTAATATTGGCTGTCAAGAATAGTAATTTCATAGTTCTTGATTTTTCAAATGCTGCCTTATTTTTGCTCCAAATTTCTTAGTTTTGTCAGAAGTTGAGATCCTACAAAATAATACACTGTAGTTGAAACTGAGCTTTAAGACATATGGTTTATTAATGAATGATATTTAGTGAGGAAATGCTGCATAGTAAGATCAAGAGACTAGAAACTACTATTCCTTTTCCTAGGTTTAAGCCTACTTTACTAAAGCAGTGTGTTTTGGATTAACCCTGCAATTTCTCTGTGCCATACAAGGAAAGATATTGCTGATATTTAATATTTCTAAACAATTTTGAGAACACTAATTAGTGCTAACATATAAATTGTATTGTGAGATCGGGTGAGGTATTACATAGTTACAGGATGTATATGAGATTGGGATACAGGGAACTGAAAACAGGGAAGTGTGTCAGGCACAAAAGAACCACATGATGAATGTTTTTTATGTAATACTGTGGCATACTTTAGTGAGGATAAGTAAACAAGTTAATAGCACTCTAACTATTGTTTTTCATAGTATTATAGCACTGAAATACTGCTTTTATGATATACCAACTGAGGTCTGCAATTATATATAAAAATATAAAACTGAGCCTCAGTGATGTGGCAGATTCACTTTAGAATTCCTTAGTTTTTCTCACTCACCAAAATATTAATGTTTCCTGGTAGGTAGGGCATAAAAATAAACAGTTGAAAATTTGGCAGGAAGGTAATCATTAGTGAGGAGAAATTTGGTGAAAAATAGATTCTATTTTTGAGTTGGAAAACCATAATTCCTGTTAATGTACTACCTTAATCCTTTCCCCCAGGAAACATTAGAAAAGACCCATTGCCTTGCTATGTTTTGAATGAAAGATTACATGTGCGAGTATGCATTATCATCCAGGATTACAATGAGAATGTGGGCCTCACACTTAAATATGCATTCGAGGAAGGATGGGTCCAGAGTGGGATGTCATAAGTATAAATCTTGTTCTGTATCTAATGATTAGAGCCTGCCAGATCTTTCCAGTCTCTTTCTCTTCCATAAGCAGGGACCTCGACTTACTGTTGGCAATGGATGGCTACATGTAGTACGTCCACAGTAGGTTTTAGAACCTGCATTGCTCTCTTGCGGCTACATGTCCTGCATGTATACTTCACATGTATTTCCTGGTTTTTGAGGCTGCACATTACAAAGTTAGTCTAAGACTTATTTTATGAATATTATATGAGAACAGATTTTGCATAAAACATATATCATTCTGGGAGCAGGACCAAAATGCAAGTTTTCCCCAGTGAAAATTCTAACCACAAGGCTACGGTCTTGCTTCCACTCATACTTCCATCACTTAAAAATAAAATAAAATAAACAACTTACTCTTCCTAAGGCTTTTTTTTTTTTTTTTTTTTTTTTTTTTTTTTAATTTTGCTATATGTGCTAGACGTACTCAGACACTCCTTCTAAATGGTCCACAGAGGATTTAAATGCTGTTCTGTATCTATTTCATATTCCAGCCTGCCTCAGTCATCAAACTGGGTCCTCAGCTGCTAAGGGAGGACAGCTGCAGTGCTGTGACAAAGGAGAAATGCAACTATATCCAGAACTTTCAGATAAAGCGGGGAGATGTTTAATGAATTTAGGTTCCTCCAATTTGGTTTTAGGTGTTGGTTTGATGGGTCTTTTCAGACCCCAGTTTTGAATGTAATGAAGAGAGAGTGGATAGGGACTGAGCAATAACTAGTTTTTCCAATAAAAGAATGGGCCCCTAACCCATCCAATGAAGCTTAAATAAATGAGGTTCAGAACAAGAGAGAGAAGTTAATTCCTCACCCAACAGGTGAGGGTTTGTGAGATTCCCTGCCAAAGGTTGTTATGGATGCAAATTGTTTATACAGGTTGAAGGGAGACTGAAAGCTACTTCAAAGATTTAATAATCTTTTCAGGATTAATAAATAGGTGATTGGATTAAGCTCAGCAAATTCTGTGAGAGGAAAATGGAAGCTATGAGGTTAGGATAAAATTTTCTTTTAGCTTTGTTTGAGTATTGTACCTTTCAGTCAGTAGTGGAAAATTGGTAAGTCTCCAAAGGGAATATGAATCAATGTTTATAATATGATGTAAAACATTGATAGTAGCCTGGAAAAGTAGAATTAATGCTTTTATTCTGCCTTTGATTCATAAAATGAAAAGACCATGGGATAGAACTTTATCAAATTTCCAATTGAACATTGTCAAATTTTGCAATTTTGAAATTAAAAAACATACTGGTAATATAAGAAGAAAACAAATTCCATCTGAAAAGCTAATAATAGCTATATTTATTCCAGAAACCAAAACATTTTGGAAAATACTGAGGTGTTATTATCTTTTTTTTTTTTTTAAGCTGAATAGAGATCATTCTCAGTTCATGTTTTATAATGCTGTCTTTTGTAATTGCTACGGTGAAGGAATTGTATACAAAATATATGTTTGAAATTCATTTGTAGTTCTGTATAAGAAGTGCTAATAAAGTAGTGCCAATAGAAGGTACACCTTAATGCCAAATGGTAACACGGTCTGCATTATCCATGTGTGGCTTCTGTGGGCCACACTTAACCTTAAAGTACAAATACGAAAAATATAGGTAACAAATTTTTTTATAAAAAATAGACAAATGCCTTTTATTATGCTGGTAGAAAGATTCTTAAAGATGAATTGATTGCTATAATGAATATTTTTCTTTTGCCTGTATTTGTGTGCGAGCTACTCAGGCAAATTATTCTGTCTCATCTTTTGCTGTTTTCTTAAAGTATCAGTAGAAAGAGTTTATATCATTTGTTCCCAAAATACTAATCTCTGAGGGATATGCATACATACATATGTATATATGTATGTGTATGCAGACACACATATATATGTGAATGTATATATGCGTATCTACAGTAGCACAATGGCCTGTGAGATGTAACTGCTGGTTGCCCACACACGGATGTCTCCTTTGGGCGATTGACATGCCTTAGAGTATTCAGTCTGATCTTCAGCTGCTCCAGAGGTCCAGAGGTTTCCTTTGGCTACAGGATTATATGTGCTAGCCCCATGCTCCCTTGGATGTCCGAGATGATCTCAGATGGTGCTTAATGGCTACGTTTAGGCTACAGAGGACTGTTGCTAAATGTACATACATCAGGCTTTTTGGTGTGTGGATTTTATGGTGTTCGTTCATGAAGGAGCTTTTTTAGTCCCAAAAGCAAGGACTGCTAACTTGACCTGGTGATATACCCATGGAAGGATACATTTTTGAAGTTTTTGTAAGGTTATTTGGAAGCTGCTGAAACAAATGTAATGCAGATTTGTTTAACTCTTACTCAAAGTGATGTGGACAAAGCCAGCCATCCAGACTGGTTCTGCTCACTTTTTCCCAAGACTTCCTATCTGTACAATATACCGATATAAGAAATCCAGACTTTCTTTAATTGATTGGATAGTTTCTGAAGTCTACCTTTCACCTGATCAGCTGATCCAGAATTTTGAAGAAAAAGCAGTTTGTAGACATTTAGTTACAGAAATTTAAGATTATTGAACAACCTTTTAACGTTTCTAATTGTTGTACTCAAAATGCTGCAGATCTGTTGCACATATAAAAGTTCTTTTATGATATTTTGTGACTCTGTTAACATCAGAAGGTGCTTACTTCTCGTTACACTGTTTTTTTTTCTTGCAGTACTAGTTATTCAATTGATGCTTTTTTTCTGTTAGCATAATATGTAATTTGCGTAATGACTGGCTGTAAATGGAATAAGATCTGATTATGTAGCTTGAGTTTAAAATGATATTCATGTGGAACTCAAAGATTCTGGAAAGCAATTGGGATGATGCAGTGACAGGCATTACTAGCCATTTAATTGCAGATATGTACCTCTCACCATTGACTTGAAGAGATGATAATTTTGATAGTGGTTTTAGAATTTCAGCTGTTTTTAGGTGTTCAAGCCTCAATTTTGATCAAAATTAATGTTATTCCATCAGTTTCTGCCTTGAAGGCAGTAACTTCTTCTGGAGGTAGATTTCTGTGATGCTATATGTGCTTCCATCTCTTTGAGATGAGATTGTAGTATCGAAAGTTTTATGCCAGGATAATTCCACTCTTCTTTTGGTTGCTTCTTTCTGAGTTATATTTTTAAGTAATGTGAATTTATGAAGCTTTCCCTGAAAAAATACTTCACTCCTCAATTTGATGCTGCTGTAGTTTCAGTCAAAAATGCTAATGAAACTGCTTTGGCCTAGGAGAAAGGAAGTTGGTGACATGAAGCTACTATTAAGTATCTGATCCAAAATATGAAGTAAATGACTCAGTCCTGTGTAGGCCAAATGTTTTGACTTGCAAGTCTTATTGCGAGTGTGCTTTAGGGGATTTTAGAAAGGCTGAAAAATATAAGATATTAGAATGATTTGGCTATTTTCAGGATTTTTGTTGAGTACTAGGAAAGCCATAGGTTCTGTTTTATTTATTACATATTTTGTAGCTATAGATTCTTTTAAGCACTCAACTCCAGGTTGATGATTTTAAGCAATGTTTAGTAAAAAAAATAAAATGCTATAGGATCTGATAGTCTTGTCTAAATTATTTTTTGAAATGTGATGCCTTTGACAGTATTTTACAATAGGCTGTTATTTGCCAAATGTGTTTTTAAAGTTGCTGTATCTATTAAGGGAAGAGTGCATGAAGTGCAAATGGATACATTTTGTTGCTGCTCTGTAAAATGAACACATTTATCTATCATGTGCTTAAAATGGTAAGATTATTCTGTTTTGCTGCATAGACTTTCAACCATGAGAGCAAAATAAGTCAAATATTCTTTTGGCTAGAGGTGTTGTAACGTATCCCTAGCGATTACTGACAACATAAGGGAAATTTAAAATAAATGACAAAGTTTATCCCTGCAGTTTTTGAAAGCAGAAGAACCGAGCATTGAAAATAAGGAAATCATTCACCTTGCTGAAGTTCAGACATGGCTCCTGCAGTATCTACTTTTTATTTTTTGCTTAGATGCATAAAATGTAAGGAATCAGTAGGAGATTCCAGTCACAAAATCAACAGCTAATTGTGTCAGTGAGGCTCTGTTTTAGCATTTGCTCCAGTATTTCCTCAGAATCAATATTTCACAGCAGAAAGAAAATAATATTACTTAGTGCTGGAATTTTTCCTTTTAATAAGGAGGACTGTAATATTTCAACATAGTTAGCATTAGTGAAAATTTATTAATAAATAATTCTATTGCTTTTTACAGGGATTATTTATTCATTGATTTAAGTGAGAACACAGCCATGCTCATAATGCAAATTTGTCAGTTACTTCTTTAAGTTTAGATAAAGGCCATTCAGTTTTATCAAGGGTGGTTTTATAAGTTTTGGATACTTCAGATAAAGTAAGCAGCCATCTGCATTTGGCATGCATTTCCATTTTGTCACAGAGCAGATGTAGATTTGTAATAGTACTTTTATTTTTTGTTTAAATGTATGTTTTAAGTTATTTAATCCTAAACAATGATCAACAAGTTAAGAACACCACATGGGGAAGAGTAGGTTGCACGCACTGGGAACATGAGTTGTGTCCAATGGTATGCAAAATCCTGAAGCTATAATTTCTACTGTGAAAATGATATTTTATATGCTGAAAAATTTTGGAGCATGGATCACAGGCACTGATGTCAAACATGACTGTTTTAAAAATATTGTGGATTGATAACCAACTGTTTTTATATATCATCCAAAATACAGCCTGACATCCATTTCAGTTTTTCAGAGCAAACATAGCTTCCACATTTTGCTTGAAATTACTGTAAGAATATTAACCATAGCTGAATTATTTCATATCAGGAAATTTAACTCTTATTTCTAAAACTAATACAACTAATTTATGGGATAAGCTCAAGAAATCCACCTGTTCAAGAAAATTCCGAATACTTGTCCTAAAATCCATATCTCAGTAAATATATTCCAGAACCATACACAAAAATCCGATAGACCAGTCTCTCAAACACCAAAAGAAAAATGGTTCACTGAAATGTAGGTAAAAGAATACAAACCAATTTTCATCCAACCAGGACTGTGAGCACTGTAGGATAAAATTTTGCATGAGAACAGTAATTTTTACATTAACCTCCAAATATGTTGTTGAAGTATACTGCGTGTCAGTGCGAGGCTGAATTAGAAAGGTGATTCTGGCAGGTTTTTTTATACATGAAGACTGCAATGTGTAGATTTATGTTGGGGTACATTTTACTGTACCAGCTGCCAGTTAGGCAAAATGCTACATAATATTTATTCTGTTGTTTGGAATACTAAGATATGTTCCAGTGATTGCAGGTAAAAGTTTAGCAGTAGTCTGCAGTGAGCAGTTACGGGTGTTACGCATGTGCTTTCTGGGTGGTGCAAGTTTTGGAGACCAGAGTTCAGACCGTAGCTTTGTAACACTTTGGGTTAATGAACAGTGAGCAGTGGTGGAAAGCAAGAACGAGCACATTTGCTGCTTCAATTGCAGATGCAGGCTTTCAGCGTTACTACAAGTGTGATAGAGAATATTTTTGTAATTTGATCTGCTTATATTGAATCTTTTTCTGAAAAACAGACATAGGCATACAGCAAATGCTATATTAGAAGAAAGCATTGATCCATCAGCCATAGTATTTCACTTCCAAAAGACTTTTAAAGCCTAGATAAATTTACCTTTATTTTTAGAGGAAAAAAAAGTAAGCCTGTAAGTTTGGATTATTGAAATTGGAAGTAGTATATTATTTCCCTTTCATTAATGAATAGTGTATATATTCTAGAAAAACTACCTTCTAGTTAAAAAAAAAAAAAATAGGCCTCAGTATCACTGTGCAATTGTGTCAAATAATCTTACTAGTGATTTAGATTTATTATTTTTCATCAACATTGGCCAACTTCAAATATTTAGAATTTCCTCACCAAAATGCCTTATTTTACCACATGGATTTTTACAGAGAAATGTGGAAAAACTGAACTAATCATCTTCATAAAAACTTCTGAAAAATAAAATACTTTTTGGGGGGTCTTAAACAAGGACTTTTTTAAGGACTTTTTTTTTTTTGCAAATGCTGAATCTTTACATCAAACAGAAGAATTTATTAAGGAGAACAGAGGATAATAGAGATAATAGAACATAAATAAATCATGTAATAAGTATACTTAATCCATGGTATACGTGTTTCAGTTTCATCGTAATCGATGTGAACGTGCAGGAGACAAATGTCCCTTCGGCAGTTTGCCTCCTTTCTACTTTGGCTTGTTCTTTTTGCATGCACATTTGCAGTACCACTAAATTAATCTAAGGGCTGTCTGCTACTGAAAAAAGCAGTACCACTTTGCCACAGTGGCCATGTGCTCCTACAGCTTCCCTTGAGTTGGCTCAGGACCTACGTTAGCACAACGCTCACTTTTCAGGAAACCTTTTCTGCTAGCTTAGCTCTGCAAACGGTGATCATGGAAAGAGGCAGAAATGTAAAGGTAGGAGGAGCAATATCACCACTTTGTCAACAGTTTATCACTAAATCAGTTCAGGTATATTGTAAAACTATTACTCTTAAAGCTCTGATATCCCAGTTTTGTTTTTTCCACATTGGCTTTCAGAAAGTTAAATTCCTTGAACACTGAAGCAGTGGTCTGTTTCCCCTGCATCTTGCACATATTCCTGGCTGCTTGAGGCCAGAAGAGCCCAGGGACCTCTGTGTCTGCTCAGGTCATGCAGAAGCAGCTAAGAGTGAGGTGTGCCCAGGCTTTTAATGGTATGGCTTGCTCTTGAACTTTGGCACCTAACAAATAGATTGAAATCCAAGCTGTTTGGATCAAACTTAGAAGCCAAGGGCTGTCTTTATGAACATAAATTAAATACACCTCAGATTAATTTCTTAGGCAGCTGATGAACTGTCTGTATGTGTACTAGTAATTTCCTCAGGGCAGTGGATGGATGCAAACGGACTGATGGGAACAGTCTCTGTAATTTTTTAGTACTTGAATCATGCTCAGAAATTGTGTAGGGTAGTGCAATTTGGCACATGACAGATTCATTCCCAGGAATATTCCAACAGTACAGACAATTCTCATGCATTTTAGTACCCGAGGTTGTCTGCAGGTACACTGTACTTTACTAGAGTAGAAGCAGCCTGGAGTTTCATCCACCAGTAGCTCTTTAAAGGAAGCACTTTTCTGAGAAGACTCCTTCGTACCACTTCTAGCACCTTTGCTGTTACCTCCACGTTGTTTGGTTGTCTCTGATGAGGACGGTTGATACTGACTTTTGGGTGCCAACCACCTTACTCCAGGCTTCCTGGTGCCCTTCACAGTGTCACAGTGCTGGTTCCAGGTGTGTCACTAGTTCATATAGCTCTAATGATATCAGGACTATCTGGGAGCAAAATCAGTACAGTGGAAGGAGTATATAGTACGAAGCAATTTTATTTCCTGTCAAGAGGCCTTTCTAGGCCCTTCCTATTCAAGGGAGAAAGATAGAGAAGTAGAAAGAATCTTGCAGCATTTTTGCGTGAATTACTTCATAAATTACACCGTGTAGAGACAGTAACTTGGTCTACAAAGCAATATAACCATATTAGCATTATGCTATTTGTGAGAGAGGAATTAATCACCCTGAGTATGGCAGGCACTATGGTGGCAGCAGTATTGCTTCACATTCCAGAGCTGAGGCAAATAAAGAGGGCTTGGGAGGCTCTACATCACTCTTCTTTGGGCTTTGCAGATATGCCCACTCTCTGCTGCACCAGTGAGGCGTTGCTGCGGTTTTTATTATGGCAAAATCTTATTTTGGAAATATTAGGAGTAACTCTGTCAGTTACATAATAAGAATTATTGGTATTTCTTCAGGCAAAACAAATTACTTCTAAGTTTTAATTAATGTACCACAGCTGTAGCAATTTTGATAGCAATGTTTGCAGCTTTTAAAAGTTTCTTAGCTGTAACTTCACCTACTTGGAAAATGGCAACTATTGAATGCTAACCGTGGATTTTGTATAGTTCCAAATCAAGTATCAGTATTCTTATATTGGATGCCAATGATTTCTGCTCACTCTTTGCCCTTTTCTAATTCATTGCTAATGGCTAATAGTTCGTTCTGTGGCTTATAGATTATTGTGCCAAGGGTGTATGTGGAACTGCATATTTCACATACTCTTAGAAATGGAAAACCTATTGCTCTGATGGTTTTCTGAACTTAAAGGAGAGTCTGTGTTGCAGAAGAACCATTTCACTAAATTATTGACTCCTCTGTTTCAGGAAGACCTCCATCTTGTTGCATAAAACAATGAAAATGGTAGAAGAACAAATAAAGATAGGGGAATGCTGAAATAATAAGTAACTTTGACCCCCCCTTTTTTTTTGTTGGCATCCAGTTATGTTCTTTGATCTTCCCTGCCTTAAACAAGCTAGTATCTGCCAAGAAAGCACAACTGTTACTGAATCACTAAGGTCCCATTTGTTCCGCTTGACAGATGACAATGCATTTTGTTTTTCTACAGGATCATAAAAGTGGCTTTGAAAGCTTTCACCAACCAGAAGCCTTTTTTCCCGTACCTTTTCATTTATTTGGGTGGGCTTTTTTTCTCATCCCCTTGAGACAGAATGTGCTAATGGAAGATGGACAGTTTGTTATTGCTCATGGTCCATATTTTTGCAAGAACTGAAGTCTGCAGTAGCTCTACCATATAGTGATGCTTCAGTTACACTATGACTAGTTTGTACATGTCCTTTGTAATCTTTGTCTGCTTTGTAATTCCTTGCTTTTTTGAGCAATTTCTGTTTGTTAGTGCTAATTTATTATGCTACATAAGTTTCTTGTATTTGCAGTTGTTGAATAGATAGCTTGATCAAAAGACTTTAGAGTTTAGAAAACAATCTTTACTTTTATTAAATAATTGCAACCTCATAATGGAAGTAGGAGATCATTATCAGGCCTATTTGAATTTCGTGAAGAAATAGTGAAACCTTTTCTTTAAGGGTGCTATTTTCAGTCATTACTCTAAGCCTGGATATTTAAATCTAGGCTATTGAGTAAATGTTCTTTGTTCTAGTACTTAGCACAATGAGGACCTAATTTCTGATGGTGATCTTAGCTTCTCCTGAGTACAAATAATAATTACTGTAGAAATGAACATTCTGCATTGCTTTTTGGTTTAGATTTCATTGACCATGCCTGTAGTCTTCTTAAGTCAGTTTTAAAATTGGACTTCTCTGGAGTAAGGAGTATACATTATGTCACAGAAACAGAATTTTGGAAAGTTTGCAAGTTATTCCCCAAGAATGAAATATAACCTCTGTGGTTGTTAATTTTGGACTTCTCTGATCGTCAGAGATGATGTGTGTGTGAGGATCAGAGACTCAGGCCCTGATCCAGCAAAGCACTTAAACTCATTTTTAACTTAGCTCATCATAATCAGCTCCACTGAAAACAGTGTCTGATTCGAAGTAACATGGGAGATATAGCACAATCTTATTTGGGACTATATGTTAGATACAGTCCCTATCATTAGTTTTTAGAACGAAAGTTATTAGAAAATTTCTTATAAGCATGTATTTCAAGATCTTCCTGGGCCTGCGTATCTTTACTATAACTGTTTTGGAGCTAATTAACAGCTTCTTCCATAAATGCATCTTTTAAAATAGATCATACATTTCTGCTATTTAAAAAGGAATTACATCTTCTGAGGGAACTTTCTACTGTCAGTAAGACTTCTCTTTGAGAAGGGTCAGATTTGTGTAGAATTAAAAATATTTTGTTAATTTGTGAGCAATAGTTTTAAATAATACTTGAGGACAAAATATGCTGTTGCTAGGAACAAAGGACTGATGAACTATTACTAACTCAGGAACTCTTCCCTGTAACATTTGGCACACCTTTTTACATCTAGGATATTGAATTTGCCATTTTGCCTGAGGTCTGCACAGGATGACTCTAGCCAACACCTTCCCTGCTGGGCACAACCACTTGTAATGAACACTTGCTGGCTGTCTATCCTATTCTACACCGTATGCCAGATGGATGACCAGTGGCATCAATGAAGTGCTCAGGTGTGGCAGTAGTAGTTGCTGGTGCTGACAATAACGAGCCAGTTCTTGATATCCAAGAGCCAACATATGAAAATGCGTAGCAACACTGATTATTTCAACAACAGGTACAGAACTCCTTGTATAGTTCTCCTCTAAGACTGAGTTTGCACTCAGTTAGAGAATAGGCCCAGAGGACAACTGAGATGTTGTCCTTTTGTGGCACTGTCTCAGTGTCCAATGATTGTGTGGGCAATGGATTGTCTTACAGTCTTTAATTTGATGGAGGAAAGATAGGCTACACGGGAGGACCTTATGTGCCAGCTGCAGATTGTACACAGGTATATGTAGCCATGCTTGAGATAGTAGAGACGAAAGATTGACAATGATTAGGGGAATATCCAAAGCATACTTGGTTCTCTGAAGGGGCCCAGGAAATGACGGACTTCTGCTACCTGTAGTTGAAGCCAACAATCCTGGTGGATAAAGGGATGGGATGCTGAAGCACTGACTAAATGCAAGACTTTGGGAGGACTAACTTTGCTTGTTAGAAGAGTTATTTTGGCCTTAGGGCCACAATAAATGTAATTTTGCGGGGTGAGAGAGACCTTCCTGTTGGACAGCCAGCTTCTAGCAAAGAAATGTGAATGTGTGAGATCTTAAAACCAAATGTGGTATCTTTGAATTCATTTACTACGGAAGAAAATATTTTAAGTCATCAGTTGATTGTACACCATCTTCTGTCTTAGGATTAGATTCTGCCCTTTAAACACTTGGACACTGGTCACTTTTAACGAACATGTCCCAGCATTGTATGTATGTACAGAAAAACATTGATAGAGGAAAACAGATGTACAGAATGATAGTTCTTTTTTTCAAATAAATGAGGAAAAGGGGACAGAGGTCTCCATTAAAAGAGGCAACCGGTTTTATTTTGTGCAAGCTACAAGAGATGGATAACTATTTATCACTTCAGTCTTGATGGGAACTCAAATATGCCTACCACAGAATCACAGATTCACAGAATGGTTGAGTTTGGAAGGGACCTCTGGAAGTCTCTTCGCTGCTGATGTTTCAATACCCTCAACATTTTATCTGACCAACTCTGTCATGATCGGTGAAAGATATTGCTGAAAATCATGATGCTTGAGCATGCATACAAGTAAAATTTGGAAATGTGTAGTTTCAAATAGTTCAAGCAGACTTTACCAAGTAACCTGAAATAGACTTTGCTTCAGATTTGAGCTACTAAACACTTTCTTCTTTTATTCATTGCACTAGAAAATTTAATGGTAGGCTTTCTTTGGAATTGTACCACTAGATACCCATTGCACCTTAACTTGAAAGTACATCAAGAGAGATGAAAAATTTAGACTTAAGGCAGAGAATACAGTGCAATATTTGAGAAGAGAGGCTGAGAGTAGTTAACTTGAAGTTTCATCATGCGTATTTTGCATGCCCATGGATGCACTTGCACAAGAGTACTTGCATGCTCATGTTTAAATCTGAAGCCTGAGAGCTCTTGTTGCTCCCTAGTGCACATTCAAGCATTTGGCAGAGAAACGAGTCTTGACAAATAATACTGTGAATGAGCCCAGTTAATTATGAAATATGACTGATTGGCAGATGGAGCTGACATCCACTAACTAAACTGCTGAAACACTGGAAGACCCATGGTGTGTGGGCAAAGGCAGGGGGAAGAAGCATATTTTTATGTGCTCCACACTGCTGTTCTTCCACATCAAAAAGCATTTTTTTCTGGCTAATCGCAGTATCTGAGATGTTTCTTCCACACAGATCCCTTCATCACTAACATTCAAATTGATCTGTGTAGTTTAACAGAAGTGCAGCCTATTATCCTTTAAGTGATCTGGAAAATGATGTTTGGATGGTACATTATACTAATAGTCCTATATCATCTTAAAGAACTGCAGAGTTGTGGTACTGGGGTGTATGCCAGTTAGCTTGAAATCACCCTTGGGATACATTAAGTTTAAATTAAATTAAGAATTTACAAATGTGGAATACAGGTAGCACGTTGTATTGTGTAGCATCCTAACAAATGTTATAAGGCATAAGAACAGAAATAAAGCTGTACATATAGTTCCTTATCCTAAGATAGTATCTAAGAGATTTCTTGTAGTTAGGACACTTAATTCATGCCTAAAGGGTCATTTCTTGTACAGAGCTTATGCTGTTACGTTGAAGAAGCAGGACTGCATTTACAGGCAGTCTTTTCTTGGGGTTTCCTAAGAATTAATTCAGATACAAATCTTTTCCTCCCACACCATTCCTACCTCTCTTCTTCAAGAGCTCCTATTCCTTGATTTAAGGAGTTTGTTGCAAAACTTGTTTCCTCAAATTTGTTTCCTTGTTTCCTCTTGGAACTAGAAAGAAGTTGTTGAACAGTTGTCTTTCTCACCTAAGAAGCAGTACTGTCCTCATCTCTTTCACACTTTGAATCTCACAAACAAAATTTGTCAGTCACTTTTTATATCATTGCATAATAACCTTGTGGCTCATTTCTAACTATTTTTGGAAGCCTGGCATTATGGTATTAATGAATCATTATGAAGATACCTCTTCCTTAATCCAGTCCTAATAGATACAAAGTAGTCTTTCTAATGACTTTCTCAGTTTTCTTGCTAGGCTTTGGAAATGTTAATTCATGGAAAGCGGTCACTCCATTCATTTTGTCTTTAATATAAACACAATAAATAAATATGAACATCACAGAATTGTAGAATGGTTGCGGTTGGAAGGGACCTCTAGCCCAACCTCCCTGCTCAAGCAAGGTCACCTAGAGCATATTAGACAGGATGCGGGTTTTGAATATCTCCAGAGGAGGAGACTCCACAACCTCTCTGGGCAACATGTTCCAGTGCTCTGGCACTCTCACAGTGATGAAGTTCTTCCTTATATTCAGATGGAACTTCCAGTGTTTCAGTTTGTGCCCATGCCCCTTGTCCTGTCATATGGGACAACTGAAGAGAGTCCAGCCTCATCTTCTTGACACCCTTCTTTAAGATATTTATAGACATTTATATTTATTTATTGACAATTTTTTGTCAATAAATTATTTATTTATAGACAATATTTATTTATTGATAAAACTCCCAGGTCCTTCTCCGCAGAACTGCTTTCCAGCAGATCAGCCCCTAGGCTGTAGTGGTGCCTAAGGTTATTTCTTCCTAGGTGCAGGACCTGCACTTGCCCTTGTTGAACTTCATGAGGTTCCTCTCTGCCCACTTCTCCAGCTTGTCCAGGTCTCTCTGAATGGCAGTACAACCCTCAGGTGTGCCAGCCACTCCTCCCAGCTTGACATCATCAGCAAACTTGCTGAGGAGGCACTCTGTCTCTTCATCCAGGTCACTGATGAAAAAGTTGAACAGGATGGGACCCAGTACTGAGCCCTGAGGGACGCCACTAGCCACAGGCCTCCAACTAGACTTTGCGCCACTGATGACGACCCTCTGAGCTCTGCCTTTCAGCCAGTTCTCAAT